>NC_052507.1:62188681-62527346 GCF_014356525.2 Nilaparvata lugens
GGTACGATATAAATCCATGAGATTTAGAGGATGGATTCTTCATGGTATTGTTGATCTAGTAAAACAAAAATTTTCTGAAAATATCAATTTTTGGAAAAGTTATTCAATTTACCAAAAATAACTTTTAGTTGAGTTATTTTTAGTAAATTGAATAACTATCTTAAAAATTGATATTTTCAGAAAATGTTTGTTTTACTAGATCAACAATAACATGAAGAATCTATCCTCTAAATCTCATGGATTTATCTCTTACCGAATTTGAAATGTTCTGTCCCAAAAATTTAAACTTTAGGCGCTCATATCTCAAAAAGTAATGATCAGAAAAAATGTTTTCCTGAGAAAACTTTTTCATTTTGATAGCTGGATGATATACAAATCAAAAAACTTTGAAAAATATCACGAGTAGAAAGTTTATTTTTAGCCTTTGCACAGCCTTATCAGACAGAATTGTGAAAGCCTTCTTAATGAGAATGGAGCAAATCTTAATGAATACAATACAATAGATGGTAATGATTTTCATTGTGATGAAATTGATTAATCAAGGTTTGATTTTTGTTTACAGCATAGGAAATCTAAGGAATCGGTTAAAGCACTCAAAATTCCCCGCAGACTGCAGGGGAAAATTGACGCAGCAATCGAGGAAGCACTGGAATTACAGGACAATTTCCATTAAATAGATTAAAAGAGACAAAGGCTCGGGGGTTAATAAAAATGTAAGGAGTTACTCAGCAGAGGAGGGCAGTGTCTGTAGGGTGAGTGACAAACATCAATTCATTTCATTTTAATTGTTTATTCAATCCATACTCAAAATTAAATTACTTCTGCTTATTACACAGGTACACTATATAACCTCATAAATTTATCCTATTTTAAATTCATCCATTAATTTATGTGATTATGATGATAATGATAATTTTTTACTAATTTAAATTTCTAAATTCAATTTATAATTTAATTATAATGATTGACTATGCTTGATGGACAGACAGGGAGATTGCAAACCTCACTTGACGAAAGTTTAAATAATAGTTTTTCATTGTTATCAATTCATGGTATAATAAAATTATTTTTATTGGTTCAATGTAATAGAATTTCAGCCCTATTTATAGAAATAAAAGATATTACTGAAGTCGTGCATAACACGACTTGTCTTAGCTCAATGCATCAATGGATGGTGTAATAATATTAATAAATAAGAAAGGATTACAAGTCCCCAACATTTTTATTACTTAAACCCTTTTGTTTTGCAAAAGCATTTTAAATTTTAATAATATAAATAAAGAAAGGATAAGAAGACCCCAACATTTACAATACCTCATTGGCATAAACTTTCGTCTGTCCGTTATCTTCCCATATTCTGGATCTTGGGGGATTTCGATTACATTCGTCTCAGTTACCAGCCTATCTGGAAAATGTTAACAATGTATTGAGTAGGTGGATAATTAATTAATTTAGAATTATTGAAACTTGGTCCAACATTGGAGGTTCAGCATCATTAGGCCTACAATGTGATTGATTAACTAGAGCAGGATTTTATTTGTAGCTAAATTGCAGTTTCAAGTCTTCAAACTCCAAAACTGTTTCAAGTGGAAAATGAAAGCTCTGGTACAATCTTGACCTTCGACCTTGACCACTGACCGACTGGCCACGACTTGACCTCGACTTAACCCTAATTCTCCCCTCAATATTTATTTTTCCATCTTATTATAAAACTGTTCATATACGGTATTCGACTATTTGGGGAAATTTTATTTTTTTCACAGTAGATAGTTTTATCTTTTTAAAGGTCGAGATTGTTTCAGAGCTCACAATTTCTATTTATTATAGAGTTGAACTGACATTTTTCATTTTAGATAATTTAATGTCAATTCGTCCAAAAAAAAAATAAATGTTGGCTTAAATATAGGGTTTAATTATCAGGAATATTTCATTGACAGTTTTTATATAATCAACCCAAGGAGGATGATTCGGCAACCAAAATTTATTTCTTTAAATCATGTCTAGTTGAATTACCATTGAGCATTCCTGGGGCAGGTTTACTTATTTCAGCTAAGTTTATTTGAGTGACTGATAAGTCTGTTTTTTTTTCAAAACATCAGTCTTTTGATGGCCAAGGCAGGGAATTCTTTTTGAAGAATGGAGGAGGGTTCAGATGAATTTCTGGTACAGTCATTGTCTATAAATCCATTGCTTTACACAGATAAAACTGGATTTTTTAGGGTACAGTAAAATCTGTATGTTGGTTGGAACAGACTGGTTCATTCTTGACTTGTAAGTTATTCTCTGGGAGGAATTTCTACAGTTTGGTCGTTGCTGTATTATCATGATGATTATGAAGATGGAGAATTGAATTCTCTGTGGTTTTTGGGTGATTGGGTTTTTGTCTACGAGTTGTGGTAGAGGTGTAGTGTGACGAGATATAGTTGAATGTGACGTAAGTATCGGCTCCACACATGTTGTGAGTCTGAGGCCTGAAGGCGGCCTTGAGGCGCCCGAGGCCGCCTTGAGTCAGAGGCCACATGTGTGGGCCAGTTAAGGTATTTGTATTTGTTTTTGAAGGTAAGTATTTGAAAATGAAAAATGAATAAATTTGTCCACCCCCCACACCATGCCCAAAGACCCTCTAAATACCTCAAATTTAGTACAATACCACCCGCTCTGAATACCCCACATTTATACCCCCCCCCTGAATACCTCAAATACAGTATACCAACCCCCAACACAAGATTTTTTTTCATAATTGAAATGACACCGTTTGTTTATTACTACCCCCCCCCCCCAACAAGGGATCACCTATTGTAAGTTGTTGACAAAAATCTGAATATGTTGGTCAGTTGTTGGCTCAAGCTGTGGCGGTTGTTGGGAGGGTTTTGTTGTGGTTTTCTGAGTGGTTCAGAGGTTTTTACTATGGTCAAGGTCAATTCTCTTAGCTGTTGACCAAAGTCGACAATGAACAGTTTGTTCCAACCAACATACAATGAATAATTTGAGAATTCACTTACAAATTCAGATAACTCTAGGACTGCTAGCTCCCTGCTTCTTCCTTTTCATAAAAAAATGACTTGTATTCCCTTCCAGGTTGCTCAATGATCCTAATTCAACTAGGTACATTATTTCTGTAATTTCCTAATTATTCCTCTTCAATAAATAGTACAGGTCTGAAAGTAATTTACATTAATTTATCCACCGCTCTATACAGGCTCAATACATTTATTGTCTCTTTGCTTCATTTAAGAAGTTTAGATACATATTTTTCAAAAATCTTTTGTCTTCTATACCAGCCAATGACATCCCCTATAACCAATTCTTTCAAGTCCTTGTGCACATCGATTTTTGGACGTACAAAGTTTTGGGTTTGCCATCCTTATAAATTCTATTAGATTAGAAGATGATGTTTATCAAGTTCCGTTCAATCTAATAGGATTTATAAGGACGGCAAAGAATCGTATGCATAAAATCGATGTGTGTGTAGCTACTTTAACACAATCCGAAAAGTACAAAAATAAAACTGGGTTGATAGAATAAAAAATCCTAATTTGATAAATTTCACATTATAAGTCCTGACTAAGCTATGTATGATAATAGGACTTACACTTATATATAGATACTAAGATATAAAAAAACAAATCTTTAGAATTCTAAAATCATAAAATAAAACATTCTTTCATCAGCTGCTTTTAAGACTACTTTTCCACCTATGAATATGTATATAAAATTAAAATTAACGACCAAATAATTGCAATAATTGAAATATAATAGAATAAATCTTGGAAAATGGTCAATTATCGGCTTAACTCACTTCCTGTTTCTATTTATCTCACATTCTCAATGCTGCATTTTTTATTCAGAACCATCTTTTGTATAAAAAAATAATGTTTTATTGATCCATCGATACATTGAGCCAAGACACAAGTATTGTTGATCTACAGACTTGAAAAATAGGAGAGCTTTAATAGAAATTTGTTGAAAATAAGCAGAATTGCAATGTAATTTTATGTGGCAGGGTAATAATTTTGAAAATAATTGAAGTGAAGAAGGTGTGCTGCTCTCCACGACTGTCAATCAAGCATTATCAATCAATGAAATATTTTCCATCCATCTTTGTACAGTAGAACATGGACTGTCTTAAGACACTTTATAGGTTTCAAAGAAACAACATAGATTTTCACTTATTCTTGTAAGATAACTATTATTATCAGAGTTCAATGTTTCTTAGCTACAAATGTTTTTATCTTTCAATTATTATAATCATCATCATCATAATTAAATCATCCCGTTTTACATTTTATAATCAAACCCCACTTCACCCTAGATATATTTTTGACATTAGTATTTTCCAAATTAATTATAAATCATAATTTTCCACTGTATCTACAAAATTAAAAAAAAAACAGTTTCTCATAAAAATCCAATTTTCATATTGATGAAATGATTGAATGAATCACTCATAATAAAGACTGTGCCCGAATGTGTGAGTACTCCAACTCATCGCTCCAGTACTTACTTGCATCTTTAGCACTACAGCCTTTGTCTCCTTCGAAATGCCTCTCCAGCCTCAGCTTGCCTCTTTCCCCTGTGTCTGCATTCCCTTCCTCATCATCCTCCAGTTCTCCAGCCTCATCAGCCTTCAGCCAACGCTTCACACATCGTCATATCTCCTGTTAAAATTGAAAAAAATTATATTATAGTTATAAGCATTACTCTTGTATTATTATGAAATATATTGTTGTTAAAGGATACATTCAAAAATATATATTATATAGGCCTATATTATAAGAACCAGAAAAGTAAAAATTTAAAAAAATAGAGTAGGTTTGGGTTATTCATTATAGGCATTACTTTCATATATTATTATAAAACCATCAGAAAATACATAAAATTATAAAACACAAAAAAATTAGGTTAGTTTATCTAGGTTATATTATATTAACAAGTACAGAAAACCCCCAAAAAATTAATAAAATTATAAAACACAAAAAAATTAGGTTAGTTTATCTAGGTTATATTATATTAACAAGTATAGTTACAGAAAACCCCAAAAAATTAATAAAATTATAAAACACAAAAAATTGATAACATTATAAAACACAAAAAAATTAGGTTAGTTTATCTGGGTTATATATTATATAATAGTTATAGAAAACCCCCAAAAAATTAATAAAATTATAAAACACAAAAAATTGATAAAATTATAAAACACAAAAAAATTAGGTTAGTTTATCTAGGTTATATATTATGTAATAGTTATAGAAAACCCCCAAAAAATTAATAAAATTATAAAACAAAAAAAATTAGGTTAGTTTATCTGGGTAATATATTATGTAATAGTTATAGAAAACCCCAAAAAATTAATAAAATTATAAAACACAAAAAAATTAGGTTAGTTTATCTTGGTTATATATTATGTAATAGTTAAAGAAAACCCCAAAAAATTAATAAAATTATAAAAAACAAAAAAATTAGGTTTAGTTATTATAGGTATTAGTTTACTATTATTATAAAATCCCCAAAAATTAATAAAAAAAGTAGGCTAGATTAGATTATTATAGTTTATTTATTGTATTCTTGTTTTAGGATACATTCAAAACATATAATATAGGCCTATATAATATTTATAAAGAATAAAAAAGCTAAAATTGAAAAAATGTATTCTAGGTTAGTTTATTATAGGCTATTTTGATTATTAGAGTACCTACTTGAAGGTGGCTTCAAGTGAGAAAATTTCAACCTTGTAAATAATTACCACTGATTCTATATTAATAGTAATTCTATATTCATACAACATTTCTACTCTATTTGTTTTGAAATAAATTGATGCTAGCAAATTGAATTGATTCTGTAGAAGGGCCAAACTACTTTCATGATTTTCCCACAGGAATATATCAGTGATTCAGCAGTAAATAACTGTGATATCTCTTTGAAGACTGAACAAATTATACACAGGAAAGACTATTTGAGAAAAGGCTGTTTATTAGATAAATATTAGGTACCACATTAGTTGTAATTAAATATCAATTGTAATATTAGATAATTATTCTGATGTAGACGAAACATAATGTGACTTTCAAAGTGCATTTCTGTATGTAGCCTAATACAACAAGCTATTATTTCTATAAATAGAATAGCTGTGTTCAAAATATTGACAAAATAACTGTGTCTTATTGTTCAATTGACAAACTTATTGTTAAAGTGTTAAGCTGTGTTTACACCAAAGTTATCAACAAAATGTTTATTTTTCCGTCCTTATAGATTCTATTAGATTGAACATAACTTATCATACACATGATGTGCATATGTGTTTGTCAAACTCCGTTTAATCTAATAGAATCTATGAAGACGGAAAATAAACATTTTGTTAATAACTTTGGTGTAAACACAGCTTAATATTCATTACATCTTTGTTTTATTCTTTTATATTGTTTTTGATTAATTTGTTTACATATTTTTAGTAGTTTTATCAAAGAAAATAGTTCGAAATATTGACAAAATAATTGTGACATCACTCATCTGTTTCTATTTGTTTTACCGTAGATGTTTTCGAATTACAGTATTGATATATTGAACAAAACTTATTGAAGTATTATTTTTATCACTTTATTGCTTTATTCTGTTATGTTAGTTTTTATTCGTTTGTTTATATATTTTTCAATTTCAATGAATAGCCTAAATAATTTGATTTGTACAATGATATCCCCCCTCTCCCAAACTCAACTACAGAGGTAAGTTAAGTGTTAAACTATGAAACTGTTAGCACAGATCCAATGGTTGTCTGTAGTATTAATAGTTATTTGTATATCTAGAGTGAAAAGTACTGTTTTTTCTCCCTGAGGGAAAAGTTTGAAGCCCGAGGCAAAGCCGAGGGCAACAATTTTCCTGAGGGAGAAAAAACATTTTTCACTCGTGTTATACACAACATTTTTCCTTCACCTACATTTTTATAAAAACTGCAAATAAAATAATTTTTAAAAACGTATGTGACCAAACAATGTGTTACAACATAATCTAAAGAGTAGACAGAAACAGCTGGCTTGTAATCACAGTTCTCCGCCACAGAATAGGTACAGAATGGAAACTGTCAATCAAACGCCTATCTAACCAATGCTTTTTACATGGCACAAATACTAGACACGTCACGTGACCTTAGGAACTTCCAATCCTGGTCTTCTGATTGGCTCGCGGCAGTGAACGAGATCAATTGATCCGGATCAGTAAAGGGATCCGAACCTCCCATCAATACTATTACAATGCGGAACTTCCTAACAAGATGGCGGATATTTGCGCCAGGGTACTAGCCGAGTTTCCATACTGTATGTATACTGTGGCTGTGCGCTATCTGTCGGCAAAAGTTGTAACAACAATGGCCGCCACAACTACAGCTATGATGAAGTTCCCGTTTCAAATTTGATTAGTTAATGGGAATATTCGTTGGCTGGTATTTTGAATAACATGGAATAAAAAAATACATTTTTTTAGTACAGTGATGAAGTTTGTAATAATTTCAGCATACAAACATAAATTTCATATATTGATCAAATGTCTGGTTGAGGTATTGAATTTAGTTGGTTTAATGACTACTCTATATGCTTTCTCATCTGAGCTTGCACCTTCTAACCTATTTCAAATCAAAGACCTTAAAGAGATATAGACTCACAATGCCTATGCCTTCCCAATGATAGCTCTTACTTGAAATTGAAGTCCGCCATTGGGGTATTTTAGCACGATATATTATATCTATATATTTGTAATATTATAGATTACAAAGGCATTGGTATGTAATAATCTTATAGGTTGCTCCCTCAATGGCCGATTTCAATTCCAAGTACGACACTAGCGCTGCATGTGAGTCTATGCATCTTTAAGGTCTTTGAACGTTTTCTACGTAGATATTCAAATGTACGTTTTTAAAATAGAGATGCTTCCCATGTTATAATGGAGTTACTTTTACGCTCTAGGGAGTTTTCCTGTTTTTTCATCCCGAGAGCGAAAAGGTGACTCTTTAGTATTTATTACGTTCCAGGGAGTAAAGTAAGCACTTTAGACAGTAGGTGGAGGAAAAAATTATTTTTTTCAAAATTTTCAGAACACTTTAATATTTTTTTACATGCGTATGGTACTCTGCTAATATATGGTAGGTATTAAGACATTGACAATAGTCCATATTATTTTCTTTGGTAAAGTGCTTTCCATGCGCTAAAAATTTTAAATTCAAAATTTCTTGCTTCAAGTGTTTGGTCAGAAAATTAGGCAACATTTTATGAAGTGGAGGAAACATAACCTATTTTAATGAATCAAAATCCGGGGAAGGAACAGTTTTGGGCTGTGCCTGTTGATCACACACCAAATTATTTTGAAAAATAATTGTGTATCGTTGAATCAATAAAAGAATAAAACTCTTAATCGAGTGAAAATACCTGTTCTCCTGCCTTTCAAACGACTCCATTACTGCGTTTATTCTTTCTTGCAAGCTCTGCTGTGAGACGAGCTTAGTTCTGCTTGTATGGCACCTGACATGCGTTTAACCATGTTTTTCACATAAAAAATAGGCCTGAACGGTACTGAGGCCCGGTTGCACAAAATCCTGTTAAAACTGTTTTAACCGCGATTCAATTCCACGAGAACCAATCAGAGAAGCCTTCATTTTAAGGCAATCTTCTCTGAAGACTGTCTCTCACAGTGGTTCTCTATGATTGCTAATCTTTTCTCGATGATTTTATCAACTGTATTTGATTGACTGTGATTTTTCTACTTACATGGTCGGTGTTGTAGGTTTCATTGAATTGATACTTTTCAGCACCATTTTGCTTGGAACCAGTTGCAGTTGTTGGCGAATGGCGGCCGTTAAAGGGTGATTCAGAGCAAGTGCCTCCATTATGAATGAGCTGAGTGGAGCCACAGCTGCCTTCAATAAACTCACCACACATTCCAAACGCACCTAAACAACACCATTAATACATTTCATTTCTATTACCTAGTTAAAAATCACTAAAATTAGTTATAAATCAGTAAAACTGTAACTTTAACCTTCTAGTCGTGACCCTTGGTCCTGAGGACCTAGACAATTTTTGTTATAATTGTAATTGGGCTGCAGTGCGCGTTACTGTCTACTGTGGTCAATGTAAATTCATGTCAGTAGCCAATCAAACTTGGCCACGTAGAGTGTTAGTGCTCTGTGACTTGTTTTCGTGAAATGTTGCTTCTGGGTCCCCAGCACCCAAGGGTCACGACTAACGTTACTTTTTTTATTTCCTTCATATGTACATTTTCAAGCAATAGTGATTGAATTCAAGAAGTGAACATCTACGTTTTGGACAGAGACTTCAAAGAATGTACAAATCCACTTCTATAAACCATATTCAGAGAGGTTTGCTCAAGCGGTCACCCTTTCAACGGGAGTAGCAGACGCATGATTCTCAACTTATCTAAACGTTAGCTTATCAGTGCGACCACTGAGTCAAACCGCTCACAAATTTCTGTCGATAATTTCATTCAAATGATTATTTATGAGGTTCAATTCCGCAATTTAGTCCTCCGACACACCCAGAACCTGACAGGAGTGGACAGCGACTATCTCATCCATCGACACCGTACGCCAGCGACAGGGAAAGACTGTTTTGAAAGAGTCTCGAATTGACGTGTGCGTTAGGCGCCAAAACCGGACACTTTTACATCCGTACAGAAACGACAAAGTCAGACACATCGAATCTCTGACACTTCAAAAACAAGACGTTCAGGTTATACTTCTTGGACGGACTGTACTACGCAGAGCTGTCTGGTTTTCAAACAATGGTATTGTTCTGATGAATCCCCACATGTAGGCTATTCTTAACAAGACCATTGACAATTTATTTCTGAAACCTATCACTCTTTTCTATCCCTCTTCGTAGTAATATCAGGCTATGACTTATATTGTAACTGTATAATTCCTATTTATCAGTCCTTTATATCTATTTATAAGTCCTATATATCATTCCTATTTTGTGCAGTTGTCTCTCTTTTCTGCAGTTATTTCGAGCTTAAATAATAGAACTGGCTGTACGAGGTCTACTGTTCACAGAACTACTAGCTGCAAGTATTCAACTGCAGAAGTCGGAAATAGACATTTCATTTTACTCATGGAAGACACCCACCCTTATCTATCTACTTCACGTCTATGAAGATAACAATATCAAAGAAACAGAGTTGAAAGTACGAAGACATAGAGATGGAAATTTAAAAGTGAATGAATTGTTATAATTCAATTACTCAGGTATATTAAAACTGACTACTTTAGCATTTACCTGATTAATATTACCGCAATCATTATGTTTCAAATTCAAATTTGCGTTGCGTTGCTGTCACTCGGCTGCTCTCTGCACCTATTTTCTCGATTCATGCAATAACTTCAAAAAAATGACGTCAACAAACCTGGTGACTCAACACATCTGTCTCGTTTTGAACTGATAATGGCAAACTCTCTCGATCAGCTATTTTCAACTGACGATGAAAAACTCTCTTGATCAACTGTTTTCAACTGACGACGGAAAACTCTCTCAGTCAGCTGCTACTCGGTTGATGAATATTATTACCGTACCTAATCATTTTTAAGTTCCCTCAGTGAGTTATCCTAAACATGAGTCCTAATCCAAATGATGATTTTCGTATCACAAACTCTATATTTCAAACTATATACTATATTTCAAACTTAATCAAAATCGTTAGAGCCGTTTTCGATTTCCATCAGACATACTAACAAACAGAAATTGAATACGATGATAAATACGTCTATAGTAACATCCATATGGGAACGTATGTTATAGTAGACTGCACAAAACTAATCCGATGTTAGTTGGAAGAGCTGAGTACCTCCTCACCCCTTACCATAAACTTTGCCAATTCTTTAGGTGTACTGTATTATGAAAATATCAATATTAATTCTTACTTATAATCAGCTGCCTAGGGGGCCTAGGCCCCCCTCAAGGATCAGATAAATAATGAAAATGCGGGTCTATCTACACGAATCCTTAGAGTCTCATAATGATTTAATACTTTTCTTTATCAGCAGTAGTATAATTCCTTCTACAGTATCAACAATGTAGCAAAATTGCCTTGAAAGTATGGATACGGGTACAGAGTAATAAATGATATATTTTTCTCTGTGGTATAGTTTGAATACAGAATGGGTACACTTATTGATCAGAGCACAATAAGTGAGTTATTGAATAAATGTCAATGTGAGAATTAACAAGTTGCAAGATGTCACAGTGAAAGCAAAAGAAAGGGCACAATCAGACAATCAAAAATGTATGTAAAGGGTTGTTGATAATTATGGGAAAAGCTTGATGTATCTTTAGCTTTCTAACTGAAAGTTATTCTCCAATTAGAATATGATCCCCAATGAAATTGTTGAAATTGTCATTGTAAAAGAAAAATTTATCTTTTTCCATGATTTTTAAGAAATCTGTTTCAGTGTATTCCTACTCTAGGGCCTCTCTGTAGACCCATATTTCTAATAAATATTCCATGATTGAATTTATCAATTATTCAACCAAATTTGTATAAAATTGGAAAAAATGAAGCATATAATAACATCTTCTAATGTAACATTTATGGGGAAAAACCCAAGTCCCTCTATCCTTTGGGGGTATTCCTTCCCCCCCAATACCTATTGGTTTTTGCCCCCCCCCTTTAGCAGTTTGGTGAAATGGCACCACTGAAGTTGAATGAAATCAACTTCAATTATTGTATGGTAATTGTATGGCAAGATTACGATACTTATGAGCTCTACTTAGAAATGGATTGTGAAACAAGATAATTGTACTGGAATGTAATAAACTGTGATATTTTCATGATTATATAAGAGCAATTAAGCCATTCATTTCAATCATTGAGAGAAAAACCAATAAGATGCTCATATTATCTTCTCAAATCTTAATACATTAACAATACACTACCGGTAATTCACGTGTAAATAATACTGATGTGGTCGATTTCAATGAACATTAAATGAAATGTTTGTTTTCTTCTAAATGTCTATACTTGAGCATTCTGTTAATTTCGAACAGAGATCACTTTTACGGAGTTTTCTCAGATGATGCAGCAATCACTGAGGAATATCCAACACATAACTCAATAATCCAGGAGAGAGTCATCTAAAATTAAAACTATTAGTGCAATATTGCTAAATTATTAGTGTTTTTCAATAAATTATTAATCCCATAAATGTCTCTCAATTAAATGATAAGTTATGGAGTTCCAAATATTATAATATTTTTCGCATTCCCATTTTTCTTTTTTTTATATTTGAATCGCTTCATATGGGTCACTCGTTGTCGAATATAGTATTTAATAGTATTATTAAGGTATATCTATCACATAAATCTCTCTCAGCAGCTACTATATAAACGCTTAAAATAGGTTGCTAGGGAACGATAATGATAAGAATATGTGATGAATAATCTATCCTGTTCTAGGCGAGCAATATTTCTGTATCACAGATATCCAAAAACTTCAACACTAAAATGTGAATATCTTTGAAACGGTTTGATATATTTATGAGCGATTTCCACCATTCATTGTCTCTTGAAATTCTTTATTATTTGAATCTTGTATTAAACCTTCCCATAGAAAAGTTTTGATTCAATGTGGCGGAACGAAGATGGCACACCAAAATTATTTTGAAGCTACCTACAGAATTTTTTTCCAATTTGAATAAGAATCCCAGTGGAGCCCACTGTTATATTGGAAAAGGAACATTAAGCTGTTTTCCTATTAATATTACGCTGTAGGCCTACGTGAATCCATAGGACTTCATAGGTTTCTCCGTATGAGTAAATGATTCAGAATCAGAATTCAAATTTTGTTAAATCAATAATACCAACGACATAGCAACTGCCATCACAATTTGTATCATCAATATTACGCGTATGCTACTGAAGGATAATAGTCAGGCAGAAACACAGGAGCAAGTTATTTTATCTCATGCAGTACTTTCAATGTTACTTTTATATCCTGAAAAAGGACGAAGAAGTGAGTAAAATATTTTGTTGTTCAACGAACTTGACCTGTGAAAAGGTTCGAAGAGTTCGTGTTCAAAATTTGAAGCTGATCGATCAACTCTTTCTAAAGTTATTTGTAGTGCATTCAAACAAACAAGCAAACCCACAGACTGGCAACAACTTTGAACTTTAGTAAAGAGTAAGAACTTGCTAACGCTCGTTCAACAAATATTATTGAGAGAACAACGGGCGGTATTATCAAGTTGGGAGCACATAACTTGAAGGAGTCAAACTATTTCAGTGTAGGGGATTGTGTATTTCACAAGAGAGTGTGGTTCTGAGGGATATAGGCCTATAGTGAGAAAGTGAAGAAGTGAGGATTTAATTGAATTGCAGTTTTAGTTTTTTTTGCACGGCCGGCCCTCTCTCACATTCAACCATCAACCCTCCAGTACGATGCTACATCAACTATATTATACAATCCTACTCGGTGGAATGGGGGAATTCACAATATTACAAGCAAGAGTTGATAGTAATGAATATTATTGACACAAAGAAATTTACAAATCTAGGCATGGGAAAGTCGAATTCAAGATAGGTTGTGGATAATTATGTCTGAAGCATTGTATGAAATAATAACAAAACCCTGAGGGGTTTTGAAGAAAGGAGAGCATTAGCACACAACCGAGTAAGAGAGAGAGAGAGAGAGTGAGAGCGAGTGAGTGTGTGTGTGTGTTAGACAGAGAGAGAGTGTGAGAGAAAGGCGCAGGAGTGATAGAGAGAGGGTGATGGAGGGGGAGAGAGAGAATGAGAGAGGAAGCAATAGAACTAAATAAGGTTGAGATAAGAGACAATGTCACGCATGAGTATTGTCCAATGGTGGTCACACACACACTTCTACAGTCACACTAAGTTCTAAAAAGAATATTTCAAAGAAAGTACAGTCTGTGCCAAAATTGAAACCAGTTTACTTCCAAGCTATTTTGCCAGCTTGGACACAAGCGTCAAAAGCTGATAGCGACAACTAGAGACTGTTTTCCAGGTAGAGAAATTAGTCACGGACTCGCCCCGCCAAAACAAGACACTTCTTTTTCAGCACAAGAACGACAAATGTAGCCACCGCCAAAACAAGACTGATTTTCAGTGCTAGGATGGATGTGTCTGACTTTGACGGTGGTGTATCCTGACATCGCCCCCTAATTTAACTGTTAATTCTTGTTTAAAATAACCAGTTATATTCTATTCATCAAGAGAAATATTTTCAATGATTAAAAGGAAATTCTTTGTAATTGATATTGAAAGTTTTGTCAATTAATTATATTTCTACATTGTTAGAAAACGATCTGGCAACGTTGTGGAGGTATAAAAGAATAGCGCTTTCTGCTTTGTCGAATGATAGACAAGGATAGCAACACCAATGTTAATCAAATACTGTCATTATAACTATGCACTATAGCCCCTATCCCAATTCTCGTAGTTGAGCTTAGGGGAACGCGCCAACCAAGCTTCCCGTCAGCCGAGCTCCTTTAAAAACCACTTTCGAGGGGATTGGTTGTCGTCTACGGTCCCGAAAACCAGTAACCTCCTAACCAGTAGGGGATTGGCTGTCGGGGAGACTCGTTGACGCCAGCGTGCAAGGGGCTTGGTTGTCGTCAGAGCAGTAAAAGGGTGCACAAGGGGAGATAGGCTTTATAATCGATATAAGAAGCGAGCTCAACATAATCTCCATATGGTTGTAGAAGATTGAAGAGAATCGGCAAAACTGGAAAGATCATGTTGAAAGGACGGAGAGTGACAGGATTCCCAGGGCAGTCATGTCGTATTCATGTGGTTGGGAGGAGAAGTGTGGGCGTATCCCTCAAAAGATGGATGTCATTGGCAGTTTCAAGTCGGAACAGGCAAATAGCCTAATCCTCGTAGGAAGACGACGACGACATCATTATAGTAGCTACAACCTAAATAATTCCCGAGACATACTTCTGTACTGAAGTTGTATTAAATTTAATGGAGTTTTCTGATGGAGTGATGAGTAATGCAAACTCAAGAATGCATTACCATGGAGAGAAGATGACATAGTTGAGACGATACTGTATCATATTGTGTTGATACTGTATCATGCGTGGTGATACTGTTTCATTTTGTGGTGATATTGTATCATTCATGGTGATACCATAGAGAAAAGATAGCATAAGAAGATAAACCATGGTATTGGTCGTTTATGTTCCAAATTTCAAGCCGATTACTGTCGACTACTGTCTATTATTACTGTTTTGGCCGGTTGAGAGTGCAAGAACGGCACATAATAAGAGATTACCAATGAAATAGTTTCATGAAAAAGAAAGTAAGTAAACTATCAGGCTGGGGTTAAAAGTGAAATTTAGAACATAAACGCTCTATACCATGGGATATCTTCTTATGCTATATTTTCTCTATGTCATTACTGAACAAACCATATTGAAAATTTGTTGTGCATATTAATAATGATTACAGATTGTGAAATACATCTGGAGCCTGTTTCATAAAACCCCAGTAATACAGGGCCTGTATTACAGGACTTATAAATTAAAATTTGCAATCCTTTAAAATTATGTTTCATAAAAACAATCCTGCACTTGTAAAATCACCTGTAATATGCACCTGTATTACAGTTCCTTTATATGAATTAATGTTTTCATTAGCCAGTGAGCCTAATATAAGATCTGTGGAAAATCTATATTATCAAATTTCTGACGATGGACAGATTGCATTTTATTTATGCTGGAAAATAAATTTGTTAATAATAAATAGTTGAGAAATTATAATAACTACTTAACTTACATAACTTATTATAACAGTTATGTTAGTAGTAATGTTTCAAAAAATGTTAATTATCGAAAATATTGTTAATAATTAGAATAATTAATTTCCTGAATATTTCCAATAACACTTTACTGAGGAAAGCTTAATCTAAACCGTTCATTATATTGATAAGTTTCCTGCATAATTTTGTATGAAATTCTATCCTTGCAAAATTCTTGGCCTACGAATAATAACATAGTCATGTAGTTCACTAGAACTACTACCTTCACGTTGCCTTTAGAACAAAATGTCACTTTTCAAGATTTTACCTACACTTGTAAAAGTTTTAGGATGGTCTAAACAATGATAAAATATTCAACAACTTACAGATCCAGTAATACAGGAAGTTTCTTTTTACGAAACACGAAAATGATAATGTCTTGTATTATTTACTTCTACAGGCAAATGACTTGTAAATTGTTTTACAGGGAAAATTGTTTAAACTTTTAATTTTCACTTGTAATACAGAAACTTTTCCTCTATTACAGGACTTGTAACTTTCATGAAACAGGCCCCTGGGCCCTGTTTCATAATTGACCGAACGAAGTGAGGTCTAAGATTCAAGTCGACGGTTTGGCATTTCTCTTGATGTCTATATATTTATATGTTGCGCATTTACGGCGAAACGCGGTAATAGATTTTTATGAAATTTGACAGGTATGTTCCTTTTTAAACTGCGCGTCGACGTATATACATGGTTTTTGGAAATTTTGCATTTCAAGGATGATATAAAAGGAAAAAGGAGCCTCCTTCATACGCCAATATTAGAGTAAAAATCATACTATAGAATTATTTATCATAAATCAGCTGACAAGTGATTACACAGATGTGTGGAGAAGACAGTCTATTACTGTATTTGTATAAGGTCTATAGTTTCAATCAAATACATTAAAGAGGTATGCATCTTTAAGCTGGGTTTACACCAAAAAGTTATTAACAAAATGGTTATAACTTAATCCTTATAGATTCTATTAGATTGAACGGAAGTTGACAAACACATATGTTCATCATGTGTATGATAAGTTATATTCAATTTAATATCATCTAAAAGGATTGAGTTATTAACATTTTTTAAATAAATTTGGTCTAATCGCAACTTTAAGGTCTTTGGTTTCAATATTTTGTTTTGCAGTCATGGTATTATTATGCGTGTCCATCAGTATCAATATTCTCACATTTGAAAAAACTAATTTAATAGGTGAATAAAAATAAACAAATGAACTAAATAATGCTGGAGAAATTATAATATTTTTGATTCTAAAAAATTAATTTTCATCAGATAGAAAGATCATCACGGAACTGGATGAATTATATCATATGGAATACAAATTCAAACGTGAACTGAGTTTGTTAACATTTAAATCAGTTGACATCTGGTACTTGTGGATGAGAATACTGCGTGAGGTCTACTGTTCACAGAACTACTAGTACTTATAAGTCACGTAATACAGGAGAATCACCATTCCAATTACATGCTCAATATAGCCGATAAAATCAGCTGTTCCTGTATTACAGGACTTGTAAGTTTTTATGAAACAGGGGCCTAATTGAACTATTTTATTAGTTTTCACAACTTGATGTGAGCAACGTTTCGTTTGCTCCTATGTATTGGTCCCGAATTTAGGATAACCTAACCAGTAACATCCTATAACCTCTTAACCAGTAGGGGATTGGCTGTCGGGGAGACTCGTTGACGCCAGCGTGCAAGGGGATTGGCTGTCGTCACCGAACCCGACAACCAAGCTCCTCGCACGCTCACGTTTGAGTGCCAGAGTTTTCGCGAGTAAACTGACATATAGGGTATTTCATGCACTTACTCAATGCATTTTGGAACAGTCCTCAAATCACGCCTGGTTTTCCCAGTCATTCATTGCTTTCTGACGAGTTATATCACATTTTTAAGAACCAATAGTTCAAACTTATTCAAGTTCAGCTGAAGTATTGATTCATATTTTTATGGTCTTATACAAGAGCCACATTTCAAAACAAAGCGAGTGAAATGAATTCTGTTCAGCTTTCAACGTATTTAGTGGCATCAATATATATACTGGTAACATATATTGTTACAATTCCTCCAGAGCGCAAGGCTCGCATGGTCATTAGGCCGCTCCTATGCTCGACCGACCATAGGCTTTTTTACGTGAGTGCGTATGCACCATCCTGACCATACGCATCCATACATCAGTTTTTCTGACTCACAAATTGGACGCCTTTACAGATTGTTTAATTGTAGCTTATTATCTTCGTGAACGAAAGATTAAAAGGCGTAGATATCAAGTTCACCCGATGGTCGCTCAAAGAGCATTTCAAAGGGAATTTAGTACCATATTATATAAATCATTGCTTGGGGATGAAGATACACATTTTTCAACTACCTCAGAATGTCCATCAGAAATTTTGATGAGTTATTTCGAGCTTGTATCACCATTGGGAATACTTGCAGTCACTTTAAGCTACGGATCAAATAAATGTAGATAATAATAATATATGATTATTTTTCCAATAAAAATTTAGAATTGATTGAAGAAATGGATAGAAAAACTCTGAATTCAAATTTTGATTTCAGATTCGGATTCAGCGTCTTTAAATAAGTCGAATGACTCGCTCTCAAAAAAAAATCAAAATTGAAGAAGTTTTGGTTCTATTGGATATTAAGCCATTCTATATGTACAGCACTCAACATTTTTCGAATGTTTTTTCAAAGTTTCATTTAAAAAACTGTTCTATGCTTTGGAGTTAATCTTAATACAATAACATAGGCCTACTTTGTTATTGCATTGAGGTAAAAGTAATAGTCCATTAATAAATGTACTATTATTACAGTACTTGATCAATAACATCTTGCTCTGAATCAAATTATAAGAACTATTATTCATAATGGGCCATATGAATAAAGTTGAGCATTTGCTTATACTTCTAAAATATTGAGCCATTTTCTATGAATAAACGAAACCTTTTGCTCATGCTCATCAAAAGAATAGTTTGAGCATTTGCTCAAAAGTATAAACTTATGCTCAAAATGATTGATTCTGTAAAATACCTAGGCATCATGATAGATTCTCGACTAAGGTGGGAGCCACATATGTCTTATGTTTGTAATAGATTAAGGAAAACATTTAAACCCTTATTTTGCAGTATAAGAAAATTGTAAAAATATGTCTGAATAGACCAATTAGATATCCCACTAACCTAATCTGTGAAGAATTCAAAGTTCTAAGCCTTGAGGATTTATATAAATTGAACTTATTAAAATATTTATTTAAACGACCAGTGACTTCTGAACATGGATATACAACTCGTGGTCAAGCCAGAGAGAATCTGTATGAGCCGAGATGTGTAACTGCATCTGCGGCTGGTCATGCAGCCTTTCAGGGTCCTCGTTTATTTAATGTTTTACCTTTCGATATTTCTAGAGAGTCCTCCTTATCGATTTTCTGTAGAAGGTTAAGACTTAATTCTGTAAATTAGGCTATATAAACTAAGCATTGTAATCAATTTGTTTCTTTTTGTGCAAGATGTGTATTTTTGTTTAGATTGCTTAATGGCATAAGATAATACTATTTATGTAAGTAGCTCTATATAGTACTTGAAGCAGGCCTCGTCCTCGACGCAGGCCTAGCCTAATGAGGAGTGCACTTGACATTTCTTATGTTATTATGCTTTGTAAAATCTTACAATGAAGTGAATAAAAGTTATTATTATTATTAAAATTGTATGAGTAAACTAGAGAATTTGCTCAACTTTTGAAGCAAATGCTTCAAAAAAGGTGAGTCTAGTCTGAAGCAGCTTTTCACCTTTTGCTTATAGTAAAATGGCTCAACTAATTTGTGTGAGTAAGAGAGAGAACTATACCAGATACGATCACAAACAATAGTTGAGAACTATTAAACTCTTTTTAGATTCAACCATGATTTATATCACCATTATTCCAACAAAAGAATAAATACAAAAGATACCAATCCGATATAAAGATAGCTATCACAGAATAGGAAATAGGCATTTGAGAAGATGAGAGTGTAGACGATTATAAGAAGGCTATTGAGATTATAAGATTATGCTGAAGATTATTATAGAGATGACATTTTTCACGCTAACCTAAAACTCAATTCATAGAGAACAAAATCGGGGCACCGAGCTTCGCTCGTTATTTTTATTTATTGATAAACAGAACACAATTCTCTAAAATGATCGTGTTTATATTTCACAGCTGGCTATATGTCAGCTTATGAATTTCGGGAATGCGATGTTTTGATTTTCCACAGAATCACTCGCTCACTTTTTACTATCCACAGACGACGAAAGTCTCAGCTGTTTCAGACAAGGATGAATTATCCTTTTAATGTCATTCAGCGAGTTTTCCCAAGGATGAGACCTAGTGCAATCGAATTTTTATATCATAAACCTACTATGTTCCAAATTTCGTGAAAATCGTTAGAGCCGTTTTCGAGATCCGTTGAACATAAATAACCAGATATAAAAATATAAACAGATATACAGAAATTGCTCGTTTAATATAATGGGATATATGCTATTCATGATAGAGAAAAGAGCAGACAACCAAACACAAGCGGTGTCTATACTTGCATATTTAGCGCTAACCTTTCGCTATAATACGAAGTTAGGCCACAAAGGCGAATCAGCTGATGAAAAATCTTCAAGGTACGTGAGCATTTGCTCCAGAGTTAAGGAGCATAAGGTAAGAGTATAAGGTAAAGCTTATTCATATAAAAATGAGCAAATGCTTATGCTTCTACCTAATAAAAATGAGCAAATGCTTATGCTTCTACCTAATGCTCATCAGCAAAACCTTATGCTCCATGCTCACGAGCATAAAAATGCTCTGTTTTTACTTATAAGGACCCATGTGTATGTGGCTTCAAATAATAAATAAATTCTGAGAAGTTTCCCGTGATTTTTATGTAATCATTGTTAGTTGACTTCATTCATACTTTATATTTCCGTTTCCTCTGATTATTTTTATTATTCTGAAATATAGGTTCTAATTGGAACAATAGATCTTTTGAAATAATATACATGGTATTATTTACTACTACGAATGTCGGCTAGCAGTCGGCTAGATGTTTGCGTTTAAATCCAACAATTCTTCGTAATGTATGTTTCATTCAAAATAAGTTTATTCTCAGTCAGTTTGTCACAATTGAGTAGCTTAGTGCCTCAGCTATATGTTTTCAGTTTTTAGGTTTTTGTTGTCAGCAGTTAGCACTATTGTAGAGCTATCCAACACAATAGTCTAGCTCTTTGAAGTAGCGATATTCGACATCAAACTAACGAAAATGAATTGTTATGCAACACAGTATTCAAAGTAATTCTTATGATTGTTCTGCCGGTTTTGGAATTATTGGTGTTCTTTCATCTCATGTTATATTCTGGAGGCAAATACAATACTTATTCTATATGCTGTATACTTATTCTATATGCTATTAATGTACTGAAATCACTTCACTTATATGGGCTTTAATAAAAACAATATAAAAACTTGTAGTACCCTTTAAAAAGTTTCAACTTGAAAATGACCTATGGTCGAAACTAGTCGTTAAAATATTTTCAAGTTTTCAATAAAGGGTAGGCCTACTACAAGTTTCTATATTGTTTTTATTAATTGATGTACTGTATATATACTGTAAATTAATAAAAGAATTGAAATAGTACGATTTTTCAAACAAACAATAACGTTCTTTGAATGATTATAGAACAATTAAAAAAAGCACTATACATTTCGGGACTTTTTTCTATCCCGTCTTCAGGTACAAATACGAAATAAATAAACATCAGTATTGACTAATTCAAGAAAAATATTGAAACAATGTTCATAACTCGACAATGATGTTCATTTATTTTCAATCTTCACCTGGAGATGGGAGTAAGTCCTGGAATTTATAGTGCTTTCAATTGATTTTAATGGTTTTATAATATTAGAGATTTATTGTATTTTAAAAAGAAATAAAAGGTCTTTTTGAAAAAGCTGTACTATTTCCTCATCTTTGTATTATCTCTATTAGTTATTAACCGAATTATTTATTTATTACCGCCGATGAATAATTGTGATTTTTATAATAATTGCTGACATCTGGTATTACAAAAAACTTTGAAAATTTGAAATCAGAACTTTCCTATCACGATTAATTGCCAAGTTGCCCAAGCCTCGAAGATTGCTGAGTACAAATTGATGTCCCTCGTCAGTGAGACGCTGTCGATACGAACAAGTGTGAACTGAATTGCAATTGGCTGCCAACAGAAATTCGCTCCACTTGTAAAAACGCAACTGGCTAGCGTCGCAAATGTGCATCGAGCCTAACGTAACTTTTCACTTGTCCGATACGATTGTCAGACGAACAGTCTTCTAGTAAAAAAAATATAGCACACCATCGATAACCCACCATACAAACCTGACTTAGCCACTAGTAACTTATACCTTTTACCCAAATTCGAGACATAACTTTGAGAGCAGAGCTTCCAAACTAACGAGGAGCTCCAAAACAATGTCACAGCCTACTTAAACTCATTTTGCGGCAGCATTTTATGAAAAGGGGTTTGACAGGCTGGTCCACTGGTATGACAAATGCCTCAACCTTCACGGCAATTACGTTGGAGAATAATCATCCTTTTGGTATTACAGCTCGATGTGAGCTTCAACATAGAGAAAAAATAGCATAAGGCGGATTTCACACCAAAGCTGGGCCGGGCCGGGCCGAGCCGAGCCGAGCGGATCGGCCGAGCGGAATCTGCCTGCGTTCGCACTGAAGCCGATTGCCGATTCGCTCAGTAATACAAATATTGCGCAACTCACTATGTGCGAAGATCGAACTAAACTGAAAGAAGGCAGAATCCGCTTGGCCGAAAACGCTCGAGTTGGGCGTCAAGCAGACTGCACAAATCCTCGGCTCGGTCCGGCGTTGATTTGAATGCTCCCGACTAAATCCTGCATAGCTAGCACGCGGATTCCGCTAGACTCTAATAAAGGATGGCCACTAACGATAGGACATGCATGATGAACATGTGTGTGTACACACATGTCGTCATACATTGTTCAAGTTAGTCAAACAATTAAAAAAAAAAAAAAAAAGATTGGGGAAGAATAATTAAAAAAAAAACAAAGTGAAAAAGGGTAGCTTACCTCTTTGAACCCCGCTGTTGGTTGGGGGAGCTTTGAGTCGAACATCGTACTCATGAATGTGTTGAAAACCAGAATTCACCCACAGTATCCCTGCTTGACATAGGTGGCGACTAAAAGGGACCCCAAGGCAACTCCATAAGTTGCCTTGCCTTCAAACCCCATGCCTTCATGGATCTGCCCCATTAGGGCAGTTTCGGAGGGACAAAAAGAAAAACCCAAGAGACCAGAGATGGGTGAATCTCCAGCAACAAATGTGGGTCAAGAGGCTGACCAGGTGCCCTAGAGGCAATTTGGCGACCCCTCCTTCAGCGGAAGGACCTACAAAAAAGCCAGGAGTGGAACTCACGTAGGTCACGAGTTTGTGGGTGGAGAGGCCAAAACTCACCACTGCTCAAAGAAGGGCGGCCATTCAGGCCAGGCAACACTTCTTGGGAGAGGTGAAGCTTTTGACCTGCAGAGTTTTGAAGGGGCAAAAAGAAAAACCCAAGAGACCAGAGATGGGTGAATCTCCAGCAACATATGTGGGTCAAGAGGCTGACCAGGTGCCCTAGAGGCAATTTGGCGACCCCTCCATCAGCGGAAGGACCTACAAAAAAGCCAGGAGTGGAACTCACGTAGGTCACGAGTTTGTGGGTGGAGAGGCCAAAACTCACCACTGCTCAAAGAAGGGCGGCCATTCAGGCCAGGCAACACTTCTTGGGAGAGGTGAAGCTTTTGACCTGCAGAGTTTTGAAGGGGCAAAAAGAAAAACCCAAGAGACCAGAGATGGGTGAAACTCCAGGTACAAATGTGGATCAAGAGGCTGCGTCAAGGGTGGCCGGGCGCTCTAGAGGCAGCTTAGCCACCCCTTCCTCAGTGGAAGGACCTTCGACGAAGGCCAGGAGTGGAACTCACGTAGGTCGCGAGGACTAATCAGTCTGAAGAGACTGCCAAGCATATCACACTGGATTGCGACAAGCAACCAGGTGATGAATGGGATGTTAGCATAGGGAAAAACTCCTGGCTCTTGTAAAGGACACAGGTATTGGTTTGCCTAACAAATATACTACTTGGGAACACAATACGCTTCGGTTGACGTGTGGGGTTATTTGAACCTTTGGATCCTTGAATCCGTCCCTTCAAAAATCATAATCATCATACCTGTTTAAAAATTTCAGTCCTGCTTCCACATATTGGTCGAGTCGCTGGCCCAGCCTGGTAAGCTTGGCTGCGTTGGTCCATGGCTGCGTCCACACTGCGTGCCCAATCAAGGCCAGCGGTAGCCAGCGACATATCCATGATAGAAATTGAAAATATCAACTGGAATGAATACGATAAAAATCAATAACAAAATATCACAAAGCTGATTAATAGTAGCAATTAGGCCTATAGCAAGTCAATCACTCAGAAAAAACAGCAAATGAGACAACAAAGCAGGAAACAGAACGCATTAGTAGAGAAGTGTGGATGAGTGGTTTGCCAGCACTGGCCTTCGTTGGGCTGGCCTCCGCTCGTAAAAAATCGGAGCGATAGCCAAAGAAGGCCAGCGCTGGCAAACCAGCCATCCACACATTGGCCGACGCTGGCCCACGTTGGGCCAATATGTAGGTGCGGCATAATAATATAACATTGAATCAATCAATCAATCAGCAACAGATAATCATGTTGGCACCTGCTTCCAGGAGTGGCATTGGACAGACAGACTGAGCTGGAATACCAATAATACATCATTATGTCATAAACCATAAGTGTGGCGGACCCAAACCCACTATATTGTCTCCACCTGGACATCAGAAATAAATAGATGAGAACAAAATATGAAATTAAAACATAATAAAAAATAGAAACGAATACAAATTAAAATAGAATATGAAACAAAAATAAATACGAGGAATAATAATAGAGTAAGAAAAAAATATTTGAAAACAAGAAAGAGGATTAATTGACTATTAATTTTAAAAATTTACTTGCGAAAGCTGAACTAACTACACTCACTAGAGTTTTGTAATGTCTGATAAATGTCCCTTGAAGTTTTAATATTTTTTTTATAGTCAACTTTTATCCACGAATTAAATAGTAAACAAAATGGAAGAGTGGAAAATCGTTATTATATTGAGGGACTTTTTGCATGTTTAGGGTGTGTGCACACAGAGAGAGGTCAGCGGTCTGAGCGGTCTTAGGAGGTTTATATCCATATCCTCTCAAGAACGCTGCAACTTGAAACATCAGGCGTTCTTGGTGAAATGAAATAAAATGAAGATACACTTCAGGAGGCAGAATTACGACTTTTTAGCACTTTCCTTTACTACTCAACCTCGATTTACTTTTGTGCACACACCCTAAATAATGAATCAATATTTTCGTTCCTGTAACATAAATTAAGAGCATTACAAGTTTTCAATAGGAAGCAATACTTTTCATGCAGTAATTAATCTATATTTTATAAGAACTATGAGTCGAAACAAGGTTATCAATATTATATGTGCAGGTTTAGTGAATTTAAAATAAAAAGGCATGCCACTTTGGTAAAAAATTGATAATGAACATTGAATGATGAAAGTATTAGAGCTGCCCTGAAGAATAGTAATTACAGCAGAATTTCGAGGTACTAGGTCAAAGCTTAGAGTTGAACTTTGGGTTTGTTCATTTACAATGGGTAGTTCCATTGTCAGTCATCATATCAGCAGTGATCATGCTATTTCGCCATTGCTTGCTACAATTTGATTAGTACAAATTGAGTTGATTCGGAACTAGCTGACTGAATCCATGAAGATTTTTTGCCTGTTCTGAAATTTTGGGCATAGCCTATCGCTTACTTTTTGTTTCACATGTCAAAAAGTTCAAAGACTGTCAGGAAACATAATATGCTGGCAATGAAGCCAAATACAGCATAGTAAAAAGGATGCAATACAGATATGTATAAACACATTCACACTATACACTGCTCTGCTTTTGACACTTTCACTCCACAACACTACACAACTTGAAAGTTTTTGTCCCCTTCAATTTGCGCAGCATAAGCGAAGCGCCCAATTTCCGATGAGACCAACTCCACCTCCAGATCTATGTGAATCTCGGCGTTTCGGATGGAGCTTGTAGTATCAACGATGTTCCTCAAAACTTTGTTCTGGAACCGTTGAGTAACATTCACATTGCTCTTGCTGGCACAGCCCCACAGCTGTATTCCATACATCCATATGGGTGTCAGGGTCTGCTTGTGTTTGAATGAGATGACGATATCCTTTACTAGCCAGAGTTAGGTCTTGTTCGCCTCTGTACCACACCCATCATTCAAATTTAGTTTGATCATTGATGTAAGGTTATGTCAAGTAGCTTTTCTACAAGACAAACCGTCTGAAATAGAATTATGTATCTTGTATCAATAGCACAAAATCTCAAAAGATTTTTACTAGTAGTTCTGTGAACAGTAGACCTCACGCAGTATTCTCATCCACAAGTACCTGATTGAAACTATAGAACTTATGGAGATACAGCAATAGACTGGCTTCTCCACAAATCTGTTTAATCACTTGTCAGCTGATTTATGAAATTCTATAGTCTGATTTTTACTCTAATATTGGCGTATGAAGGAGGCTCAGACTTTTTCCTTTTATATCATCCTTGAAATGCAAAATTTCCAAAAAAACTTGTATATACGTCGACGCGCAATTAAAAAAGGAACATAGGCTACCTGTCAAATTTCATGAAAAACTATTACCGCGTTTCGCCGTAAATGCGCAACATATAAACATTTAAACATTAAGAGAAATGCCAAACCGTCGACTTGAATCTTAGACCTCACTTCGCTCGGTCAATAATTATTTTTATCGTCTATCGTTGCTAAAATTGATGCTCTAATGAGACTTAGGCTTGTGCATGGATAGAATATAATATAATATGATGCATGAGAAAGATAATGATGAGAGATGGATGAACTTTAGTTTCAGGAATATTCTGAACGACTGTGGAGTGAATTTCAAGAATATAAATTGGAGTTAATTTGACTGACCATGAGTGGTCACCCTTTCAATAGGAGTACCAAGTGCAAGTCGCACATAAAATATTTGAAAATCTGATTTGATCTGATCTGATCATAATAGCTTGAGCACGCCATGCTATACACATCTAAAAAATATATTTTGAACAGGTTTCTTCCACATTTTAAATTTTAATTGAGGAAACATTGGAGATGTAATAACTATGGATTAGTATAGAAATGAAGCATAGAAGATGCAAGTAATAGCAAACAATTACTTTTCATTTTCTACAATGATAGGTTCAAGATGCTAATAGTTGAGAATTGCTCTATGCAAGATGGTATAAGACCATTTTAATTTCAATTATCAACATTTTTATGATTTTTATGAGTGTATCTCAAGTTACCAAAGTACTGAAGGAATAATTTCAGTAGATAATTTAAATGCCATAACTGCATATTTTCATGAAATTTGGAAGAATATTCATATCAGAATAGTTTTTAAACATGAGATTGCATCTAATTGAGTATGGAATGATACCCTTCTTGGATCAAGCAATTCTCTTATACAATAATAAGTTAATAGAAAGCATCTTTTACATAAGAAGAAGGAAAATCATTAGACAATAACTCTGTCCTTACAAAATTAACAATCAATAGAGCATTGAACAGTTGTAACATGAATTGAGTAATCTATAGGTTAAGCATAGAATATGCATGTAACATAGTTTCTTTTCATTATCTTTTCTATATTAAATACTCAATTTTTACATTCATTAGTATTTTTCTCATCATTTCTATTTTCATTTTCATTCTTTAGTATTTTTTTTTATTTTATTCTAATTTTTTTTCATTTTTTTAGTAATTTTTTCTTTTTTTATTTTATTTTTTTTATTTGTAGTTTTTTCTAGTGAATCTTTTTCATCTTTTTTTTAAATCTTTTTTCTATTCTATTTTTTTTTCATTTGTTGTAATTTTTTCTAGTAAATCTTTTTTATCTTTTTTTGTAAATCTTTCTTTTATTTTTCCATTGGATTTGACAATAGCTTGAAGATGCTATGTAGTTGAATTGCTCCATGCAAAAGGGGCATTAGACCATTTTTATCCAATTATCAACATTCTGTGTGATTTCTATGTGTAAACTTTAAATTTTGAATAGCTCAAGTGACCAAAAAGTACTGGAGGAATAATTTCAGTAGATAATTTATATGTCATAATTGCATATTTATATGAAATTTAGAAGAACATTATTATCAAAATAGTGTTTTAACATAAGATTGCAACTATTAGATGGTCTGATACACTTCTTGGATGGAACAATTCAATCATCTAATACAATAATAAGTTGATAAGAAGCATCTCGTACAAGTAAAAATGGTAGGTAAATCAATACAAAATGACTACCTTTACAAGATTAACAATCAAAAGTCTAATAGACAAGCATGTCACCCAGTGACTATAATTTCTATAATTTTGGTATTAAATACAAAATGTACGCATTGAAGATGTGTCTGAATGTAATGCATTTACATTTTTAATTATTTTACAATTAAAAATTATATTCAATAGTGGCAACTTTGTAGATGTGTATAGTATATAGCAAGGTCAGGTTTAACTGAACTAGATAAAAATGGCTATTTTCTGTTGATAGAAAAAATACATACAACTGGCAAACAGATTCCAAAGAGAGAAAACTCTAGGATTGCAAAAATGAGAGAGATCAAGTGCTTCATAAGAGCTGCTGCAAGCATTCGGTACTGCTTTTGGATGGGTGACCGCTTCAAAAATGTTTCATCCAAGTATTCCTCGCGAATATTGTGATTATATTATCCACCAAATATCGTGAATATTATTAATCCACCAAAAACTCGGCGATTTGTAAACTATCAAAAATTCATCTCTCAACATCATCCCTAAGAATGACCACACACTAGCCTAAGGACCAGGACACACAAGGCGTATCTCAGAAGAGTCGGCACGGCACGACAGAAGAATAAGGTCTCCGATTGGCTGATTCTTAAATACCTCAAATCAATTAGCCAATCGGAGAGCTTCCTGTCCTGTCGAGCCATGCCGACTCGTCTGAAAAACGCCTCATGTGTCTCGGCCCTAAAGGTGGCATCTGGATATCGGCAGTAACTTCTATAATATAGCTTTCTATATTTATATTCTATAGCTATTCTATATATTAAATGTATCAATACTACAGCTTTTACTTTACTTGCCCTATTACCATAGGTAAGGAAAGTATTGCTTTCCGAAAAAAATTAAGGTACCCCAATTTCCAAATTTCTATACGTTTCAAGGTCCCCTGAGTCCAAAAAAGCGGTTTTTGGGTATTGGACTGTGTGTATGTGTGTGTGTGTGTGTGTGTGTACACGATATCTCATCTCCCAATTAACGGAATGACTTGAAATTTGAAACTTAAGGTCCTTACACTATAAGGATCCGACACGAACAATTTCGATCAAATGCAATTCAAGATGGCGGCTAAAATGGCGAAAATGTTGTCAAAAACAGTGTTTTTCGATTGATAAGCTCTATCAACTGCCAAAATTCCCATATATATAAAAATTTCAGGAGCTCCGCCCCATCTATGCAAAGTTTGATATTAGATTCCCAATTATCAGGCTTCAGATACAATTTAAACAAAAAAAAAAAATCAAGTGGAAAATATTGAGCATAAAAATCTCTACAATTGATGTTCAGTAACATTTTCACCTAAAATCGAAAATAAGCGCGAAGTTCGAGAAAATTAGATTATTCAATTGCAAACTGTTGGCAACTGTTGATTCTATTAAATCATACACTATGAAGAGATAGCAGACCTCGCGTGCCTGCAGCGTTATTGTCCTGTCACCAGCTGACTCAGATCTTTGAATAGTAGACTTGAGATGCGCGTGAACACTAGCGTCAGTTGATCAATTAACGGCAAGGAAAGTTGTGTGTGCGCCACACCAGATTTTTTAGTATAAATACTAATGAGCAATTTTTTTCTATCCTAACATACTACTTGATAAATGAAACCGCGAATTTCTCATTAGAAGCTCTTACTGTTTTTGTTGAATTAATAAGTAAGCTACACCTATTGACTGCACTAAAAGTTAGATTTCACGCAATCACTGCTCTGCTCTTTCACTGGACACTACTTGAACAAGCACTACACTAGTTCCAACGGTTTCCTCTTTTTGAGCCTCCGCACCAACCCTCCATTGTCTAGCAACTGGATCACCCCTCGTGCCTCTCCACACCCTCTAGACGTTAGGTCTACATGCAGGTCCCCATGAAGATCGCTGTTGCTGACATACTAAGGAGAATCCACATTGTTCCTCAGCACCTTGTTTTGGAATCGTTGTATGACATTGATGTAGCTGTCTTTGATACACCCCCAAAGTTGTAAACCATGTCTATACTGGCTTCAATATCTGTTTGTACAGGAGTACTTTGTTTCGGATTGAACAGTTGGAGTATCTTCCGCTCAGCCAATAAAGCTTCTTTCCAAGATCTTCTCTCTTCTTCTTGGCATGAGCCTTCAGCGAAGCTTCACGTCCAAGGTCATCATACCCAGATACTTTGCATCGTTAGCAAACTTGGTAGTACCATATGCCATTTTTTGAAAACTTGGAGCTATTTTTAAAATTCAACTATTTTTTGACAATTTAACACTGTTAGGAACTCACTAAAACACAATATTTTCTCTGGCAGTCTTCTTACTTTCAGACAAGTGAGACAAAAAGTAAGCGATAGACTATGCCCAAGATTCTAGAATAGGCAAGAGATCTGCATGGATACAGTCAATTACTTCCGAAACAAACAGTCAACAGGTTCAGAATCAACTGAATTCGTACTAATACAATTGTAGCAAGCATGAGCGGCTCATGCCTGTTTGGACAAAGTATAAATATAATTATATTTATACTATTGAAGTCTCAGAGAATCAGAATGATATAAATTATTGTGTCACATGAAGCTCAATTGCACGGTATTATTTTATAGAATAGGTGCCACCTTGTTCCTGTAGCTGCACACCTATTAAAGAAAAAGTTGTGTGTCAGACAATAATTTCAGTCAAATGATAGGAATTCGATTTATTACTAACCTCATGAAGATGTGCAACTCCATCCTCTACATCAGATTTGCCAGTTTCACAGGTTCCACTAATATTTAAAGATCCAACAATTCCACTGGTTTTCATAACCTGAAAAATAATAAAAGGAAATAATCAATGTTCATGAATGCAAATGAAAAAGTTTGAATGCCTATTTCAATTTAATGGATTCGGGTTCCAAGATTTTCAAAAATGTTTGTGAAAAAACCCTTTCTCTATATACTCCCAATTTAAAAAAACTTGCCACAAAAATAGTAAAGGAATAAGTTATTCAAAAGGAAACATGATGGTTCAGTTCTCACCTGAAGCACTACCTCCGTAAACAAAGCCATAGTGCATTCGTGTGACGTCAGCAAAGGTAGGGCTCCTACACCAATAAAAATTAGTTGATTTTAGCTGATCTATATCAGCTAGTGTTTTTATTGGTGTAGGAGCCCTACCTGTACTGACGTCACACGAATGCACTACGGCTTTGTTTATGGAGGTAGTGCCTGAAGCTGTGAGTCCAGTTATCATTATTATTTATTATTATTATTCGTCCAATTCACCACCCACGGAAGGGGTATTTGGATATGTCGTTAATAATATGTATTCAAATCAATCAATCATACATTATATTAGATAGCAAAATTACATAAAAATATATACATAATAATACTGAGCAACCTAACTCATCTCGTAATGTGCTTCAAATTCATCAATTGAGTATGCACTCTCATACTTATTCGTTCTGAGTATATCTCTCATCATCATTCGTTTACCCATGTAGGCCTAATTCTGAGCAAAAATGTTTGCTCTCATTTTTTATGTCATTTACTCATTTTTCAATCAACTTAGGTATTTTTATGAATCTCATTGATCAAGGTATTTTTAGACTTCATCAATAAAACACCTTCAAACTTAAGTTGCTAGGTAGGATTAAATTATTTCATTCAAAGTACCGTACCAAATGATTAAAAGTTGAACATTTTGAGGAAAACTTTACTTTACCACCCCAGTTAGTTGGCGATAAATTTATGGTTGTAATCGATTTGGGATATTATTTTGATGATAAAATTATAAAAAATTTGCGTCACTGCCTTCTGATAAGAAGCAGTGTTACCACTTGCCAACACAGAACTGGACGGTGGCGCTGATGAGCATAGCATGTCTGTTCACAACACTTCTTGTAAAGTAGATTCTACATTGTAAAAGTTGACCGACAATCAATGTTCTCGAAATAAAGCCCACATTCACAGAGGATTTTGCAGAGATGATACAGATCACAAAGTAGAAGGAATACTTTTTCTTTCTTCTCTGTGTACAGATATAATAGACCTTTCTTACAATGTTCACGTTATTGTTGAGGACAATATAGAAATACAAATAACTAGTAGTTCTGCGAACAGTAGACCTCGCTCATGAATAGCCTACAACTTTCAAACTAATGAGAAGGGCCATTAAGAAAGTACAGTATATTGTGAGGATTTACCCATGTCAACTATTATTTTCTCCATTGAGAGTGCTAGAGACATTTTTTCCACGGACACCGGACTTATAAATGTCTCTCAAGGAGGTACCTTCATATCATCCACATATTTACAAAATTACAAATTTTCCAACAATTAATTATAAGGAATCGGTCAACAGACAGAAAAATGGAATATACAGTAGGCAATTTAGACAATGAATCGTCTCACAGACGATAGTGAGACGGAAATGATTCTAAATAACATGGGTTTGTTGTTGACAATGACAGAAGGTTGCTAATAATGTTTTTCATGAAAAGTGGATTCAATGTTATGGCGGCTTGTTATGCCTATGCCGAATGTTTATGCTCAAAAGTCGGTTTCCGATCTCATACTAAAGTGAAAACAAGAGCTAACTAAGCTGTGATGTCTCCGGCCGGTTCGGTAGGTCTAGAAACTATTCATCTATGAAACAGGGAAATATCGTGTTGAAAAGAGAAGAAATGGTACAATCAAGTGAGAAGTTTTCTTCAATTAATAAATACAGTATGATTTGGAGCGGCTCAGACGTTTCAAGGTTCACCGCTGACAACTCTTGTCCTCTATCGATAGCATTCTAACGATACCATTCATTCAATACAGCACATTTTAGAGCGGCACAATTTATATTAAAACCGGAGGTCTTATCAAAAATCGTTACACATACGTTTCTGTGCCTTGTTTCAAAGAACTTGCATACCAAATTTCATCCAAATCAGACAATAACTGCGACTGTAACTGCGGTACAAACAAACAAACAGACAAAAGCCGATCGAGTCAAAACTAAGACCTCAGCTTCGCTTTGGTCAATAAAAGGGATCATTAAAGTGAAGCCCACTGGGACACGCCAAGAAAATGTGGGAAAAGCAGTTGCCCTAAGGCGAAAATCCCTAAGTCTCATATTATAGCACAACACTTGTTAGGTCAACCTCTATCCATAGCCCGAACATCAACCAAATCTGGGAGATTTGCATTTTTTATGAAATCCATAGATTTTTGCAAAAATAGTCAAACATTGAAATCGCTCAAACTCTGAGGAATGATATTACTTGACGAGAGGAACAGTAATATGTCATCACATTGGCGACATTCAGTCCTATTCTTGAGTTATAAGCATTTGAAGATGGGTGATTTTTCTGATCTGAGAGTGGAGTAAAGATGCAATGTTTCAGAAAATAACTCACCCTGTATTGTAGCAAAACGTCTCATATTACATCACGACACTTGTTAGGTCAACCTCTATCCATAGCTCATCAACCAAATCTGGGAGATTTGTCATTTCATGAAATCTATGAATTAAAGTGTTGCTTTACTTGTCAATCATTCAACAAATCAGATAGCGCATCCTTTTCAACCTCTGCAAAGTTTTTGACAATATAGAAATACAACAACTAGTAGTTCTGTGAACAGTAGACCTCACGCAGTATTCTCATCCACAAGTACCAGATGTCAACTGTTTTAAATGTTAACAAACTCAGTTCACGTTTGAATTTGTATTCCATATGATATAATTCATCCAGTTCCGTGATAATCTTTCTATCTGATGAAAATTAATTTTTTAGAATCAAAAATATTATAATTTTTCCAGCATTATTTAGTTCATTTGTTTATTTTTATTCACCTATTAAATTAGTTTTTTCGAATGTGAGAATATTGATACTGATGGGCACGCATAATAATACCATGACTGCAAAACAAAATATTGAAACCAAAGACCTTAAAGCTGCGATTAGACCAAATTTATTTTAAAAAATGTTAATAACTCAATCCTTTTAGATTATATTAGATGGATCATAACTTAACATACACATGATGAACATATTATGTGTTTGTCAACATCCGTTCAATCTAATAGAATCTATAAGGATTAAGTTATAACCATTTTGTTAATAACTTTGGTGTAAACCCAGCTTAAAGAATGATGCATACCTCTTTAATATCTGATTGAAACTATAGACCTTATACAAATACAGTAATAGACTGGCTTCTCCACACATCTGTGTGATCACTTGTCAGCTGATTTATGATGAATAATTCTATAGTCTGATTTATACTCTAACTAGCCGTCAGGCTCGCTTCGCTCGCCATATCCGTCTAGCCAGGGGGCTCCGCCCCCTGGACCCCCGACTGGATCGTCCTAGAATGAGATTAGCAGGCTCGCTTCGCTCGCCTGCATTTTTATCATGTTAGGACAATCCGTCGGGGGTCCAGACTAAACGTCTGGCTAAACGGATATGGCGAGCGAAGCGAGCCTGACGGCTAGTGTTCTATATAATACAAAATATTGAATCATTATATGAATATTAATTATTATATACAATTAAAATGTAATTGAATGTGTCGATTCGAATGGAACTATAGTGAGATTTTCCGCAATAAATGCATTTAAATTTTCAACTTGGTGCCAACCTAACAAAGTCAACTCAACCTAATGCCAACCTGACAAAATTATTAATTTAGTTGCCAGTTAACAACTGTTTCGAAGAGGTACTCTATCTAGATTATAGTTCTATAGTAACATATGATATGGAAATTTCAATTATAATTAAGAGATTGGGGAGAAGAAGAATATACATGCTAAAAGACAAACTTTAAACCCTTAAAAAGAACCCTTAGGGTTAAAATATCGCCAAAAGATTTCTTAGTGCGCCTCTAAAGGGTCAACTGAACATACCTACCAAATTTGAACGTTTTTGGTCCGGTAGATTTTTAGTTATGCGAGTGAGTGAGTGAGTGAGTGAGTGAGTGAGTGAGTGAGTGAGTGAGTCAGTCAGTGAGTGAGTGCCATTTCGCTTTTATATATATAGATATTGGCGTATGAAGGAGGCTCCTTTTTCCTTTTATATAATCCTTGAAATGCAAAATTTCCAAAAAACCTTGTATATAAGTCGACGCGCAGTTTAAAAAGGAACATACCTGTCAAATTTCATGAAAATCTATTACCGCGTTTCGCCGTAAATGCGCAACATATAAACATTTGAACATTAAGAGAAATGCCAAACAGTCGACTTGAATCTTAGACTTCACTTCGTTCGGTCAATTAATTAACAAAATATTTGATCTTAATTATACAAATTTATTATTTAAAAAATATATTTTCTTGACGAATAAAATATAAGTGATTATTATAAACAAGAATGAATAGTTGATATCACTTTAGATATACCAGTATCAGCTATGGAAGTATCAGTGCGGATATACCGGTATGTAAGGCAGTGGCAAGGCGGAGAATCGGCAACACTGTTTTCCTCTACAGTCAAGTGTAAAAATCCTCGATACCCTTTTTGAGAATGGACAACTCAAGGTCCAAACTTCACCGTTTCATGTGAAAACATTACAGAAATACCTCAACTTTCGCATATTTCATCACATTTCTTTGATCGAAATTATTGTAAAACTCTTCAGTTTGTAGATTGATATGATGATTCATCATTGAATTCTATTCTTACTGGTAATTATCTTCAACGCTATAGTGAGGTCCACGTTATAATGGCAATAATTGTATGCTATCCTTGTCTATCATTCAACAAAGCTGATCCCTTTCTTTCTTTGCTCTGTTGCCAACCCGTCTTTTAACAATGTAGAATTAATCATTGATTAACAAAATATTGCATCTTAATTATAAAAATTCATTATGAAATTATTCTAAAATATAATTTAATGCTTAATAGAATATAATTGATCATTCTAAACGAAAATGAACAGTTAATATTAGACTACATTAATAAACCTGTATCAGCTAAGGTCTATTGACAAGACAGGTTCGGCAACGTTGTTCTCCTATCTTTCTCCATTGCCATTATAACGTGGACCTCACTATAGAACGTGAAATGGATTTTGTATTGTTGAACACATGAATAAGGTATTTTTGATAAGACGACTACTATCTTGAAAACTCTCCCAATGTAAACGTTGTTGGTAGAGTACTAGTTTTTAGTAGAGTAGAGAGGGATAGTACTCTACCACTTGCCTTCCCCCACCACCGCTTCTCTTCTCACTCTACTCTACCACTACTATGCTAATCAAAACAGTCTCGAACTAGTAGAGTAGAGTCGTGCCATAGGCTATTAAGTTTAAGAACATATCAATAATGTTTAAAAACTATCAGTTTAAGCATATTTCAATGCTTTTTGTAAAACTGGTGTGACTGAACGGCAATAATGAATGTTTTGTATTGACATTTTAAGGTTAGTTCTGTTCACTAGACAACACAGTTCACCTACTATTCTCAATTGTAGTGGAAACAGTTGCTCGACCAAGTAAGAAGAGTTGAGTTAGCTCGGTAGAGTTAGTATGCCAGAAGCTCGACCACTAACTCTACAAGTGAAAACCAGACTTTAGAGTTTGTACTATAGTTTCAAACGAGTTCCAACTCGAGTTTGGTGTACTCTCCGAAGACCGAATGATCGGGGGCGGGGCTAAATAGCAGCAGATTGGAGGCCAAGTTGACGAACACCAGATGGAAGAGCGGAGAGGCGAAGGTGCGCTCAACGAACAGCGCATGCGCACAGCAAGCAGACAACAAAAGAGCGGCTGTAGACGCGCGTCTACTTCCTCCTGCAGACTGCAACTACAAACAAATGAGTCATTCATTCATTTATTTGCATCAAAACTATTTTCTCAAAGAAGATACAACAGAATATCAGCATCACGACTATACATCTAACTCGTTTGTTATTTTCATTTAAAATAACTAATAAATATTGATCTTAAAAAACCAATAAGACTCCCTTCTGAATATCTATACAGAGAATTTCTGGTATTAGTATACCACATCTGTATTTGAATTTGAATTATTGAAATTTATTTATTTATTTGAGACCACATACTTTTCCTTTATCTGCGGTACACATGTATGGTGCACGAAGACAAATTAGAGAACCCCTTGAGGAGCCTCGTCTCAGGACTACTGCAGCTGCGAATCATGCTTTTTCCAGGGGGGCCCGTTTATTCAATCAACTTCCTCAATCAATAGTCTCTGCACCAAGCTTTTCTATATTCAAAAATGGTGTCCGTTGTTTCTTTGAAATGAGGCAAAATTGAAGATTGATGTATTTACATGGCCTTTATGTTTACTTACTCTCTTTTACATCATTAATGTTCCAATACCGTACAGTAAAATTGAGGATTAGGTGCATGACAGTCTTTTCTTTTTTGCTTTTTATTTTTTTATGCATTCTGTTAGTTTTTCTCACTGTGTCCATTATCATTATTTTGTTTTTATATACCAGATTCATTCAATTTTCAGTGACTCTGAAAGAACAATTTTAATATAATAATGAAGAAAATTATTCTATTTATTTTCTTTTATAAGATTAGATTAGATATAAATAGGTATGATTTTGTTTATACCAAAATAGATTGTAAATTTAGTTCTTGTTTTGTTTTGTTGAATATTGGTTTAATATTTACAATATTTATAACAAATAGTGTTAAAATAGAACACAATTGATTCAGTTTATTTTAGTTTTGTTGAAGGATTTTTTAGTTTATTTTATTGTAGTTAGTTTTTTGTTTTGTTGAATGATATTCCGGTTTGTTTGAATGTGTTCTGGTTTATTGTACTGTAGTCTAAGATAAAATTATTATGTTAAGCGACTCATCCCTCAGCACAAGCATTATGCTTAAAGAGGGATGAACCATTAATGTTTCTATAGGAGCACTTACCTTTCATTATTATTATCATTCATTATTATATCATATTTTATTTTATTTTTTTAATATTGTATCTTTGTATTTATTTTATCTTCACATAGGGTTCTGTTTATTTATTATTTTATTATTGAATGTTTAATGATTATGAAATGCGTTTGTGTTTTTGAATGTATTTGTAATGTAATTCATTTTTATTGGTTGAATAAAGCATTTATTTATTTTATTTGATCTGTAGAGTGCGGCAGTGAAACTTCCTTTATTTAAAAGTAAATAAAACTCTTTGTATGGATCAGAAAGTTTGTATTTATTTTTTCTACACACATATATAAAGTTTTGTTTCAATCAGTTTTGAATACCAAATCAAGTAGGTGACATCCCCCATTCTCCATACACTGAGTAAACCGATTTCTGGCGTTTGTCGTGACTCCTGCCAGCATTGCAGGCGTTATGTTAGCAATTTCTTCCCTGATATTGGTCTTCAAATCTTGTAGGACACCTAGGATACCCCCAAAATTTCAAACACTCATAACTTTTGACACAATGCTCGAATTTCATCACAGTTCATTCTCCTCATTGCCTTTTCCGCTTCTCCTCTTTCGCCTCAATACTCATTGGAGATAGAGAGTTATGAATGATCTCATTTTTAATTCAGAATTTTATAATCTAAAAAATCTGGTGTGGTACACTCACACAAATTTCCTTGCTCATTGAACTGTAAGCCTCATTCTTAAGCGAGAATAATTTAGGGGAATAACATAATGACGGCGGCAACATTTGAAACTATGATCAGACTACTGTCGTCAAAACAGCTGTTCCACACATGAAATATCTTGACTATGTGTTCTTTTTATGAACTGCTCTACCTACCTACCTCATGCACGAGGAGGTTACAAACTCCACTATCCAAGGATGGGGTGGACCTCTATTAGTTTCCCAGGAAAAATACTCATGCCATTTGTTAGAGCTGATAAATAACTATACAAGGTATGAATTTTTAAAAAATCGGTCAAGTCATTTTTGAGAAAATTATGAAAACATGATTTTTTAGTAATTATCCGCCATTTTTCTCAATAATATTATAGAGCTCCTGCAATTTTCCCAGAAATGAGACTCATGTCAATTGATAGGGTTTATAAATAGCTATCCAAGTATAAATTTGAAGAAAATCGTTAGAGCCGTTTTCGAAAAAACGTGAAAAACATGGCTTTTTAGTAATTATCCGCCATTTTTCTGAAGGATATAACGGACCTCCGGCAATTTTCCCAGAAATGAGACTCACGTCAGTTGATAGGACTTATAAATAGCTATTCATGGTATAAATTTGAAGAAAATCGTTAGAGCCGTTTTCGAGAAAACCGTAAAAAAATGTTTTTTTAGTAATTATCCGACATTTTAAATTCAATTTTATTGAATTTCTTATTGTCGGATCCTCATGGTATAAGGACCTTAAGTTTAAAATTTCAAGTCAATCGGTTAATTAGGAATGGAGTTGTCATGTTGTAATATTACATTTTATTGGTAGCACGGCAATGTTCACAGACATACACACATACACACACACACAGACCAACACCCAAAAATCATGTTTTTGGACTCAGGGGACCTTGAAACGTATAGAAAACTTGAAATTAGGGTACCTTAATTTTTTTTTGGAAAGCAATACTTTCCTTACCTATGGTAAGAGGGCAAGGAAAGTAAAAAAAGGCGAGAGCAAATTTTTCCGTACGATCACTGGATTTGGCAGAAATAGTTAAAAACTGGAAAATGAACAGAAGTTACGAGGTTTTTGGGCCACTCTGTATCTAGCACAAGGAAATTTTGCATGAAGAAATTGGTTCTGGACTTCTCTCATGTATCCATATAATATATTAAACAATCAGAACTACAATATTTATATTGCAAGCACCAATGTATATTTATGTAGTAACTGGACTATAGATACAATATATATAATTCTCAACTATGAATGATTTGGAAAGTAACAACAGGCTTGAAACCCAAAACAACTCCTTGTTTAATAATCCTTATTAAACGAGAATCCAAATTAAATGTTGTAAATCACCCCGAAGACTTCTGCTACTGCAAATATTGACAACAGGGTAAACAGCTAGATGGAAATTCGATGAGCGCTACTATTCAAAAATCATTTGTCAGCCCGGGAATCGAACCCGGTTCCTCCTAATTGGTTGAGTTCAAAGCCATTGATCGGTGAGTGAACGATGAGACCGGTGAGTGAACGTGACTCTGAATGAAGAACTGTTTGGTCGTTGAAAGATTGCTAGACTCACATGCAGCGCTAGTATACTTGGAATTGAAATCGGCCATTGAGGGGACAACCTAGAAGATTATTACATACTAAAGATCTTGGAGAAGTTTGTAATCTATAATATTGAAAAATATACATATATTATATAATATCTCGCGCTAAAATACCTCAATGGTAGCCTTTAGTTTCAAGTAAGAGCTAGCATTGGGAAGGCATAGACATTGTGGGTTTATACCTCTTCATGGTCTTTGGTCTAACTCATAAGAAAAAAAATACATCATATCCGGTTCGTTCACTGATAAGCTCATCATACTTTTCTAACCGATGGAAAAGAACGTAGAGTAGCTGAACGTAAACAGACATGGCTGAATACGAGGTTGTTTACAAATTATGAACTCTATTATTATTATTTATTTGAGAGCAGAGTAATGCATGATTACATGAATCCAATAACATTTAAAATATCTTACAAAGCATTCAAAACAACTCCAATCACTTGCTGGTTCCCATTTTAATTGATTATACAATTGAATAGGTTAGGTCCTAGTTTTGTTTACAAATATATTATCAAGCAGCAGACGAAACATCTGTCATGACTCATGAGCAACCTTTTAGCCACAGAATGCATACAGAATGGAGGGTATCATTCTAACCAAGACTTGAGTGCACCAAGACCACGACACGCGACTGCATCTTATTGTTAGAAATTAAAATTACTGCTATATTACAATGCTGCATTTTCTTTCAAGATGGCGGATTTTGGCGTTTCCATTCTGTGATCAGGTTTTTTACTGAACGTAAAAAAACACAATGGAATTGATCAGTGGCTTTGAACGCAACAAATGCCGGTCAGGAATATTTACCCTTACACCAAACTGACAATCTCTATTTCCATCTATCTGTTTACCCTGTTGTAAATATTTGCAGTAGCAAAAGTCTTCGGGGTGATTTACAGAATTTAATTTGTATTTTCGTTTAATAATAGTTATTATCAATTCATTTGCATTTGAATAATTGCAATATCTCAGTAATTTCCATCTGTTTCCTTGTTTGACAGAAAACTGATGGAATCAGTTTGATTGTGATTGACCAGTGGTTGGTCTACTATATCATAGTCACCTGTAACTGTAATGCAAGCAGCTGTGTGATGCCAGTGCATACACCGCTGGTCACAAAACACATGGAGAACAGAGCACCCTTGGTCCAGCCAAACTCCACTGCCTCGTAGATTTCCTCGGAGACCACGCTCAACGGAAATAGAGTGATGGCACTGAAAACAATAATACAAAATGACGTCAATCATTTCAGTTTGAGAAAGTATTCTGATAGGGCTACTTGAATGTGTTTGATTATAGAAAAATCTGGTGTGGCGCACTCATACAACTTTCCTTGCCGTTATGAAAATTGATCACTTGACGCTAGTGTTTACGCGCATCTCAAGTCTACTATTTAAAAATCTGGTGTGGTGCACTCACACAACTTTCCTTGCCGTTATGAAAATTGATCACTTGACGCTAGTGTTCACGCGCATCTCAAGTCTACTATATAAAAATCTGAGCCAGCTGTTGACAGTTTAATAACGCTGGAGACATATCTCTTCATAGTGAATGATTTAATAGAATCAAAAGTTGCCAACAGTTTGTAATTGAATAATCACATTTTCTCAAATTTCAAGCTTATTTTCAAATTTAGGTGAAAATGTTACTGAACATTACTTGTAGAGATTCTCATGCTCAATCTTTTCCACTTGAAATTTTGTGTTTAAATTGTATCGAAGCCTGATAATTGGAAATCTGAAATCAAACTTTGCATAGATGGGGCGGAGCTCCTGAAATTTTTACAGATATGTGACTTGTGGCAGTTGATAGAGCTTATTAATGACTATTTTGAGTATAAATTTGATCAAAATCGTTGGAGCCGTTTTCGAGAAAACCGCGAAAAACCCTGTTTTTGACAACATTTTCGCCATTTTAGCCGCCATCTTGAATTGCATTTGATCGAAAATGTTCGTGTCGGATCCTTATATTGTAAGGACCTTACATTCCAAATTTCAAGTCATTCCGTTAATTGGGAGATGAGATATCGTGTACACAGACGCACATACACTCATACACAAACACACACACACACACACACACACACACACACACACACACACACACACATACAGACCAATACCCAAAAACCACTTTTTTGGACTCAGGGGACCTTGAAACGTATAGAAATTTAAAAATCGGGGTACCTTAATTTTTTCGGAAAGCAATACTTTCCTTACCTATGGTAATAGGGCAGGGAAAGTAAAAATTACAATTAAGTAGACAGAATGCATGTGAAGTATGAATAAATAGCATGAACATAATTTTAGTGCTCAATCATAATTATCTCATTATTATGGAATAATAATTTACAACACTTTGCAAAATGTCGTTAGTAGATACAAGTATGGTTTATTCATTTTGGCTCGACTATAGTGAGCCCCAATACGGAACAAGAGAGAGTACCTATGAGGTGATAGTAACGATCACCTTAAAAGTTTTAATTTCGATTAAATACACACCAAATTGAATAATAAAATAACACTTACTAATCACTTAATATTGTCAAATAATGTTTAACTTGGAAAATTATGATATACTCCAGTTTAGAATGATTATTATGTGATGTCAACAAGTTATATTATTTTGATCAAGTCGATTAAAATTTCTAGATAATATTTCTCGCTGATTACACAGCTGGAAATAATTCTGTTTCTCTCCCACACACGCATCTTCTGTTTCGACAGACGACGAAATTATCATCTGTTTTTCCAAGGATGAATAATTATTATCCTTTTCATGTCCTTCAGCGAGTTTACCCAGGGATGAGACCTAGTGCAATCGAATTTTTATATCATAAACCTACTATGTTCCGAATTTCGTAAAAATCGTTAGAGCCGTTTTCGAGATCCGTTGGACATAAATAACCAGATATAAATAACCAAATATAAACAGATATACAGAAATTGCTCGCTTAATATAATAAGATGTCTGGAGAATCCGGTGAACAGTTGACACCAGATACTTGTGGATGAGAAAACTGTGTGATGTCTACTGTTCACAGAACTACTAGTTATGCTTATATTTTAGTGAATATATTTATTCAACGTTATTTATTTCATTTACTTGAAAATGATATTACTTTTAGTTCTGTGAACAATAGACCTCGCGCAGTTACCACAGCCTCCTCCTCTGTCCATACTGTCCAACAGAGTAAATTGTGTCCTGTCCAGTCGTGTCGGCGAGATATCGGTGTGAAAACGACTAATGGCTGTTGGGGTTGGTGTATCAAAAATGCTAACATCAAAAGCTAATCTCCTTTAAGATCTACTGGCAACAGGTCAGTCCGAGTTGAAAGAAGAGAAAGGTCGAGAGAGATAAAATACCATTTATGTTACTTCCAGTTATTAGGCAACCCTCAAGGCTCTTGACTCCAATGAATCCAAGTTCAAATTGGTGAGGGAGTGCCACAAAGCACTCAGCAGGCTTGCAACACGCAACTCTGTGCATCTTGGTTGGGTACCTGGCCATGTAGGCATAGGAGGTAACGAGCGTGCAGATGAGCTTGTTAAGCAGGGTTCCAGTATGCCATTCTTTGGCCCAGAGCCAGGCTATGGCATAAGCAAAACAACTGCCTTCCACACAATAAGTAAATGGTCCAGGGACTTACACCACCAACAATGGCAGGGTCACCCTGGTCAAGCACTTGGCAAAAGGCTGCTGGCAGACGCAAGCCCTCGCTTCACCAGCTGGCTGGTGAGTCTGGGTAGGGGTCAGGTCAAACAGGTGATTGCCCTGATAACTGGACATGGCCACTTCAGGAAACATCTCCATTCTCCACACAATTGGACTCAGAAATAATTAAAGCCAAATGTGTAGGCTTTATAATCAGTCTGAAGAGACTGCCAAGCATATCATACTGGATTGCGAAACACTAAGGAATAAAAGATGGGCTCTGTTTGGCTGCAAGCAACCAGGTGAGGAATAGGATGTTAGTATAGGGAAAAAATTCCTGGACCTTGTAAAGGACACAGGAGTTGGATTGCCTAACTAACATACTTTGGGACACACAATAAGCTTCGGTTGACGTGTGAGGCTCTTTGAACCTTTGGATCTTTGAATCCGTCCCTTCAAAAACATAAACATAAACATTCAGTTATTAATTGCATGCGTCATTGCATACAACTAATTGACCGAGCGAAGTGAGGTCTAAGATTCAAGTCGACGGTTTTGCATTTATCTTTATGTTGATATGTTTATATATATGTTCCGCATTTACGGCGAGCCGCGGCAATAATTTCCATGACATTTGACAGATATGTTCCTTTTTGAACTTCAAGTCGACATATATACATGATTTTTTTGAAATTTTGCATCTTAAAGATATACAAAAGCAAAAGGAGTCTCTTTCGAACGCCAACATTACTGTAAAAATCAGACTTTGAAACTACTAGTTATTTCAAGTTTTTTGCAAGCTCACCTGAAAAGATTGATGTAGAACAGCCGACTGAGTCGGTTGACTTTCATGTCGACTAGGCCACAGTACAGAGAATCGGCTGTGAACACAACTATGTAGGCCACAAACCAAACGCAAGCGCCCACTTTTGTCAACTGCAACATTTTTACACATAAACAACATAAATTCAATATTCAAACTACCACATATTCTATAATAATAATAAAGGAAAGAACTGGATTATACACCTTTGAACAACTCAACTTGACTTGAAATTTTGCATATTGATTCTTAATTTACCGAGAATGGTTATAAGTCTATTTTAAATTCTTCAAGATTTCAGTGAGTTTTTGGTTTGACTAAATTCCATCTATTCACGCTTTAAACGGAACCTTGCGGAGCACAAACTGGAAAATTTAGGGTTTAATTCTAAATCTGTAGAACTTTCAAGATCATATTTGAATGATAGATTCCAAGCTGTTTCTTTTAATGAAGATATGTCTGATTTCAAGCCTGTTGAAACTGGAGAGCCGCAAGGTTCAATCTTAGGACCTTTACTACTAGTAGTTCTGTGAACAGTAGACCTCGCGCTCAGTAGGTTACATTGACCTGTTGTTATGTTTTCTCAAAAATTAATAAATAATTTATCAATTTAAAATGTCTAGAAAAAATCCTAAATAAACATAGAGCTTTCTATCCTATCGTACCGTGACGTGTCGTCCCGGAATGTGAGTGTGAGCGCTGTTATCAGGTCTGGCTGCAACTGTCTACAACGTTGATGGAAAAATACATTTTCAAGATGTTCGATGCTTTTGAACGGGTAGTATTATAGTCCACTAGACAGCTGATTTATGATGAATAATTCTATAGTCTGATTTTTACTCCAATATCGACGTATGAAGGAGGCTCCTTTATCCTTTTATATTATCCTTGAAATGCAAAATTTCCAAAAACCTTGTATATACATCGACGCGCAATTAAAAAAGGAACATACCTGTCAAATTTCATGTAAAACTATTACCGCGTTTCGCCGTAAATGCGCAACATATAAACATTTAAACATTAAGAGAAATGCCAAACTGTCGACTTGAATCTTAGACCTCACTTCGCTCGGTCAATTAAGCAAGAAATTATATTTTTCAATAATTCCATACAGTAATGAATTTTCACAATTAAGATGAAATATCTTGTTAATTAATTATTAATTCTACATTGTTAAAAGACGATCTGGCAACAGAGCAAAGCGAGAAAGAGATAGTGATATCCGCTTTGTTGAATGATAGACAAGGATAGCAATACCATTGCTAATCAAACACTGCTATTATTGACCGAGCGAAGTGAGGTGTAAGATTCAAGTCGACGGTTTGGCATTTCTCATGTTTAAATGTTTATATGTTGCGCATATGTTCCTTTAGGTATGTTCCTAGGTATGTTCCTTTTTTAATTGCGCGTCGACGTATATACAAGGTTTTTGGAAATTTTTTCATTTCAAGGATAATATAAAAGGATAAAGGAGCCTCTTTCATATGCCAATATTAGAGTAAAAATCTTTCCTTACCTATGGTAATAGGGCAAGGAAAGTAAAAATCAGACTATAGAATAATTCATCATAAATCAGCTGACAAGTGATTACACAGATGTGTGGAGAAGCCAGTCTATTGCTGTATTTCCATAAGGTGAATACTGCGTGAGGTCCACTGTTCACAGAACTACTAGTAACGTGGACCTCACTATAAATAATTTATCACTGGTAGCGAAATGAGAGAAACTGTTTTAAAAGAAAAGGCGAATCTTTTGTCAGATTGGTGTAGAGCTAACAAACTTGCTTTTATTTAAACAAAACACAAGATTTATCTGTGTCATATGATAATAGCTATTCAGCACATTTCGCCAAATTCCTAGGCTTTAACATACAAAGTAATATGAATTAGAAGAGTCATATTAATTACACTATCCCAAAAGTCACGAGGGGTACGTTTATAGTCAAGAGACTTAAGGAGATAGTGTCCCAAAAATCCTTATTAATGTTTACTATAGCTATGTACACTCTCATATTTCCTATGGTACTATACAGAGTGATTATAAAAGGACTTTACAACTTTGAAAGCACATAAATATTTATTGAAATTACTTACAGAATTGAAAAAGGTGTCATTCTGTTACAAAACACTTCCAGTTTAAGGTGTGGGTGTCATTTTGGTTCGATGTGACAGCCGTTGGTAATGCGACATACATCCCACCGATAATCGATTTCTCGCCACACTCGAACCAGCAGATCAGGCGTAACTTGTGCAACCGCAGCGATCCGAATGTGATCCGATTTCTGACCTTCCAACATCAGTCTCCCATTCAAGGTTAATAATGTTTGCGGATGATACTACTGCTTTAATAACAGATAAAAATCAAACAAATCTAGCAAATAATATAAAAAATGACCTTGATACCATGTCCTGCTGGCTCAAAGCAAATGGACTCTCTCTTAATTATAATAAGACTTTTTTAATGGAGTTTAGCTACATATCAACAGACAACAGAATTCCTCTTTCATTAACTGACAGCAAACTGAAACTAGCAAAATCAATAAAATTCTTGGGAGTTACAATAGATGAGCATTCGACTTGGAAGGAACACATACAGAGTCTTACTCCAAGTTGAACCGTGCATACTTTATGATTCTAAAGTTGTCTCGTTCGGTGGACAGAAACACCCTCATCACAGTATATTATGCCTATGTCTATTCCCATATATGCTATGGAAATATCTTCTGGGATAATTCAACAGACAGTTCTAAGGTATTTTTAATGCAAAAAAAGATTATTAGAGTGATTTTCGGGTTGAGACAAGAGACAAGAGACTCATGCAAGTCTCTCAGATTCTCACCTTGCCTGCAATCTACATTTATCAGTTATTAATTTTCATCAAGAGTAATATCAATAAATTTCAATTTTGCACAAAGAGACATGATAACTCTACACGCAATCAGCATTTGCTGTTGTATCCAGTCCATAGACATGCGACATATGAGAAGAATCCCTCTTATTCAGGATTAAGATTATATAATAAATTACCTGAGACCATTCGAAAAATCGAATCTCTAAAGCTCTTCAAGAAATCTGTGAAAAGAATCTTAGTTGATAAAGCGTACTACTCGGTGGCAGAATTCAATTAACCATAAACTCTGCACTCAATGACACAAAGTAAAATGCTCACATTTGCTCTATTTTTAGGACTAAGAATAATGATAGACCTAATATTACACTTTGTTATATAATTTTTTATGTACTGTCACTGTTTATTTTACCTGTTAGAAATCTTACTTAGTTCTAAGGATGCAAGTATTTGACAAATCACCTATCAAATGGGAGTATTCCCAATATTATGATGTAATTTGATGAAATAATAAATTTCGGAGGTCATTAAGATTAAAAGTAAAAGAGAACTTGTTCATCTTGTTCAGCATGATGGTGCACCAGCTCATTTCCACGGAGAAATTTGGGATTTTCTAGACAATTGCTTTCAACTTCGCTGGATTTACCATGCAGGGCCAATTGCATGGCCACCTCACACACCAGATTTAATACCGATGGATTTCTTCCTGGGGGGTTTCATTAAGGATAAGGTTTATGTTCCGCCTCTACCAGACAATCTTAATGAACTCCGAAATCGGATCACATTCGGATCGCTGCGGTTGCACAAGTTACGCCTGATATGCTGGTACGAGTGAGGCAAGAAATCGATTATCGGTGGGATGTATGTTGCATTACCAACGGCTGTCAAATCCAACCAAAATAACACTCACACCTTAAACTTGAAGTGTTTTATAACAAAATGACACCTTTCTCAATTCTGTAAGTAATTTCAATAAATATTTATGTGCTTTCAAAGTTGTAAAGTCCTTTTATAATCACTCTGTATTATGGGGAAACTACAAATATGCTTATTCTCTGTTTATTTTACAAAAGAGGGCAATACGAAATATATGTGAAGTTTCAACCCTTACGCATTGCAAAACTATTCATTGAGCTTAGAATTATGTGTTTATACCCTGTATTTTTATATTTCAATATTATTGTTTGTAAAAACCAATTTGATGTCCTTTTCTAGTCATTCTGAGATTCATTCCCACAATACTAGAAGTGGATTGAACCTGAGAAATGAATATTGTCGGTACAAATCCAGTCATGTGAGTTTTAGGGCTTGTGCAATTAAATTCTTCAACCAATTACCATTGGACATTAGACACTTGTCTGTGAGAGATTTCAAATTAAGAATTAATGATTTTCTAATAAGAAACTACTTTACAATCTTAATGAATAGTTTACGAGTAGCTTCAATATGAATAATTTATAAATTGTGAACTTATGCTCTTGTATAACAATGGTTGTGATTTTTATGACTTGGCCGATACTTGTTTATACTTGTCGTTGGCAATAAATGGATTTGATTCGAGACACCTGCTAGTTAATAATAAATTAATCACTATTATAGATTATTGGATAGATTTAACAATATAGAATGAAAAAGACTAAGAAATTGTCAAAAACCACAGATTTATTGATACTTAGAAAGACCGGTTTCGGTTATTACACCATTGTCAATCTCTGATAAACTCAGTTTAAATCTGTGGTTTTTGACAATTTCTTAGTCTTTTTCATTCAATATGAATAATTACCACAATATCAACTTCTCAACTAGACAAATAGATTTAACAATATTTCTTACCTCATAGTATTTCCAAAGTAGAACGATCCCAGATGTAAGAATTACTGAGGCTCCTATTAAATTTATGAATCTATTATCCGACTTTAATACTAAATTGATTATTGCTTCTGATGTATTGACACCACATAGAAATACTGGAACAGGCTGAAAATAGAAATATAATAAGTAAATCGACTTGGAACAATGAAATCATTGTATGAATGAACAACGGTTTGTTGTAGCATAATGTGGGAGAATTGCAAATTGCATCTGAAGGAAAAACTAATTCAAATTTCTGCTCTGCTTTTTTTACAAATTGATAAGCAGGACTTAGTGCCGGTTAGATTTTAACCGAGATTAATTTGACGAGAACCAATCAGAGAAGTCTTTGTAAAAGTTGCTTTACTAAAAGACCTTCTTTCATTGGTTCTCGTGGAATTAATCACGGTTAAAATTTAACCGGCTTTTGTGCAACCGGCACTTAGACTATATGATAGGTAACCTTTAGTTTGCCTATGATGAGATTCACGTTATAATGGCAGTGAAATTTGTATGAAATCTCATACAATCTCTCACTTTTATCAGAAGTAATTAACATACATTATAATACTGTATTATTTATTTATTCTCATGTAATAATTATTTAACAAAAGCCAAATTAATATAGCAGAGAATTCAATATTTTGTTCATCTATAATAAAGGAAAAAAAATTGGCTTATACATGGTCGGAAATACACGAATGACGCATCATCACGTCTGAACCACTGGACTGATTAACTTGAAATTTTGCATATAGATTCTTAATTTACCAAGGATGTTTATAGGCCTATTTCAAATTCTTCAAGTTTTCAGTTTGTCAGGTTTTTAATTAAACCCTTGCGGAGCACGGGTTACCTGTAAATTTGGGTTTTTGTTTCAATATATTTGAAAAATTAATAAGCATTTGAGTGAAAGCTATCAATGCTTCAATCTTTAGAAGCTATAGTGAGGTCCACGTCAAAATGGCAGTGAAGAAAGATAAGAAAACAACGTTGCCGAACCTCTGTCTTTTCAATGTTATCTATAGACGGTAGCTGATACAGGCTCATTGATGTAATACTAACGGTTCATTCTCGTTTGAAATAATCAATTTTATTAAGCAAGAAATTATATTTTTCAATAATTTCATAACTGAGATGAAATATTTTGATAATTAATTATCAATTTTGCATTGTTAAAAGACGATCTGGCAAAGCGAGAAAGAATAGCGCTATGCGTTTTGTTGTATGATAGACAAGGATAGCAATACCATTGATAGTCAAACACTGCCATTATAACGTGGACCTCACTATATAAGAAGTATGCTAATCTAATAATAATAATGATATTCGTATGGCTTTTATTGGTGGGGAGAGTTCCTGATGGAAGTATCCACCTCGTCTGGATATATCATTTGAGCCGTCAATGGGCCTTACGACTGTCATACTTCAGCCGGGACCGACAGTTTAACGTGCCCATCCGATAACACGGGAGTGACCTGTTCAAAAAACTTTTACCTCTGAGTGGGGTTTGAACCCGGGATCTCTAGGTTGCTACGCAAGCACTCTATCCACTAGACCAGATGCTAATCTTATGAAGTGTGATAAACTTACAAGCAGAGAAAGTGCTTTGGATCCGGTTACAAGTTGCAGCACATGGAAAACAAGATGAGGAGCAAATATGGTGAAACCAGGAGCGTGCACTGATTCCTTGTACTTTTCTCTATCAACTGATTTTAGCAGAAACATTATAAGTGTAGTTGTAGCAGTTTGCCATCCTTGAAGCACTGTTGGATAGGTGAAGTTGAAGGAGGATAGAATGTGCTGTGAACAGAAAGAATGATTGATGAATATAAAAACTCTGAATATCAACTCATACTTATAATAATAATACACCGTGATTCAAAAAGAATACCACAACTTTGAAAATTGATTGATCTCTGCAAAGAATAAACGGAGAGTAAAGCACCATCAGTCATCGATTAGAGGAAGCTCTGAAGATTTTCTAGTTCCTTATTTAGTCCCATTGGCACTCATCTGTCCGTGCCTATTTGCATAAAAACTATCCGAGGCAATGGATCGGCTGCTAAGCAGCTCAAGACAGAGCACTTCATCACTGGCCTCCAAGAAGCCCTGAGCTCACCCCTTCCGATTTTTTTCTGTGGGTGTACGTTAAAGATAAACTGTATCGACCTCCTCTACCAGCTAACATTGAGGAGCTCAAACAAGAAATAACAGCAGCTATACAAACTGTTACGCCCGATATGCTACTGAGGGTGTGCAACGAGTTCGAGTATCGTATTGATATCACTCGAGTGTCTGGAGGGGGTCACATTGAACATTTGTGAACTTATTTTCTAGTGGGGGAAAAACTTATTTTAATGCTCTTCATTTTGATTTACAACCCAAGTTTCTATTATATTTCCTTGATTAAATACATATTTTCAAAGTTGTGGTATTCTTTTTGAATCATACTGTATTTATTCAACACAATACAGCAAACCATATAGTTGAATATGGTCAGATAATACAAGAATACAAAATTACACATGAGATGTCACATTCAAACTATTTTCAATGAATCCTTTTTAAATGTAAAGTAATTTGGTAACTTTCTTATGAATTTTGTCCCCATATAACTGGTCTTCTTTTCAAATAATGCAAGTCTGTGAGGCTGAATAGTAAGGTCATCTCTATTTCTAGTATTGTATGAATGCGCCTGCGCTCTAGTAGTGAAGCTGTCAATATTCTTTACCGCAAATAATATTACTTTAAAATGAATATACAGGGTAAAGTAAGAATACCAAGATTTTGAAAAACATTTCGACAAGGATGATTCAAACCCAAACCTGCTACGTATCTAATGGCACGTTTTTACAGAGTGAAAATTCTAGCAATGTTCTGCAATGACGTGCTACCCCATAACTCTATCCCGTATGAAATATGAGAATATATAAGTGCATAGTACAGTGTTTATTCCAGTCTCATTTGGCACGTAATTGGTCAAATTCCTCAAAACAAATAAATGACTGCTAAATTTGTTCGCCAGACTATCAGTATGGCATTCCATGAAAAGGTCCTTGTCGACAATCAACCCAAGATAATATTTCCTCCCCACAGTACTAATTTCATTGATTGTAGATAAATTAATTGTTTCAAGTGTTTGTGTTTTGTTTCAATGTGGAAATTAGTGAAGAATTGGAAAGTCGCACATAACCTTTATTTGGACAATTTATTTTATGAAATTGGGATGAAAAGAAGTTTTGGACTGTAGTCTGTTTCTTTGTCCTTGAGTTGATTGTAAATGATAAATAAATATTGAATACAGTTAAATATTGAAAACTTTCTCTTTCCTCACTCCAACACTCGATAGATATGAGGATGAAGTTGTGAGTGGGATAGAGAAAAGGATACCTTTCCAAGGATTATTATCCTTGTTAATTATCCTAACATGTTTAATTGTCTGCTTTTTGTAAAGTCAAATCTACATTTATTCTCAACTCATGACAACATTCGTTCTTATAACACAAGGAATAAATCGAATCTGAGGAATGAGTACTGCTCTTACAAATCCAGGCATACGAGTTTCAAGGCCTTTTCAATAAATTTTTATAACCATTTACCACCAAATGTTCGAGATTTGACGCTCAGGGGATTTATTTATTTATTTTTATATTTATCACATTGTGCACAAATACTTAAAATGAGGAGAGGCACAACAGGCTCATGCCCAAAACTGACCCATTTCCAATTTATACTATACTGTCCAAATGTTGGTTATGTCACTTCCACTTCAATACTCAGATAAACGAGCAAATTTTGAATCACATAGATACTATTAGAGTCTAAAAACAGAAAAAAATCTAGAACAGTAACTTAATAATCATTCAAAAACTGATCAAAAAATAATCATAAAAACATTTAAATCATTCATTTAAAATCATTTAAACTAAGAATTAAGAATTTTTTTTATAAAAAATGGTTTTTATAGTGTGTATGAATATTTCAATGTTAACATGGAGTCTATCTAGATTTTTAGGTAATTGCTATTGTTGTATGATCTCTAATATAGTTTATAATATTGACGTGGCCGATACAAATTGTAAAGTGTTTATCTGTGGTAATAAATTGATTTGATTTGATCGATTGATTGATAAGGTTGAGACTGAGGATAAGAATAAGGATTTGAAAATCTCTGACACATTTTCAACAATAGAATCACCAATGCTTATCCTCACAATAATATACTCACACTTATTACAATATACCAGGGTCATTGTTTTCAACCTCCGATTGGCCATAAATGAAATACGAATGTATAATAATGATAGAATATTTATTTTCACCAATATCTAATCAATCTTATTTATACATAATTGAGGCATTTGTCATACCAGTGGACCAGACTACCCACAGAACAACGTCATAGCCCACTTAAACGCATTTGGCGACAGCATTTTATCATAGAAAATAGATACCGTAGCATAAGAAAATATCCCATGGTATAGGTCGTTTATGTTCCAAATTTCACTGTTAATTCAAGCCGATTACTGTCGACTATTATTTCCGTTTTGTTATGGTGAGAATGAGTAAAGGTGCGTACAGATTTACGCGCCGCGAACATGCGCAATTCACTTTTAATCAGCTGATGCCAAGCTTTTTTATATCTATATCTTATACCGTTTCGGTAAAAATACAGATATAGTCAGCTGATTTGAAAGTGAATTGCTCATGTTCGCGGCGCATATATCTGTACACACCTTAAGCGTCACATAGCTTCAAGGAAAAGAACATGCGCAATTCACTTTTAATCAGCTGATGCCAAGCTTTTTTATATCTATATCTTATACCGTTTCGGTAAAAATACAGATATAGTCAGCTGATTTGAAAGTGAATTGCTCATGTTCGCGGCGCATATATCTGTACACACCTTAAGCGTCACATAGCTTCAAGGAAAAGAACTACGTAGACTATCGGTTTGAGTTAACAGTAATGACATAAAAACACACATATACCGTAAAATTGAGTTTACCCAAACTTGAGTTTGGGGAGAATGTATAAGTTTTACCAGTGGTCAAGTCGGGTTTGTATGATGGGAGACCGAAATTATCAGATTCGATTCGTTGGTTGCACCATCTCTGTGATGCCGAGTTGCCATTAATAACAGCGATTCCGAAAGTCATTTCAACTGACGTCTTTCATATTCGGAGACCAATCACGTACATCAACGTCACTCGTAACGTTTCCTGCATAAACTCGAATCATTCTTCGTTAGATTTATGCTGAACTATTGCCTTTTGCTAACAGAGCTAAATAACGCTGCACAAACCAATCATCACTTGGCGGGGGACTCGAGTAAGGCAACAAAGTTTCTGAGTCTATTGCACGATAACAATTGACGATTTGGATGCACCAATCATTTGGTGGAGATGTCAAGCTGTTAAGCACTATTAAAATCGCCTCCTTACCGCTTGTCTGTGTCAAGATATGTGATCGGATGTTGAAAAAACATTACCCTTGTAGAAGCAAACCTTGAATATATACGGTAGCTTCTTATGCAAATTATGACTGACTGGTGCAACACCAATTAATTAGCTCTTAATCTGAACCAAACACAAAGTCGATCAGTGTCATATAATATGAATTCTTCGCACTCTGTTAAATTTTTAGGTATTTACATCCAGTGCAACTTGAAATGGAAATCTCATATAGACTATACTGTCTCTAAAGTTACCAGTTAATCTGAACAAAACACAAAGTCTATCAGTGATTGATAATAATATGAATTCTCCGCTCTCTGTTGAATTTTTAGGTATTTACATCCAGTGCAACTTGAAATGGAAATCTCATATAGACTATACTGTCTCTAAAGTTACCAGAGGTGTCTTTATGTTGAAAAAATTAAGAGAAATAGAATTAGTTAAAATATTATTAAATGTATATTATACACATCTGCTATATGGCGCTATAATGTGGGCAAATTGCAGCTACTCCTTATCTTTTTGTATCACAAAAGAGAGCAGTTGGGACTATTTGCAATGTACCACCTCTTTCTCTTAGCAAGCCTTTATTCATAAGACTGGAAATTATGAGTTTGCCATGTATTTTTATATACCAATGCTAGTTGTTTGTGAAGTCTAACTTGAATTTATTTTCTAGTCATAATAATGTCCACTTTCATTACACACGGAATCGATTGAACATCCGAAATGAATTTCACTATTATAGATCTAGTCATACTAGTTTTAAGGCCTGGGTATTCAGATTTTAGAACCACTTACAATTAGATATTAGAGAATTAAGTTACCTAAAAAGGAATACAAACAGAAAATTAAAGAGTTCCTATTGAAGAAATGTTTTTATAGTTTAGAACAGTATTTTAACATAAGGTTGGACAGCATAGTATAATGTGATACTTTTTTATGTTTAGTGTTAAGTTGTATGATTTTCATGTATATTGACAGTGCCTGTACAATATTTTATTGACCGAGTGAAGTGAGGTCTAAGATTCAAGTCGACGGTTTGGCATTTCTCTTAATGTTAAAATGTTTATATGTTGCGCAATTACGGCGAAACGCGGTAATAGATTTTCATGAAATTTGTCAGATATGTTCCTTTTTTAATTATTGCGCGTCGACGTATATAACAAGGTTTTTGGAAATTTTGCATTTCAAGGATAATATAAAAGGAAAAAGGAGCCTCCTTCATACGCCAATATTAGAGTAAAAATCAGACTATAGAATTATAAAACAGCTGACAAGTGATTACACAGATGTGTGGAGAAGCCAGTCTATTGCTGTATTTCCATAAGGTCTATAGTTTCAATCAGGTACTTGTGGATGAGAATACAACGTGAGGTCTACTGTTCACAGAACTACTAGTATAATGTGTCTTGGACACTTAATGAAATTTGAATTTGAATTTTGAAAATCTTTTTCAAACTATATTGTAAATATTTTGTGTATCATTGAATAAATAAATAAATATATACGGCGTAGGTAAAAAGCGTACTGTACCTGAGTACAGATGTCAATCGTGTTTTAGTGAAATGTTTACAATCTTGTTACTTGTTAAGTTTCGTACAGACTTATGCGCCATGCACGAACACCTGCACTTCACTTTCATCAGCTGATTATATATGTAATGACTATGCTTATTATATCTGTATTAGTAGAGAAACAGTAAGATACAGATATAAAAAGCATAGCATCAGCTGATGGACAGCAAAATGCGCGTGTTTGTGGCGCATAAGTCTGTACGCACATTAACACACACTTTTCTCTTCTCCAGGGCTCAAGCCACCAATTATTTACTGAATTGAGGAGTCACAGCACCAAGACGCTACTATACTTGGCAACTATAAACTAGTCAAGCAGCTGATTTGTTGTCAGCTTTTGGAGTAAACCAGCCATAAAGGTATTTTATAATAATTAGGAATATAGCAGTCAGACATGCACAGTAGGCTTCCTTCAACCTCCGCATTAAAAAACAAGGGATCAAAAACTTGCCAGAACATAAGCCTATCTGTAGTTACATGCATTGCTCAAACATTCTCTGATCGCTGAAGTCATGAAAGCTTGTCCTTTCCTCTTTGCAGAGGCAGGGTAATATTCCTGAGATGATAAAATAGTCTGAGTGTACTTGAGTTGAATATTGGAAACCAAATAGGTAAATAGTAAGCTATGCTGATGGCACCTCAATAATAGAGATCAGTAAAAATATAGAAGACCTGCGCGGACTGATGCAAGTTTCTGAGGATGCTGTGGCGGACTGGCTCAGCGTGAATGAATTTCTCCTTAATGGACCTAGTCCATGGCTTAGTCCTAGAAATGGTAAGCAATATGACTAAGATCGGTTAATTTTATCTAGTTTGATAAGATAATCGTTACAAAGATGTCCAAAAAAGTAGGCCTATTCTATTATAATGAAATGTGCATCTTATTAACAATAATTCTTTCAATAAATACAAATAATGTGGTCTTTATTAATTATCTAGATAGTTTACTGACCTTATTGATGCAGAGAGTAATGGTAAACAAGATACAATATGATGCTCCATTGAAATTAAAAACTGTGGAAAATATATCAACAAGATATTTCATATTCAACAGACACCTTGAAGGTTTTGTTTACATAACGTGGATTGTTGGGATCAGATTATTAAGTAGCTCTACTCTTATAAAATTGCTCTATTTTGATTGTGAGATATACTGAAAGTATATCATCATCAACTATTCATCGTTGTTTGATTATAAGTTAGTTATCACATTTCTCTTAAATAAAAGATTGACTTTCATAAAATTTCAATTTTAATATCAACATAAACATAACCTATATTTCGACAAACCAAAATGCTGCAGACTGCAGGTTTGGATCTCTAAGCTCATAAAAATGTATTATTCTGACTAATTGCTAATCTATAGATGGTAGATGGTCATGATAATATTTCATATATATATATATATATATATATATATATATATATATATATATATATATAATATATATATATATATATATATATATATATATAGCGTTTCTTTGATGATTGAATAATATTATAGAATAATATATTACAGTCAATAAATAGATCTGGTAATAAACTGATGATAAACTGATGATCTGGCCAGACTTAAGGGACTCATGCTCACCCTCAAGAACCGATGTGAGGATGGTGATGCTGACAGCTCTGCTAGATATAGAAACTTCAAACAATTCTACAAGAGGAGGATCGAGCTGGCTAAGAGGTTGGCAACTGAGCGACAGATTGAGGATGCACCTAACCAATGCAAAGCTGCCTGGGAAGTGATAAATACAAACAGATCCATGCCACGGAAAAAGATCGACTTTGCAAGCCCGGATGATTTTAATGGCTTCTTTGTGGGTTCGGTTCAGGATATAGTGGATTCCCTGCCTGATGCTGCCATTGATTGATCCAATTAATCTGTTGGAAGGAAGAATCCAGCCGGGACAGGAGCATCTCTCCTTCTTTTGCCCCACCACACCAGCTGCCTTGAGGAAGATTGTACGCTCTTTCAAACCCTCAAAAAGTCCAGATGTGTTTGGCATGTCTGTGAGCATGCTTCGAGAGGTTGTTGATGCCATTGCAGTTCCTCTCTCTGCATCTGTCAATGAGTGCTTGAGGTCTGGAAATTTTCCTGATTTCTTGAAAACATCAAGAACTGTCCCAGTCTTCAAGAAGGGTGATTGTGAGAACCTTTGTAGCTTCAGGTCAATCTCCATAACTCCTTTCTTTGGCAAGGTGATTGAGGCAGTGATAAAGCCTCAGCTGGAGGCTTTTTTCGAGGAGAATGGCCTGTTCTCCAACAAGCAGTTTGGTTTCCGAGTTGGGAGATCAACAGTGGGTGCAGTCGACCATGTGGCTGAGTGGATTGATGCTGCCTTCGAGGATGGTGAGTCTCTTGCTCTTGCTCTTTGTGATCTAAGCCAAGCCTTTGACTGCGTGGACCATGGCATTCTTCTTAGAAAGCTGAGCTTTTATGGTCTTAGAGACTCTGCCCTCTCCATCTTGGGCTCTTACCTTTCGGGAAGGACTCAGCTTGTCTCCCTCAGTGGTGTGGACTCCTGGACACTTCCGGTAACTTTTGGTGTTCCTCAGGGATCGGTGCTGGGGCCTACACTGTTCCTTGTCATGATAAATGATCTCGACGACCACGGTTCATCTCTGATGTTCGCGGATGATGCATCTCTACTGTCATCGGGTGCTGAGCTTGAGAGGCATCTGCGGAGCATCTTCGATCTGCCACTTCTTGGTTCCTGGCTAATCGATTCCAGCTGAATGAGGAGAAGACCCAAAGGATCATCTGCAGCTTGTCACGTGAGTCGCGTGACCCTCAGAATCCAGTGAAGCTGCTGGGTTTTGTCTTGGACAGCAAACTCAGCTGGAACAGTCATATACAGCAAGTAACCAGTCGACTCTCCCACATTTGCTTTCTGCTGCTCAAGATGAGGGGCCTGGTGACTGAGAAGTACCTGATAATGATGTATCACGCGCTCTTCCATTGCCACATTACCTGTGGCTTGCTTCTGTGGGTCATTCAGCGGGGGCTGCTGATGTGCTGAGACTGCAAAAGAGGGCTATAAGAATTATAACAGGCAGCGATCATCTTGCCCACTGCAAGCCCATCTTTGCTCGCCTTGGTGTACTGACTCTTCAGCCATTACATCCTCCTGTGCTTGGTGTATGTCAAGAAGATACAGCATACTCTAGCTGCCCTTAGTGACATCCACCGCCACAACACCAGGCGCAGTGAGCTGTTGCAGATATCCCCAGGAGACGCCTCCACCGATCACAGGCCAGACAGGATTTCAGCCCTGAAATTCTACAACAAGCTGCCTAATAGTGTGAAGCAATTGGACGAGGCCACCTTCAGGAGAACCGTCCGGAAGCTACAGTGTGTAAAGGCTTACTACAGTGTGAACGAATTTATGGGTGATAATTTGAATTTTCATTGAGAGCGTGAGCGCTGGATCACTGCCATCTGAACTGTTACAGTTTTTTTTTTCATGTGTTTGTACGTGTTTTGATTTTTTGACGCCATTGATTTTGCAATTGTGGGTAATGGATGAAGCTGAAGGTATTAAGGTATAGATTTTTCCCCCAAAATATATAAATTGCAAATTGTTGTCATTTATAGGGTTGAAAGCTTGAAAAGCGCAATCAACGGCACATTTCAAAATTGAATTAAAATTTCTTTTATCTTGATATGGAATAGTATGGTATTCAATTTGTAGATCATCTATCTCTTCCTAATCTACAGTTTATTAGAACATAGATCAAGTCCAAATCTTTAAGAATTGATGCGTGAGAAGAGTTGTGAGTTGAAAAATAAATCAGCTTGGTGGTCTTGAAAAGAAACTTTTATTCTAAATCTAGTTATTATAAAAGATGAGCCGTGATGTACAATAATAAGGCAGGTAGGTAATTTAGTATGGTAGTATTCGTCTTGAGGAACTATCATTTTAGTCCATATTCTATTTCAGACATTAAATATTTATGAAGAAATTTTGTTTAGTAAACTGAAATAGGAGTAGGCACCTCGAATCACCTGGGAACAGAAATTGAATTTGATCAATGCTCAATAATTTAATAAGTTCCTAGTTTGCTTGTTTATTCATTTTTAGAAACTAGACTTCCAATAATTTTCAATCATAGCTTATTTTGATAAAATATGCTACTATATTTACCGTACTGAACTAAATTTTGTGAAAAATTCAAAATTTTGTTTTGTTTAGTGTATTAGACTCAAATATCGGGGACCGAGCTTCACTCTGGAGTACAATAGCATAGAAAAATTATTACGAAAGAAGGAATAATTATAATAACATTCATAGTTCATACAGAAATGTTCTATCTAATCACAGTAAATTGAGATTATTAATTCCCAGAGGAATGCAAAAATTTCCCTCACAAAGTCCCGGTTGCCCAAAAGCCGGTTAAATTTTAATCCTGATTAATTTCACGTGAACCAAATCAGAGAAGACCATTTCAAAACGATGGATCTACTGGAATTAATCAGGAATAAAAATAACCTGGATTTTCTGCAACCGGCACCAAGTACCTGATTGAATGATTACAAAAGTTCAACAGCTGAATCATAATTTTGACACAGTCCCACACACATGAACTTGCTCACTCATTTCCATCATTAACAGACGACGAAATAATTATTACCAGCTGTTTTTCCAAGGATGGATGATAATTATCCTTTTAATGTTTTCCCAGGGAAAACATTAAAAGGATAGTGCAATCGAATATTATAAGGATAATGCAAAACATTAAAAATAATGGATAACATGGATAATAGAAACATAAAAAGGATAATGCAATCGAATCTTTATATTATAAACCTACTATATTCTGAATTTCGTGAGAATCGTTAGAGCCGTTTTCGGGATCCGGTGAAATACAAACATAATTAAACACAATAAACATTCAAACATCTAAACATTTAAACAGAAGTTGCTCGTTTAATAGTATAGGATCTAGTTTCGAGGATATAAATCAGTTTTTTTAATTTAAAAGGTGAAAAATATAGTACAAGCAAGTTTTTGGAACAGTTAAAAAAATTGCTTTACCACGGTCACATTATTTCTGTTTAGTGTGAACAAGTTCAGAAGACCAACTTTTGGCAGATTGTTGTTACGGATCATAAGAATCTGGAAAACTTTTGTGAACCATGCTGGTTTTCCTATCCAGTCACACTGGTACAGTGCTTGTCTCAGCTCTTCTCCCTGAAAAAAGAAAATTGACAAACATTGGAATTGATCACATTAAAATTTGATATTCGAGTACATTATAATATATCAAATATTTTAAAATATGGATGTTTGACTGCTATAGTAAGGTCTGCGTGTGCGTACAGATTTATGCGCCGCGAACATGAGCGGTTCGTTCAGCAAATTTTCCCAAGGATGAGACCTAGTGCAATCGAATCTTTATTATATCATAAACCTACTATGTTCCAAATTTCGTGAAAATCGTTAGAGCCGTTTTCGAGATCCGTTAAACATAAATAACCAGATATGAAAATAGCCAAATATAAAAATAACCAGATATATAAATACAGAAATTGCTCGCTTAATATAATAGGATTAACATAATATTTCATCTTTATAATGAAATTTTTGAAAAATGTAATTTCTTGTGTAATAAAATATTATGGATTATTTAAAACAAGAATGAACAGTTGATATTACATCAATAAACAGTTACCCCCCCCCCCATAGAAGGCATTGACAAGACAACGTTGTTGCAAAGCGAGAAAGAGATAACGCTATCCGCTTTGTTGAATGATAGACAAGAATAGCAATGCAATTGCTAATCAAACACTGTCATTATGACGTGGACCTCACTATAGAACAACTGTTGAATGGCTATAAAATTATACTTATTTATTTTATTTATGTATCTCAATCTCAATATTGAAATAATTGTTTCTTGGAATTGCTGATCTTCCAGTTTGTATGTTTATTTATTCTCTTGACTTACCTCATCCTGTAATCTTTGCCCGTTCTCGCTGAAGATAAATTCCAGCAGTGCTATAGTGATTACCATCAGACCATACTTGATTTTCAATATTAATTCACCTTTCTGTAAAATGTACAATATTGTTATTTTTTAAACTATCTGAGTTTACATTTATTATGCAACCAGTTGATGAATGGGATGTTAGCATAGGGAAAAACTCCTGGTTCTTGTAAAGGACACAGGTATTGGTTTGCCTAACTAACATACTACTTGGGAGCACTATAAGCTTCGGTTGACGGTTCTTTGAACCTTTGGATCCTTGAGTCAGTCCCTTCAAATAAAAAAAATAAAACATATTTATTATAATTCTAGATGGAAGAGAATAATTGACCGAGCGGAGTGAGGTCTAAGATTCAAGTCGACGGTTTGACATTTCTCTTAATGTTTAAATGTTTGTATTGTTTAAATGTTTATATGTTACGCATTTACGGCGAAACGCGGAAATAGATTTTTATGAAATTTGACAGGTATGTTCCTTTTTTAATTGCGCGTCGACGTATATACAATGTTTTTGGAATTTTGCATTTCAGGAATAATATAAAATGAAAAAGGAGCCTCCTTCATACGCCAATATTAGTGTAAAAATCAGACTAGAATTATTCATCATAAATCAGCTGACAAGTGATTACACAGATGTGTGGAGAAGCCAGTCTATTGCTGTATTTCCATATATATATATATATTATATATATATATTATATATATATATTGTAACAATCATATCAGGCCTTGGTTTTCTACAGCTACAAGCCAGGCCAAGACAGTTTTCGACTTGCAACTTTCTGCCTCAAAACGTACAAAAGGAACCAGCTTATGGCAAAGAGGGGTAGAGGTTGAAACAATGATGGTCAAAAGTCTAACGGTGAAATAACCGACGCTGACCAGTGACAAAAGGGTGGCAGCCAGACGCCAGGCGTGAGTGGAGTGCCATCAGATAGGGGGCAGCACCAACTGGGGCAGTGATCCAAGGAGGAACAATGGCTCGAGGGTTGGCGAGCACGTGGAGTTGGGAACACGAGGACACTTTTCGGTGAACCACGGCTAGAGTAACATGTCTGAGGAGTGAGCAGCGTGCAGCCCGCAGCCCTAGGGGCTGAAATGGAGTCCTGTTTCCGGAAAACCACCACCACATCAACACCATCACATCAAAACCACCATTGAAGAAAAAAATTAAAATTCATAATTTGTAATGTAAAGTGAGCAGTTTAAAAGTGCGCGAAAAGGCCATGGTCCGCGGGGGTATACAACATATAAGGTTAGTGTAATTTTAAGTTGTTGTTTGTTTGCCACACTGGTTATTTTCTTGTATTATTGTTGTTTAAATAGGGTTTAGGTTTTGTGATTCGTAGTATTATTGTGCATTATCCTATTTGAATATAGAGACTCTCAATAAACATTATTATTATATTTCATAAACGGTAAAATCATATTTCATATTTCGGTGTTCTGCTCAATAGAATTATTACTAAAATTCCAAAGGACATTTGATATATTTAACCAACATTGAAAATCTCATTTGTTTCTTTGTAAAGTGCCAATTTCATTTGCCTTTTGCTTATTTTCATTATATTTATCTAATGATTCAAAATTGCCTTGTGTTGTTATTTCACAAGTATCATTAGATCCCCTCCTTTCTTTATTGTTTTAATCATGGAGTGAAGCAATATAGTTGGAAAGATGTGTAGTTCTACATTCATTGATTGCTGGACTGCGTCTTTATTAAAAGTAATAAAGTAATGTACATTGTTTTTTTTATATAGTTCAAATGAATTCATGTCTCTGCTAAAGAGTTATGCTGTGGTAGTTGTTTATTCAAATTTCGAGGGTCGTTCCCTAATAATTAACGTGGCGCCTGGGTTATAAATTTCATATTTTATATTATCAAATTTTCATATTACTATTTAAATTTCAAATTCACCATATATTAAGCAATCAGTAAGTGTAGATCTAGACAATATATATATATATAATATATATATATATATTATATATATATATATATTTATTATTTATTTATAAAAGCAAAATGGCACTCACTCACTGACTGACTGACTGACTCACTCACTCGCAGAACTAGAAATCTACCAGACCAAAAACGTTCAAATTTGGTAGGTATGTTCAGTTGGCCCTTTAGAGGCGCACTAAGAAATCTTTTGGCGATATTTTAACTCTAAGGGTGGTTTTTAAGGGTTTAAAGTTCGTCTTTTAGCATGTATATTCTTCTTATTACAATATCTTATAATTATAATTGAAATGTCCATACCATATGTTAATATAGAACTTTAATCTAGAGAGAGTAGGTACCTCTTTGAAACAGTTGTTCTGGTTACTAAATTAAATATTTTGATATTTTGTCAGGTTGGCATAAGTTGAGTTGACTTTGTTAGGTTGGCACCAAGTTGAAGATTAAAATGCATTTATCCAGGACTTCCTAAATACCAATTTATCCAGTACCTCCTAAATACCTATTTAGGAGGTCCTGATTTATCGCGGAAAACTTGATTGGGTACTGCTACTTCAATCAGAGCTATTCCTGGGAATATTATATTACTAGCTGTTAGGCTCGCTTCACTCGCCATATCCGTTTAGCCAGACGTTTAGTCTGGACCCCCGACTGGATCGTCCTAACATATGATAAAAATATGACATAACATTTCAAATTTGGTAGGTGTGTTCAGTTGGCCCTTTAGAGGCGCAATAAGAACGGATTTGGAAAAATTTCCAAAGATACGCCCAAAATCTGCGTTTTCTCAGCTTTATCGAGAACAAATAAACAGAAAATGTTCAATTTACTACAGAAGCTCAGCTGGGGTGCAATAATGTTGTGTTGGAAGGAATTTGAAATAACGCCAAAGATACGCCCAAAATCTGCGTTTTTTTGCGCTTTCTCGAGAACAAATGAACAAAAAATGTTCAATTTACTACAGAAGCTCAGCTGGGGTGCAATAATGTTGTGTTGTTGTGGCGGCTAGTGAGGTCTATAATTTTATTTTAATCAGGTACTTTTGGATGAGAATACTGCGTGAGGTCTACTGTTCACAGAGTTACTAATAGTTATTATTTAGAAGTGAAAGTGCAAATTTTTAGTGAGAAAACATGAATATCCCAATATATAACCTATAAACTTGAGTGAAATGAGAAAATGACATTGGGTAATACGGTAAGGCAGAACATCATAAAGATCTCTCGATAAAAGCCATATGAATAAATAAATTTTAATGAAAATCCCAATTAAATGCTGGAAATCACCCCGAAGACTTCTGCTATTGAATTTCCATCTAGCTGTTAACACTTTTGTCAATATTTGCAGTAGCAGAAGTCTTCGGGGTGATTTCCAGCATTTAATTGGGGTTCTCGTTAAATAATAATTATTTATTAATTAGCATTTAAACAAATGCAACTTTCAATTTATTTTTCCATCTGTAGACTGGAAGAGAATAGTTTTATGAACTTAGAGTATCCTTTAATGGAATAATTCATTTATTTAATAATTTATACTTTTTGATATTCATGTCTGTATTCAGTTACAGATGAAGCTAATCTATTTTCTTTCATATATATTGTGAGGGTGGGGAAAAGAACTATGATAACAAAAGAGAACAGAAATACTAGAACTTTATTTAATTGGTATCTTTTAGTTTACATTGTTGAAAAAATGATAAATATTAATTTTTCTCTATTCCAAAAAAGTAAAATATAAATACAAACACAATATTAAAATTTAATTTAATGGGAAAAACAACTCGCTGCTGCTTAAAATGATTCAATCTTTGTGGTTATGAAAATTAAAAACAATGATCTTATCCAGTACCGGTAGTCACCTACCTTTTGAATATGGCTTCCCCCTTTGGCATTCACTGGTTTAATCGGGACTTATGGTTAGGCCTAGTATAAAAAAACTGAATCAATGAATAGGTTCAGAACCCGTCTCCCTTAATAAGACAATTATTTTTAAACTGCCCGATCTGTGACAGAATAACTGTATAAAACGAAACGAAATCTAGCCTTCTTCACTGGATCAGCCGGACTTTACTCACAGTCCTAACGAACAAGCTCTCTCCCAAAAGCTAAATTTTGGGTATTAATATAAACTCAGTCAATGCCAAACATGAAAGCCACCTCAAGTACATATTTCTATCTGTCGCACAAGCGGCACGTTTGTTATTAGAAACAGAGAGAAGCTAACGTTAATATTGACAACAAATAAAATAAACAATCTTTCTGTCGATGACAAAGATTGTTCAAAGACAAAATACTGTTCATTGAACTTTTAATTTAAAACTCTTAAATCCTGATCAATATGAGATAAATATATGATTCATATATATATGACCAGGTGATAATATATAGAACAATATTATCTACTATTTTTCACATTTTTTTATCTTTCTTTGTTATTTTGTATTATGATTGTTTGTGAATTAAATGAATTGATTCATTGATTGATATTCTACATCTTCTTTTTATTGGAAATTGAATTGTGTAAAAAATTATCGTATTGTGTGAAAACGCAAAAAGGGTTTCTACCAGTTGTCTCAATAAGAATAATTATAAAATTATTTCCACATAGGCCTAAGTTGAAGTATCTTAATAAAATAGACAGTGCTGTGGAGAAATTAGAAGAAATATCCAAAGAATAGAAATAGAATTTCAATGATTGTGAGAAGATTAATTACTTCAATAAATCAATGAAAGAAGATTAATGAAATATTGATAGATTAAAAATAAGGAGCAAGAACATGAAAAAGTTAATCAACTCACCAAAAAAATGAAAATTCCAAACACAATTTGCAGACAAATGTAAGAGTTTGCATAAAAAATTCGAAAATCAGAGCCATAGTTCAAATCTCTTACTTTCCTGTTGGAAAATTGAGAACAATATTTATATTAGGATATTCTTTATCCTTGGTAGTAGCACATGAATCATAATTGATACATTTATAGTGAGGTCCACATGAGAATGGCAGTGGAGAAAGATAGAACAACGTTGTCTTGTCAATGCCTTCTATAGACGGTAGCTGATACAGGTTTATTGATGAAATATTAACTGTCCATTCTCATTTGAAATAATAAATTATATTTTATAAAGCAAGAAATTATATTTTTAAATAATTTCTTAATGAATTTTCATGATTACAGTGAAATAATTTGGTAATTTATTATTAACTCTACATTGTTGAAATACGATCTGTCAACAGAGCAAAGCGAGAAAGAGAGCGCTATCCGCTTTGTTGAATGATAGTCAAGGATAGCAATAACATTGCAAATGAAACACTGCCATTATAACGTGGACCTCACTATATACAGTATATTTAGAGGTAAGAGCTATTGTGATCTATAGATTAGAGTTATTGAGAGTTGAGATTAAAACTTTTTGACCGAGCAAAGTGAGGTCTAAGATTCAAGTCGTTGGTTTTGCTTCATTTTTAAATGTTTATATGTTGCGCATTTACGACGAAACGCGGTAATAAATTTTCATGAAATTTGACAGGTATGTTCCTTTTTTAATTGCGCGTCGACGTATATACAAGGTTTTTGGAAATTTTGTATTTCAAGTATATTATAAAAGGAAAAAGGAGCCTCCTTCATACGCCAATATTATAGTAAAAATCAGACTATAGAATTATTCATCATAAATCAATCAGCTGACAAGTGATTACACAAATGTGTGGAGAAGCCAGTCTATTGCTGTATTTCCATGAGGTCTATAGTTTCAATCAGGTACTTGTGGATTAGAATACTGCGTGAGGTCTACTGTTTACAGAACTACTAGTATACTGTGATTTGTCTTCATCCTAGAATATAATATATTATTGTGAAATGCTGATTCTGAGCCTGTGTCTGTATTAATCCGCGTTTACACCAGAGTTTCCAGATTTCAACACATTTTGGACACTTGTTGCCAATTTCTTAAAAAGCACAGCAATATTTTTTATTTCTATAGAAACAATTGATAACTTGAAAGAACTATTTGTGAATTTCTTAAAAAGCACAGCAATATTTTTTATTTCTATAGAAACAATTGATAACTTGTAAGAACTATTTGTGAATTTCTTAAAAAGTACAGCAATATTTTTTATCTCTATAGAAACAATTAATAACTTGAAAAAAACTATTTATGAACAGCATTTTGTTGATAACTCTGGTGTGAAAATTGTTTTAACTACATTGTCATATTCAATATTATTTTCAACTTATTTCTGCAATTGAATAAAAATACTAAGAAATTGTCAAAAACCACAGATTTTAATGAAAGTTTTATTTTTACTACATACTTAATGTATTATTTATAGAGTATCCATTATGTTTTTAATAGTACTTATTGTGAATTATTGTTGTGGAAAATAAGTCAATATTATATAGTTAGAAATCGGAGTTTATCCGAGATTGACAATGGTGTAACAACCGAAACCAGTCTTTCTAACTTTCAATAAAATCTGTAGTTTTTGACAATTTCTCAGTATTTTTTCCATTTAACATGAATAATTAGGCTACCTCAATATCAACTTCTCAACTACACAAAAAATCATGTTTTTGGACTCAGGGGACCTTGAAACGTATAGACTTTCAATTAGGGTACCTTATTTTTTTTTTGGAAAGCAATACTATCCTTACCTATGGTAATAGGACAAGGAAAGTAAAAAGTTATATCTGAGAAGTTTTCTTCAATAAATTTGATTGAAATTGAAAAATCATGGTTATTACCACAGTCCCCTATGCTCTATTAGGCTCAACACACACTCACGCGACTCAAGTCGACTCTAGTCTCTTCTCGACTCAGCATGTGTTTTCAAATGGTGACATTCAGACCAGTCGATTCTAGTCTCCGCGACCTCGCCATTTGAAAACACATGCTGCGTCGAGAAGAGACTAGAGTCCCAGTCTCTCCTCGACTTGAGTCGCGTAAGTGTGAGTTGAGCCTTAGAGGAGACTGCGTTATCACTTACCTGAATATAGTTTGATGATGTATGGCAAGTTCTCTGACGACTAAACGCAGTCTGAGTTCATTCTGTACGTCATCTAACACACTCTCAAACACTCCATCAATTTCTTGAGCGTTCAAATGAAATAGCCGCATCTCTCCAATCAAATTATTTATAGACAACGTTTGTATGACATGAACGGTTGTCGCTAGCACAGCTGTGTAGTAGATATAGAACAGTTCCACTGAAGCCAAAAGAAAATACTCGAAGAATCCGGTGATGTTTAGTGAAAAGGAGAATGGAGAATAGATGATGAAGGAAGAGGAAGATTTCCGACAGATTCAAGGCGGAGGAAGTAGAAGAGAATACCGGATAAAGGAATCAGAGTGAAACTGGAGAAAAAAGACGTGATCACATTGGCAGTGGTTCCAGCTCGTCTGCATCCTTCCAGAGAGACTTTTTCTATAAGTTTTTGTTTCTTTTTTAAAAAATAGTCACTGTGGACATTTTTGCCACTGTTCATTCCAAATCTTGAACCTTCCATGTCCCCTAGTTTTTCTTCATTGGTAGGTCCAATTTTAAAATTGCAACTAACATGGTTCCTGATGGACATTCTATTAGCTTTAGATCTTTCCACACTATTAAAATATGCTGACACTTTCCCTTTTTCATTAAAATATTCTCTTGTTTCCGAATTAATAATTTCATCCTCCCTCCCATCTTTCTGTTCGAATAATTTTGTTTCTCCATGATACATTTCCACAACTTCGATGTGTCTATTTCTACCATAGAAATCCTCTGTTTTCTCTTCAAGGATATCTGCTTCTTTCAAATGATTTCCATAATAGAAATTACTGTCTCCCACTTTTGTACCATTATCGTTTTCACGATTCACCCAAGTCCTCTTGTGCTCTTTAGAGGTAAAGGTTCCCCCCAAACTTCTCACTTTTTCTTGAACCAAATCTTCTCCGTATTTTTTCAAAGTATTTTCTTCAAGAATACCGAATCTTCTATCACCTGCTATTTCAGACTGCTTCCTATCATCTTCCACTCTTGAACCAATGCTGTACAATTTGTACTGGGAACTTGTCAAATTGATGAGAGTGCGTAATTTCTCTGACAGCATGTAGACATCAATTGACAAACATAGAGCGCCCAGTGAAAATATGAGATTATCGACTGCCGATACCCTGGACTTGAAATTCCAGTGTTGCCAACTCGTGCAAACGGCCAGAGCTGGCTGTAGAGCGATGAACAGCATTGTTGCAAAGATGACGTTGCCTCGAGTTGACACCAACTCTGGTGGGTAGTGTTGTAGAAAGGCCAGGTGTTTCAAGAGTTTGTTGACTATGTGGCTCAGGCTTTTTCTGTTCTGCAAAACAAAGTATATAAATTTATAATTTTACAGATGGAGATTGTTGAAAAATTGCATTTATTCAGATGCAAATCGATAAATAATTATTATTAAACGAAAGTTCAAAGTTGAATGCTGTTTACCACTTCTGCTACTGCAAATATTGGGTTAACATGAAAATTGACAGGTATACTCCCTTTTTAATTGCGCGTCGACGTATATACAAGGTTTTTGGAAATTTTGCATTTCAAGGATAATAAAAAAGGAAAAAGGAGCCTCCTTCATACGCCAATATAAGAGTAAAAATCAGACTATAGAATTATTCATCATATTAAATTTTGTAAAACTTTTAAGTGAAAAAACACTCACATTCTTTGATGTGGCGACGTCCGTTTCGTGCTGGTATTGCACATTTTCAAGCCAAACAGAAACTGAAGTGTTTTAGGTTATGAGGGTGAAATTTGGTGGGGGTGGAGGGGAGTTTTGGCGGTTAATGGAGGAGGATTTGAATGAGTTTGTCAAACAGGGTGTGGGAGGAGAAGTTGATTTGGTCATTTAGAATATTGTTTGGTGTGTTTGTATATTTCAAACTGTTCCAGTACATTTAATTTTCTGTTTTTGTGGGAATAAAGGAGTATTTCGAGGTTGTTGTCTATGTCAGGGTGTGTGTGGTCAGTGGAGATAATGTGTTCTGCAAAGGTGGAATGGGAGGACGGATGGGTAATGGCTCTTGTGTGTTCTTTGAATCTTATATTGAAATTTCTAGGTGTTTTACCTATGTAGAATTTGCTGCAATCTTTACAATTTAGCTTATAATTTCCTGGTCTATTGTATTGATTTTGAGAGGTGTTGTGTGGGGACAAGAGTTTTTTCAGTGAGTTTTTTGATCTGTAAGCAACCTTATGAACAAAAAAACAACAAACAACAGAAAACAACACTAAAACCAATAATATTTTAAAAACAATAGTATTTTTACTTTCCTTGCCCTATTACCATAGGTAAGGAAAGTATTGCTTTCCGAAAAAAATTGAGGTACCCCAATTTCTAAATTTCTATACATTTCAAGGTCCCCTGTGTCCAAAAAAGTGGTTTTTGGGTATTGGTCTGTGTGTGCGTGTGTGTGTGTGTGTGTGTGTGTGTGTGTGTGTGTGTGTGTGTGTGTGTGTGTGTGTATGAGTGTATGTGCGTCTGTGTACACGATATCTCATCTCCCAATTAACGGAATGACTTGAAATTTGGAACGTAAGGCTCTTACAATATAAGGAACTGACACGAACAATTTCGATCAAATGCGATTCAAGATGGCGGCTGAAATGGCGAAAATGTTGTCAAAAACAGGGTTTTTCGCGATTTTCTCGAAAACGGCTCCAACAATTTTGATTAAAGTTATACCTGAAATAGTCATCGATAAGCTCTATCAACTGCCACAAGTCCCATATCTGTAAAAATTTCAGGAGCTCCGCCCCATCTATGCAAAGTTTGATTCTAGATTCTCAATTATCAGGCTTCAGATACAATTTAAACAAAAAAAAAAGAGTGGAGAAGATTGAACATGAAAATCTCTACAATTAATGTTCAGTAACATTTTCACCTAAAATTGAAAATAAGCTCGAAATTCGTGAAAATGTGATTATCCAATTGCAAATAACTGTTGATTCTATTAAATGATTCACTATGAAGAGATAGCAGACCTCGTATGTCTCCAGCGTTATTGTCCTGTCACCAGCTGGCTCAGATCTTTGAATAGTAAACTAGCATGCGCGGGAACACCAGCGTCAGATGATCAATTTTCATAACGGCAAGGAATGTTGTGTGAGTGCGCCACACCATATTTTTACTCTAATGGCCTATGAAGGAGGCTCCTTTTTCCTTTAATATTATCCTTAAAATGCAAAATTTTCAAAAACCTTGTATATACTTCAATGCACAATTAAAAAAGGAACAAACCTGTCAAATTTTATGAAAATCTATTACCGCGTTTCGCCGTAAATGCGCATCATATAAACATTTAAACATTCAGAGAAATGCCAAACCGTCGACTTGCATCTTAGACCTCACTTCCGTCGGTCAATAAAAGCTATTAGCTTCTACTCACATTAGTGGAGTGCTTTCGGACACTAGGCCTAGGCCTTCGGATGATGATGGGCCTAGTGTCCGAAAGCACTCCACTAATGTGAGTAGAAGCTAATAGCTTTTATTTATAAATACCTGACTGCTATGTCGTAATTAGTTGTTCAAAAGTGATCATCACAATATTATATTATAATGATCATATAAGTGTTTTTCACAATAAATAAATAAAACATGAAAATGATAAGATTTTTTGTAATTTTTAACAAAATATATACAGTATGATGATTCAAGGAGTTTGTTTCACTGATCTTCATATTATGCGATGACAATCAAAATTATTCAAGATTTTTCTATATAATTCAACAAGGTTTTTGAAATTTAAGGTTTATGTTGTTGTAGTTGAAATATCCTAAAAATATCAGACTCCAAAGCTGATCTTATTTCCTCTTAAAAACTAAATCTCACCTCCTCCATTTCTTCTTCCATTATATGCAATTATTTGTGGATCAACCAGCTCAGAACGGAATGTTTTCAACTGATTTGTTAATATATATTCAATATTAGGGAGACTCTCGCCTAGTTATTTAGATGTTCACGTTTACCAAAAGTCTTGACCGTTCACATAAAATCTATCTCAAATGAATCCGAACGTCTTTCAACTTTTATTACCAAAAAAACTGCAAATATGATCTCGAATGCAATAAGATTTTTAGGATAGCTGTCAGTGTTCCTCTTATAACGTTTACTATGAAATCTTTCTCAAATGAATCTGAACGTCTTCCAACATTTATTGCCAAAAAAACTGCAAATTTTAATATGATCTCGGATGCAATATGATTTTTAGGATAGCTGTCAGTGTTCTTTACCGGAGAAGCGTTGGATCAAAAGTGTAACACACCTATTACAGTTCCAACTATTTTATGGAAAAATACTCCAATCATGATGACGACTTCAATCATGATAAAAATCCCTGAGTAACAGTACAATAATAATATACATAATCAGAATAGAAGATTACAATGTAGGTACTAATTTAGAAGTAGATTTTAGCCTGATTTGCTTCTTTTTTTCCCAGATTATAGCTCACTTATATCACCAGCGATTTCTCAGAGAAAATCAGGTAATTTCTAGAAAAGAACAAGTCAATTTCTTCCCTGAATAGACAGTGGAAGAATTAGAAGCTATCAGGTGAGTAGGGAAATCACAAAATAATCACAGGTTGCTGATAGCAATTGCTGTAATTACTAGACCGGTAATTGTTGCCGATTGCGGAGTAATATTTTTCTCTGTCAGATTAATTTATATTTTTAGAATTCATCATGATAATGGTTACCAGCATAATCAGTACAGAAGTTTGAAGAGCGAGCTCTTTCTACTTCATTTTTCACATCATTTCATGACAGTGAACCAGATATATTGCAAAGGTAGGTAATATCCTTATCCTATACTATTAAAATAGCAACTTCTGTTAATATGTTTGTATTTCACCGTATCTCGAAAAAGGCTCTAACGATTCTCACCAAATTCAGAACATAGTAGGCTTATAATATAAAGATTTGATTGCACTAGGTCTCATCCCTGAGACAACTCGCTGAAGGACATTAAAAGGATAATCATTATTCATCCTTGGGAAAACAGATGATAATAATTATTTCGTTGTCTGTTGGTGATAGAAGTGAGTGAGCGAGTTCATGTGTGTGGGACTGTGTCATAATTATGACTCAGCTGTTGAACTATTGTAATCATCCAATCAGGTACCGGTTGCAAATGAGTGCCAGTTGCAAAGAAGCCGGGCTATTTTCAATCCTGATTAATTCCAGCAGATCCATCTTTTTGAAATGGTCTTCTCTGATTTGGTTCACATGAAGTTAATCAGAATTTAAATTTAACCGGCTTTTGTGCAACTGGGTCTTTGTGAGGGAAATTTTTGCATTCGATCTTCTGGGAAACAATCTCAATTTACTGTGATTAGATAGAAAATTTCTGTTTGAATGTTATTATAGTTTCTTTTTTCGTAATAAATTGTTTATGCTTTTGTACTCCAGAGCTAAGCTCGGTCCCCGATATTCTTCATTACACAGAGTGAGTCATAAGTATGGGATCCCTTCAATAAGTTGGAGACTGTTGTAGATATAATACTGTAACTTTCAGGATAAGTTATTGGTCGAATACTCTACCTTTTTACGTATAAATGAATTTACCACTTACCAGGGTGGTGACTTATTAGGGATTGTAACTCAAATACTTTAAATGTAAACACCCATTGTGTGTAGTACATCATTTTAAATGCCTTTTTAAAACAAGAAAGATGCTATCAATAAAAAAGTTCTATGATGCTTGCATCCGAAATGGCGGCTGATTGAAGTTTTAGTTTTTACTGCCATTTTGGACAGCTGCAAATATTGACAACAGGGTAAATGAAAATTTGATGAGCGCTACTATTCTTATCAAGAATTATTTGTCAGCCCGAGAAAATCTTTTTTGAATTATAGCGCTCATGTAATTTCCATCTACCTGTTTACCCGGTTGCAGTAGAAGTAGAAGTCTTCGGGCTAAATTGCATTTAATTTGGATTTTCGTTTAATAATAATTACTAGTAGTTCTGTGAACAGTAGACCTCACGCAGTATTCTCATCCACAAGTATCTGATTGAAACTATAGACCTTATGGAAGTACAGCAATAGACTGGCTTCTCCAAACATCTGTGTAATCACTTGTCAGCTGATTTATGATGAATAATTCTATAGTCTGATTTTTACTCTAATATTGGCGTATGAAGGAGGCTCCTTTTACCTTTTATATTATTCTTGAAATGCCAAATTTCCAAAAACCTTGTATGTACGTCGACGCGCAATTAAAAAAGGAACAAACCTGTCAAATTTCATGAAAATCTATTACCGCGTTTCGCCGTAAATGCGCATCATATATTCATATAAACATTTAAACATTAAGAGAAATGCCAAACCGTCGACTTGAATCTTAGACCTCACTTCGCTCGGTCAATTAATTCATTAGCATTTGAATAAATGCAATCTCTCAGTAATTTTTATCTGAGATCTGGGAACAGAAATATTCTAAACAATTATTATAATATAGAGAAGATGTGACATAGATAATAAACATTTTAATAAATATCACATAAGAAAGAAAATATTCATTATATAGAATTCGAAAATCAAGAATTATTAAAAATATGAATGAAGTAAAACTCAAATTATCCAAATTAATTGGGAGTTTATCAAATCAAATGTATTTATTCAAAATTCATACAAAATATTCACAATAAAATATACAAACGCCACAGAGAATAAAATATAAAGAATGACAAGTTTACAAGTGAGTTTACAATCAAGTTTACTACTCACAAAAAAGTATACAGTAGGTTACTGGACTTTGTTCTTCATAGTATACTGTTCAAGAATTGATTTTTATTTGCATTTTTGAAATTTGTTCTTAATACGTTCTGATTCTCTCTTTCTTTTCTTCTTATGGACTTTTCCAAACTGTTTTAAATCCGGATTCATTTCTTTGTTATTTGGTTTACCAATAATACTCCTTTATCACTTTAGGAATTCATTTTATTTTTAAATTAAATTTTCTGGATCTTTTTTATACTTATACCACGGAAAGACTGTTCTCTTACATTACTTCTTGTACAAAAGAGGCGCGGCGTCAAGTCGCAGGTTAGGTAAATAACTTTGCCGTTTTTTTAACAAAATTTTCATTATCTTCGTCCTTGACTTAATTTATTTTTTCTCTTTACAATTTATACCATTATACATTTTACAGAATGGTGTTATACACTCTTACAGATTACTTTGTCAGTTCTTGAATGTGATGACGATCACATAGGCTATCATGATACAAGTGTTTTTTGACGTGCTCATACAATGTAAAGTTGTTCTGGCAATAAAGAATCTTGAATCTTGAATCTTGAAAAGTGAGATAGATGATTTATTCTCATTTGAAACACAGAACTTAAGCAATAAATACCTATTGAATTTTTTTCATACTAATAGTATGAAGCCTGAATAAAAACTTTGAAGAATTTTTTCATTATTTGGGAAATAAAAACTTTGAACTCCATATTATTACCTTTGATATTATTTCTGTGATTTCAGATACCAGTAACTATAGTGAGGTTCACGTTATATTGGCAGTGTTTGATTAGCAATACTTGTATTGCTATCTTTGTCTATCATTCAACAAAGTGTATAGCGCTATCTCTTTCTCGCTTAATTGCTCTGTTGTCAGATCGTCTTTTAACAATGTAGAATTAATAATTAATCAACAAAATATTTAATCTTGATTATGAAAATTCAATAATGAAAAAAATAATTTCTTGCTTGATGAAAAATGATTGATTATTTTAAACAAGAATGAAGAGTTAATATTACATCAATAAACCTGTATCAGTTACCATCTATAAAAGGCATTGACAAGATTGGAGATATATCAACTGTTGTATCGTTTGTATCGAATCCCAACCAATATTTAATATCGATAATGTCATATTCGATAGTTAATGTATCAATGATGTACATTGAAGATGGCTACTGTTCGTTCTCCGGGTCAAGGTGACTCCAGTTTGTAATTCAATTTTGTATTTGATTATTATTTAAATGGTGTTAAATAAATAGCCAGTGAGTTTGCAAACATCGTATTTATTCCAATTCCACTTTACAACAATGGCGACGAGGATTAAAAACCTAAGGATGGATGATGGATGGGTTCCTGTATTCAACGGTAGTAACCTATAACTTCACGTGTTCCTGCAAACGGATCGAAGTTTTTCATCATGAATGAATCCACGGCGGGTTCCAATTCTAGTCCTGGGACGACTACTATTTTCTCAAATATCGGATCAATGGCCAAATTTGACATTACCAGTGATTGGAAGTTTTATTCAGAAAAACTTGAGATGTTTTTCGTGGCAAATGGAATCGACAAGGACAGGAAAGTTGCAGTGCTTTTAACAGTCATCGGAGATGCAGCTTTTAAAACACTTCAAAACCTGTGTGATCCTGAGTCTCCAACTTCAAAAACGTATGAGGAACTTTGTTCTATTCTTGAAAAACAATTTTCGCCCTTAGTTTCGGTCTATCAGAAACGAATTGATTTCTACAATTTGAAACAGCAGTCTAACGAATCTATTGGGAATTGGTTCGTACGTCTCAAACAGCTCATTATGAACTGCAAATTTGGTGGTGAGTTGAACAACATTTTGAAGGACAAATTTATTGCTGGACTTTTGCCTGGTCCTATTCTAGACAGAATTTGCGAGGAAGATGAATCCAGAACTCTTCAAGAAATTATCGAAATTGCAGCTAAGCGGGAAGGAAGCTTAAGGGAAGCTAGAATGGAAAAATCCAATCAATTTGTGAATAAAGTAAGCAAAGGTAAGCATGCTGGTGCACAGCAGGTAAGATCTTTTGTAAAAAATGATTTCAAGTCTAAGAGTATTAGTAACAAGTCTGATAGTGTAAAAAAATGTTTTGCCTGTGGTGAAACACATCATGATTTTGTCAAATGTAAGTATAAAACTTATAAATGTAAGAAATGTAGCAAAGTTGGTCATCTGGCTAAAGTTTGCAAGTCAGAAAACAAGTCTACTAATTTTGTTCAATCAGACTGTGATACAGTGGAATTATTTTCAATAACTGATGTCAAACCACTTATGATGAAGGTCGTAATTGATGATATTCCTATTGAAATGGAATTAGATACTGGCTCGGGTATTTCTATTATTCCAGAAAATATCTATCATGCTTTGTTTTCAAAAATAAAACTGCTTCCATCTAATGTAAAGTTGAAAACTTATGTAGGTGCCAATATTGTTCCTGTTGGAAAGTTTCAAAGTGTAATCAGGTACAATGATGTTGAAAAAGAAGGTACTCTTACTGTAGTGAAACATGGTGTTAGGCCATTATTTGGTAGAGATTTGATTTCCTTGTTCAAGATTAATAGTTTTGAAATTTGTAATATGTCTTTGGGAGAACAGTAAGATAATTTGATCCATGAATTTGGAGATTTATTTAAGAAAGAGTTAGGTCACTACAAGATGAGGAAAGTTAATTTGAATTTGAAAGAAAATGTTAAGCCTATATTTTGTAAACCTAGACAAGTAGCAATCTCATTTAAAGAAAAGGTTGAAAAAGAACTAGATAGATTAGAGAGTGAAGGTTGTATTTCCAAGGTGGATAACTCCGAATGGAGTACACCTCTAGTTCCTGTTCTTAAACCTAATTTTGACATACGATTATGTGCTGACTACAAAGTTACTGTTAATAAATATCTTGAGGATGTAAATCATGTTATGCCCAGAATTGACGAAATATTTCAAGCACTACAAGGTGGTGAAAAGTTTACTAAGTTGGATTTCTCAAATGCATACAATCAATTAGAACTAGGTGATGAAACAAAAATGATGCTTGCTTGGAGTACACATAAAGGATTATTTGTTCCAAATCGTTTACCATTTGGTGTCAAGCCAGCTTGTGCAATATTTCAGAAAGAATTAGAGAGAGTTTTACAAGGGTTGAGAGGTGTAAAGAATTTTCTTGATGATGTAATTATTACAGGTAAAGATGACAAAGAGCATTTTCATAATTTAAGATGTGTTTTTACTAAGCTGCAAGATGCAGGGTTTTGTTTGAATTTTGATAAATGCAAGTTTTTTGAAAAAGAAATCTCGTATTTAGGTTAGCTCTATTGTGGATGCTCCTAGGCCTTCTGACGTAGTGGAGGTACGCTCTTTCATTGGTATGTGTAACCACTATGGTAAATTTGTTCCACAATTGTCAAAAATCTTGAGTCCTTTGTATAGTTTATTGAAAAAGAATGTTAATTTTGTATGGACCAAGGATTGTGAACAATCTTTTATTGAAGTCAAAAACGTAATGTCGTCAGATTTAGTTCTAGTTCATTACAATCCAGAATTACCTGTAACATTGATTTGTGATGCTAGCAGTAAAGGTATTGCTGGGGTTTTAGCCCATGTATTTGACAATGGTGAAGAGAAACCAATATGCTTTGTATCTAGAGTGTTGACTCCTGCCGAAAAGAATTATTCTGTCATACACAAAGAAGCATTAGCAATTTACTGGTCTGTACAGAAATTTTCTCAATATTTATTGGGTAGAAAATTCATTCTAGTAACTGATCATAGACCTTTGTTAGCATTGTTCGGTGAGAATAGAGGTATTCCGCTGATGGGTTCAAACCGTCTACAGAGATGGGCTCTGTATTTGTCTGAATATGATTATGAAATTCAATATTGTTTTTCTCGTTTACCTATTAATGATGTTGATTTGAATGATCAAACTGAAAAATTTGTCAATGATTATGTAAATTTGGTAAGTGATTGTATTCCTATTGATAGCGACCAGATTCGTATTGCTACTAGAAACAACAAAATTCTAAGTTAAGTTATGCATTGTATACAGTTAGGTTGGTCAGAAAATTGTAATTCACCTGAATTGGAACCTTATTCTGTAAGAAAATCTGAATTGAACATTGAAAATGGAGCTATTATGTGGGGTTACAGAATTGTAATGCCTGAAAAATTTAGATTGCAATTGCTAAATGAACTTCATTCCACCCATATGGGTATGTCGAAAATGAAAAGTTTGGCTAGAGGTTATTTCTGGTGGCCAAATTTGGATGATTCTATTGAAAAATTTTGTAAAAGTTGTGATGTTTGTATGTCTAGTAGACAAAAACCACAAAAATGCGAGGTAGTAGATTGGCCTGAAACAAAAGAAGTATTTGAAAGAATTCTTGTTGATTTTTTGGGTCCAATTAATAATAAGCAATATTTGATTGTAACTGATAGTTTTTCTAAGTGGCCAGAAGTTTATAAAATGAATAGAATTGATTCTGAAGCTACTATTGAAAAATTGAGAGAAATATTTGCTAGATGTGGTATTCCAAAAACGTTGGTTAGTGATAATGGAAGACAATTTGTTTCACAAGAATTTGTAAAATTTTGTACTGCTAATAAGATTAAACATAATTATAACATCTGCTCCGGTTCATCCCGCAACCAATGGTGCGGCAGAAAATGCTGTAAAAACGTTTAAGTATTCTTTGTCTAAGTTATTAAGTGATGTAAAAAACAAAGGTTGTTCCATTGATACTTTGATAAGTAGATTTTTGTTCACTTATAGAAATACTCCACATTGGATTACTAATGAGTCTCCTTCTTACAGAATGTTTGGTAGGAATGTGAGAAATCGATTTCATTGTTTGAAAGAATCTACACTTGATTGTAAGCCTAGCTATTCTAAACCTAGTGGTAGGGAGGTATACTTTGATGTCGGTGAAATAGCTTATGCTCAAGATTACAGAAATCCAAATAAACGAGTATGGCAAAAATGTAAGATTGAAGAAGTGGTAGGTTGCCGAAACTACATTGTAAAAATTGTGAATGAAGGTTTAATATGGCGTAGACATGCTGATCAATTGATTAAAGCCTGTAATTTCAATCAAGATAATGTTACAGATGAAATTGAAGACAAAAATGTAGTTAACTATAAGGTTGACAAGAGTATTGTGCCGAAGTCATTAGTTTGTATCTTTGCAGCTGGAGCACTAGTGGTCCACTGCTGTCCTGATACTGTGCATTCTCATTGCATATTTTATTTATCTTTGTTCTAGTTTTTGGATATGTTCTAAAGCCTTTGTCATTTATTATTGTATTTGTCAATTTGTTGTTCGGCTTCCGGATATTTTTTTCATCTTTTTAAAGATCAATTTTATTGGTGATTTCTTGATCAAGGTAGCACCTGCTTGCTATCCATTTCCTGTCTTCTCTGTTTCATTGTTTGTCTGTCAACCAGCAACTTCGTGTGTGTCTCCATTTATTTCTACTTTATTCGTGAGAATAGTTTCACCTCGCCCTGTTTTACTTGTTTTATTTGTTGGAGACATTTTATCGGTTCTTTGGAGCCATCAACCTTGTAATTCGGACAATTGGTTCATTTGTTATTTCAATTTCAATTTGTCAACTTGCTCGGGAACTCTTGTGTGTGTAAGTTACAACTTGAACTCTCATCTCTCGTGAAAATAGTTTCACCTCGCCCTGTCTTACTTGTTTTATTTGTTGGAGACATTTTTTCGGTTCTTTGGAGCCATCAACCTTGTAATTCAGACAATTGGTTCATTTGTCATTTCAATTTTAATTTGTCAACGTGTTTGGAAACTCTGTGTGTGTGTGCACCTAACTTAATATATGTAAGTTACAACTTGAACTCTCATCTTTCGTGAAAATAGTTTTCACCTTGCCCTGTTTGTTTATTTCAATTGTTGGATATTCTCGACTGGTTCTGTGGAGCTATTTTTAGTTTTTCAAGACTTGAACACTTGTTTCAATTTTACATATTTCCATTATGGCATTCTCAAAATGGCTGCTTGTGTGCGTCACCACGTCTGTCTACAAGTTTAAATTTGTTTTACATATTGCAGACTCTTGTCTTACATTGAGTGCTAACCTTGTTTAGTATTTCTTTATTTGCATTGTGGGACTGAAAGTTTACCCATCATTCATTCTATTGATATTTATTGTGATATATTGCCAATATCACTGATTTATGTGACTCTCAATTGTGAATTGTATTTTACAATTATTGCAACTGAATATTTCCAAGACTCAGGAAATATATCCTTCGAAACATTGATTGAAAACTCTTCCTCTACAACTGGCTGCTGTTTCATCGGCATTTCAAACAAGTTGGAATCTTGTTTCTCTCCTGATGTGTCCATTTGAGCTATTGAAAGCTCACGCTGTCTTTGAAGGCCCTAGACCAAACCGGGACCTTGACTTTGGCCTATTCGAGCTATTGGAAGCTCACGCTGTCCTTGAAGGCCCTAGACCAAACCGGGACCTTGGCTCTTGCATTTATGTTCCGCAGCTAAGTATTTTTGTATCATCTACTTTGTATTTTTATACTGCCCTAATCTATTTTTTTTTATCTTTCAGGTTAGGAATTCATGGTTGTTCATATTCAACCTCACTTTATCTTTGAGTTATTTGATCAGTCAAACTGCTCTTGAGACTTGTTTGTCAGTGCTTTGTATTCAATTCATGAATGTTCTGTGAACATTGCAATTATCAATCCTTTTGATTCTTTTTTATTATTCTTTGATTATTGCTAAAGCTTAGTTTCTGCATTTTGCAATTAGGCTATTTCAGTATAGGCTACTGTTATTCATATAACCTTATGGTTAATGTCAACCTACCTGTTTTCTTTGTTAGTATCGAACCAGTTCAAATGTTGAAGCTTTGCAATTCAACATATTTACATCTCAAATTTCCTAGGTGTTGTTTGTTATTAGAAATGACAATTGTAGGTTTAAACTAAAGACTACTTATTATAGACTCTGGTATTCTATAAACATTTGTTCAGTAGCCATTACATTATTCCATTTTGATAGCCAGATAGATTATTTTCTATGTGCATTGCTGTTATATTCATAACTTTTTACTGTCACTCATTAATAATTAAAATTCAAATTATTTCAAATTATTACTATTTCAAATTGTTATCAGTTCTTGCATTCAGATTACTGTTTTTTATTTACTCTGTTTGTACTAGAAGCATTAATACCATTTTCAAATTTACTTCATGTATTCAATCTTATCTCTTGTTCATGTGTTTTGACATTCTTTAATGCTGATTAAAGTTTTGTATTTTACTAACCTACTTTTTCATTTGGCATTTCACCTTAGCCTACATGTTGATGATTAGTTTTAATACTGAGTTGCCTAAAACTGTTTTGCATTCATTCCAGTGCACAGGTTTTTGAATGCACAACGGTTCTTGCACTCATGTGGAATTTCAGTCACGTGTCAAATCAATCAAGACACATTGTTTTTCTTATTTCAGAATTTGATTTATTCTCTCCCATTTATACAGTCCACTCTTTTCTAAGACTAAATTCCACATGTTGTTTGGTCCTCCGGGCCAGATGATTTGATCCTTGTTCAGTTGATTAAAATCTTGATTTTAAATGTATGCCGAATGATAAGGTATTTTCTGGATTTTTCTCATTGTATGTTGTATAACATTGTCTTAGCTGTAGAATAATGTATTTCCTTTCCTAGTTTAAGGAACTTGATTTCTCTCGGCGCGCTGCGACGCGTTATCATGACATATTCACAGAACCTATTGTAAGAAATGATGATATAATTGAAAATCAAAAGCAAGTATGTGAAGGTCAAGGAATAAATTCGACTAGACCTAAGAGAGTAATCAAACCACTAGAACGTTTGAATTTATAATTTGTTTCTATTGATAAATTTTATTGATTTGTATTTTGTATTGAATTTACTTTTATTGTACATCAACTGTACTACTTTGTAACTTGGTGTGGGGGTGTTGTATCAATTGTATCGAACCCCAACCAATATTTAATATCAATAATGTCATATTCGATAGTTAATGTATCGATGATGTACATTGAAGATCTCGGGTCAAGGCGACTCCAGTTTGTAATTCATTATTAATAAGATATTATTTTATTTACTAGAAGCATTCCATTATTAATAAGATATTATTATTATTTTATTAATTAGAATCAATTGCCTTCAGAGTCAATGCATGTTTTTTGAATCACATCGTCTATAGGTAGGCCTACCTACTTGTATGAGTACCGTATTCAACTTCAAAGGCCTATTGAAGCTCTATCGAAAAAAAATTCAAATTAATAAATAAGTGCTTTACTTTTGGCATTTTTGGAATCTACGGGTTATATTACACCAAGAGAAATAAATATTGTAAACGTTTCTTAGGCGATTTTATTTTAGCAGTCCCCTTTTTGATCATTGGATGGGTACGGTCCCGGCTGATATACTTAAATAAGAATCGTGAGGCCCATTGACTGCCTAAATCAATATGCCTTCTCAGGCAAGGTTCAATAATTGGGGACTCCTCACCAGTAAAAGCTATACGAATATTAAAAATTATTATTATTATAGATTACTGTAACACATAATGTAAAAAGTGTATTCAAACAGGCGAACTAATTCTAATAATTATTGTTGAGATAACTATATCTTGCTAGAATAAACAGGTTCTCTTATGGTACTTTAAATAACACATAGCCTATTTTAAAATGGATAAATATCTATCTATTGATTATAGAAGGTAACTAGTACCCTTGTGATATTCCAAAATGAAACATGATTAGTTTCGACATTTTCAATAAGGACTCTCTTGACAATGACATAATTAGAAACTGGTCATGCTTATTTTGAATATATTAGGGTAGGCCACAGAGAAGGATTAGTTATTTTTAATAATTAAACATTAAAGTTGCCCTATTAAAATGAATACTTTATTAGATATTCATTAGAATTCAAACTCCTTATTTACTATAATGTTCTAAAAGCTTATCAATTTTAATCAAAACCTTGGAAATATAGTCTAGAAGGTAGAATTAAAAGTAATTATATTTGATGTGGCTTAGAACATAATATTTTCAACTTTTGCTTGAGTTATTTTTCATATTCAAAGAATTATTACCCGTTCAATGCAGTAAATAAGTACTATTATTTAATTCTTAATGCAATACATAATTGTGATAGCTTACCCTATTTTATATAAAATTCAAGTCTATTATTTAACATGTTACCTATAGCATTTGCCAGTCAGCAATGTTAAATAATTTTATTATTTCCAAAAGAAGCAGAAGCCATACAGAATCAATAAAGTTGTTAATAAGAGTTCGATGCTATTGGGTTGAATATAGTTTTAAAAATCCCTCAAGTATAAACCATCAAAACTTATTTTATTAGCTTCATGTCACTTGCTGTTTTCTTAAACTACCTGAATTGAAGCAGTTAGCAGGAGCGATCGCCCAACCTCCCCAAAGAAGATATTATTATGAATAATATGAAATAAACACATCACGATTTACTGAAAAAATTAATATATTTCTTAGATTAGTCCATCTCTTTCTTCTGTAGGCTACTACATCATACATGAATTATATCCATGGAATATTATTCATAGTTGATTTTCTTTGTCATCCTCTACTTCTGGCTGGTACACCACTAGGCCTAAAATCAAAAAGTTATAATTTATTATTCATTATAAAAAAACTTTGCAAAGTGAATTCTGAAATTGATTGTTTGTAATCTGTATAAGTTTTCAATTATATTTCTTGGCAAGGAACCCCCAATAATGAAAATTAATATTATATGAGAAATTCCAACAATCAGTTGAATTATTATTAGCATCAATCTCCATGTAGGAATTGGTATTAATCAGTGTGTCCCAAGGTCAAAAGAACTTGTTGGTGAACAACATATTTTTGGATACCATGAGCAAATCATTCATTTCTGTGGTCAGTAGGCCTACTTCTCGACCGTTTGGTTTATTTGACTCTTCAAAAATGTACTGCATAAAGTAATTATTGGTTCTATATTTAGAGAAACAAGTTTAATGAAACAAATGGAAATATAATCAATTAATTGTTTTATCTGAAATGATGATTATCTACAACATTATAAGTAGAACTAAGTGATTTGAAAATGAATATCAAACTGTAAATACATAAATCTCTCTCAAAACAATGCAGGTATTTCATCCATGAATTCAATTATAAATTTTAAAATTATAATACATTGTCATTTAAGCTATTATTCAGTGTTTTTTTAATAGCACTTGCTGGTTGAATTTTTGAAGTCATCTATTCATAGTTCTAATGTATGGTCATTTATAAAGTTCAACATTCACTCAAGATCAAGATGGACAGTTGAGAAGAGTGTTTGAAAAACAATGTATTCACTTATCATTCAGGGAATAGAGCTGTTCATAATATTTGGGATTTCCTCCATAATGAAATAATTTATGTAACAAAATCTAATAATGTGATAACATTGAATCAATAATCTGATGTTAAAATGTATCACATTATTAGATTTTGTTACATAAATTATTTCTTTATGGAAGGAATCCCAAATATTATGAACAGCTCTATTCCCTGAATGATAAGTGAATACATTGTTTTTAAATACTCTTCTCAACTGTCCATCTTGATCTCATGTGGTTTCACGTATTTTCGAAATATTAAAATTTCCTGTAAGCTATTAATGATTTTGTAATTCAGTCAGTTTTTCAATTATTTTAGTCAGATACCATATTTATGTCTTACTATTTGAATATCTAACATCAAATCAATAATAAAACATCGTGGATAAACTTTTCGGAAAATTTCCGATTATAATGTAAGTTTTTCAGTGTTTTTAATCCATCTATGTTGTGTGTCTCCTGTTTTAATTTTTACTATTTACATTGATATACCTGGCATCACGCAATATATTGATCAATAGAGCATGAATAAGTTTTTCAAATACATTACTGTTTAAGTTTTAAATGAGTTTGGTAGCAATGGTCAACCTGAAAAATAGTACCTATTTTATCTTTTTTCAATGGCAGTCTTTCAATATTCAATTACACTGACTCTGATCAAGTTATTTCTATAACAATCTATGTACTAATTTTGTTTCCAAGTGAATTTGAATTAATTAAAATAAGATTAATTCATAGATAGGTACCAAAGACAAAGTAAATGTTCTAATAGTCAGGTTAGTTTTGTTATTGTATTGATAAACTATGGGTTTACAATATTTTGAGGTGCAACAAGGATAATGGAAGTTTAGGACTTAGGATGTAATGGAATACTTCAAAGTCAAATGATCATGTTATTTTCAATAAATCTGTTTGTGAAAACTACTAGCTGCATTATAAAAAATGTATTTTGTGATTAGGCCAACTCAATGGAAGTGTAAAAGATTGTTAGCATGAAATGCTATCTTATCTTATCATGTATGCAAAATGTTATCTTGGTTGAATAATGTTTTGAATCTGATCATTTAATGTTGATCTAATCAATCAAGTTTGAATGAGTTTAAATCTAAATAGTTGATTAGATTTCTCTCTTTCTTGTGATAATTCTCTACCATACACAAACTGGCTAGTCTAGGCTTTACATTATTATTAAACACTAGAAATTATACTTTAAATAAATAAATAAACTTTCGTCAACTTCTAACTTCTTGAAAAATGAAAAAGATAGCAATTTAGACCTAGAGACTAGGTTATTAAAGGCCTACTACAGTAGGCTACCTGAATAAAAATTGTAAACATGCTGGTAGGCTACTTATAAAAATTATATCAAATTTTGTTCTAGATCTAGCCTACTTTATTATAAGAAATTTAAGTCTACTTACTTGAATCTTCTATCACATCAGCAATTTCATCAATCATATTCTATTTTTCAAATAGGTAATTCGTTGTGCAGGTCTGGAAAGTACAAAACTTTGAACTGTCGCATCAAATTTATAACGAATTTTACGCCTTTCTGTAGTAAATCCATTTTCAATTTCTCTTGTAAAAACTATAAGAATAAAGAAACCAATAGAAATATTTTATACCTCAATTTTCTACTGCAAATTAATTTCACAGTATAATAGTAGCAATCCGAAATCTGACAACTAACAGCAAAATAATATCAAAACAAACCATCCAACAATTAAAGATTGAGGTTAAAAAGAACATGGCGCCTGATCCAGAGAAAGATTATTCTGCCGGTGTCACGTGATCAGAGCAGAAAAATATTTCTAAGCTGTCTGTTCCCGTCGACAGAATCCTGAAATTAGTTCTTTTTTGACAAAACGGTTCACGAGCAGTGATCGGTCGAAGCAAAATAGCATTGTGTTGATAGGCCTTAAAATGAACGGCAGTTCGTCTCTGATTTAAACAGTTCTTTTTTTCTGCTCAACTTTCTGCCGATGGGTGAACACTCCCATAAGAACCAATGTTAATTTAAAGTGAATTTTGTCATCTGCCCCTTACGAAAACACGGCTTAAGAGAGTCAGCCGCGCCGTTCTGCGTCGACTGTTTCCCCTTCCACGGCGTCAAATCGAATTGCAAATACATAACAATATACATCAATGGACTTGCAATGAGAATGGCTACATTAATTATTTGGCTCATTTTCTCATTTTCCTTTAAAACTACTTGTTTCGAAGTTAATCAAAGAAAACAAAAAAATCAAATCACAAACCCCCTAAATTTCTACATATATATATTATTTTATCAAGAAAACTGTTGATTTTATTGAAAAGATGAATATAACTAATATTGTAGTCCCTAATGTAACGAATCGAATGGCATACAATAGAACTGTTTCCGATCAATGGCTACAGAGATAATTGATTTCTCGTGTTTACCTGCATTTTTCATGTTTAAGGGGGCTGGGGCGGAAAGCTCCAATGGGATTTCTTGGGACTTTTGGGAGAATGACCCTCTGGGAGGGTTCTATCGATGGTGGGGAATTCAGCTTTTATTTAATTTTCGGATCGAAACTGCTTTTTTGGACCCTCATTGACTGGGCTATTATGACCATGGAGGAAAACCTAGGATGAGCCTGTACTATTTCTCTCCAAAAATGTTGATAAAATGTTATTTATCGCATTACATACAAATATTTGACATGAGAAAATGCACAACAGGCTCATGCCTAAAACTATCCCATTTCTAATAAATTTATCCTCAGTCAAATTCGCCTACATCCATTGAACATTATTAATTTATATAATTATATATTTTTCTAATACTACAGAAATTTACGATTAACAGTATTAAGTGCTCTCAACATCCTTTAAAGAAGCTTTTTTATTTTATTCACTCTACAGAACCTTATAACCTACATATTTTTTTGTTTTATTATTCATTGTAAATCTTCAACTGTTATTGTTAATTTATGGAGAAATTCCACAATATTTCTATGCATAGTGTATAAGAGATGTTTTGATGTTTACATGAGTATAATTAATATTGTGGATTTAAGTGAAATTTTTAATATTTTTGGCGATTGTGAACGAAGATTTCAAAATAGTGTTTGAATTAAGTTATAATTTTTACATAACCTCTAGACTGTGTATTGAGGTTTAGATCAGTTTTGGGGCGAATGCCTGTTGTTTTTACCTGAATTGTATTTGTATATAAATAAATAAATAAATGAATAAATAAATAAATAAATAAATAGATAAGTAAATAAATAATGCAGTTTAAAGAACTCATTCCCCACACCCAGACTTGTTGTCTTTGTGGGGAATATTCATTATGCATAATAATATTGTCTCTGCTGCTGTATTTTTTTCTTATGTGAATAAAGATCATTTGAATTTGAGTCCGATTAAAAATGTAGTTTATGTCACATTCATTTTCCAAGAAACAATTCACACTCTTCAAAGCTCATTACTGTAGTATTGTTCTTTATAAATTCAGTTTTAAAAGCTTAGAAAAACGCAACAGAAATAAAATATACTATATCATAAAAAGCTTATAATAACAAGGTTTGATTGTATTAAGAATACATCACTAATAAGGGCTACTTTTGTACAAATTAATAAAAACAATATAAAAACTTGTAGTAGGCTACCCTTTATTAATTATTGAAAACTTTAAAATATTTCAACGACTTGTTTCGACCATAGCTTGGGTCATTTTCAAGTTGAAATGTCGTTGAAATATTTTGAAGTTTCTAATAATAAAGGGTACTACAAGTTTTTATTAATTTGATTGTATTCTATCTAGAAATTTTAGCAAGAAAATTAGCTAGTTTTTCAAATTATTTATTTCAGTGTTTGAAACACACAAGCTTATCTCTATTTCTTGATATATTCTGATATTATATTAGGTACTGATATATTTCACCTTAATTGAAGAGATTTGAGATATTGTCAATATCGATGTGTGAGCACACATGAAATCATGCTCCTGAAAAATAATAATTTTTATTGAAATAAAGTGGATTTTTGACAACATTTCAAGTCTCTTCAATTATGGAAGAGTTCCACAACACCAATACTTAAAAGTCCTAACATAGGACTTAGGGTGTAAGTCCTTACTCCGCCTGATAAAGAATTTTTCATTTCATTTCAATACTCACTCTAAACCATATTCTACCTTCTCTTCTACCATGGAGAAACAATAGCATAAGTAGATATCCCATGGTATAGGGCGTTTATGTCGCAACTTTTACTGTTATCTCAAGCCGATAGTTCATGTAACTATTTCCCGTGAAGCTGTGTGACACTGGAAGTTTCTCATATTGGTAGAGCGTTAGTGGGAAGGATATTTTTAATATTCTTTCTGAAGAATGGACATTGATATGTCCAAAGCTCCGCCAATTTATGTAGATGCATAACAATATAATTATCTATAGTAATCACAAATTGCTTTTCCATATCATATACGGTTCAATAATTATTTTCTTAGTCTATATTATGTAAATTCATCTATAATTTTGCTGTATTGTAAGCTATTGTATATAAGTGTATAAGCCAGTATATATTGTAATCTACATAAATAAAGTACTCAATCAATCAATCAATATTGTGCGGTTCATACACTCTCACCCAAACAAAACAGAAAAATTCGACAATAATCAACAGTAATCGGCTTGAGATAACAGTAAAAGTTGCGACATAAACGCCCTATACCATGGGATATCTACTTATGCTATTGTTTCTCTATGCTTCTACTATGTTGTAGAAGAGTTCAAAATTTTACACATTCTTTCTCAGCTCATGTTTCGCATATCTTTTGAATTTTTCGATTTTATTTCTTTTGACTTGACTGTTACTTGCATATATTTTGACTTTCACAGTATGTTAATTCAAAATTTTAATTCTAATAATAATTTTAACATGTTTAGAATTCAACATGAGTATAATTTGTGGATTTAAGTGAAATTTTAAATATATTTTGTGATTGTGGAGGAAGATTTTGGTTTTGAGTTTGATTTGTATTTTGAAATTAATTAATCTGATAAATCCAAAATTATTGTAGTACATACATTTTTTGGACTCAAAATAGTGTGTGAATTAAGTTATTATTTACATAACCTCTAGACCGTGTATTCCAAATTAAGGTTTAAAGCAGTTTTGGGAGAATGCCTGTTGTTTTTACCTGCATTGTATCTATTGTCTATGAATAAATGAAATGAAATGTTCTTCCTTTGAATACGATTATTTATCTACATATTGCATTTATTTCAAATGTTTTACATCCTTATTCGGATATCTTTCAGTCCTGATAAGAATGATTCTATATTTCAAAATCTATAATATTCTAAAGGGATAAATTGTCTTATAAATGTACGAGGATAGGAAATACACTACTGATGCATAATCACTTCTGAACTGATCTACACTGTGGTTGTCACGGTCATTAAATGAAAAACATTATTGAAAACATACTGTGATACATAATGGCAGTTTACCTTAACATAAAGCGCTTGCAGATTGGAACCGAAAAGTTATCTGAAGTCCGAGAAAGACAAATCCTTGAACGTATTTCTGATTACCTGTGTCAAAAGCAAACAAATATTATGCTTAGAATGAAGGAACATGAAATACATAAACATGTATGAACATTATACATCTATATAATATATATATAAATGAATGTCTGTGTGTTAGTTTGTTTTTTCCCTATAAACACGAAAACTACTTGACAGAACGGCATGAAACTTTGGGAATATGTTGTGTGAATAGGCTATTGGAGATGGTTTCTGACCAAAACTTTTAATAAGGGGGGGGGGGTAGTAATAATTTATTTTTTATTCCATTTTAAAGATCTATGTTTTCTAAATTTTCGGCCGGAAAGATGATCACGGATGACGATCATATTGTGATAATATGATTTATTTATTCCAAGAAAACATACAAAGGCTCACAGACAAACTCCAGTACGAGCCTTAATGACATAATATGATAGTATAACATTACAATTAACATAAAAAAAGAAAATAGTATCGCACTTAATAAAATATTCACGATTCTGTATAACTAATAAGATTAGAAGAGAACGATATTTGGGTTAGATTCCGGAAAGTTAGTAAAGGGGTATAGGATGAAATATATGTATAATTATACAAAGAAAGAAGAAACATTTGAAAAAAAGAGAGTTGAGCTGCATTTACACCAACGTTATTAACAAAATGTTATTAACTTAAACCTTATAGCTTCTATTAGATTGAACGGAACTTGACAAACACATATGATAATCATGTGTATGATAAAGTTATGTTCAATTTAATATAATAAGGATATAAGGATATATAAGGATTAAGTTATTAACATTTTGTTAATAACTTTGGAGTAAATGCAGCTTTAGTAGAGCTTATTAGCATCTAAAGTTACCAGCTGTATAATAAACACTTCTCCCTGTGATAAAATTGTGTACTGGTATTAAAACGGTAGTTTGGAGTAGTAGTTAGTGTAGTTGATTGGTACCAGCTGTAGATAATCGATCCTTAGAAGATCTATACAAATAGTTATCACTTCCCTATCATTGAGAAACTGGAAAAAATATTCACCTCATGAAAGAGAGTTGTTCACATTGCATTCATTAATTACTGAAGAATGACAGACTAATTTACTTTTTTTTTAATTTAGCTTAGCTTATATTCATCCTACATAGCATATTTCCTGGACTATCAATTGACTATCAACAACTATGAAAACATCAAGTTCATCTTTGGAACACTGATTTAACCTAACTATTTTTTTTATTCAACACTTTACTGATAGATATTACTACCAATTGATTGAGAAGAATATGTTTTTGGAATAATAAATGCTGCATGAGTAAGCACACAGGAAGTCCGTATTGAGATGTAGATGAAAATATTGATTGTCAGTTAAATTTCATGATTCACAAAGTAAAGTCAAGTGTGGCATGAGATACATTGACTTTTTGGCGGTAGTACAAAGTTCGCCGGGTAAGCTAGTAAGTATATACAGAGGTTATAATGGAAGTATTTAATTAACATTGGTGTAGCTACCCTTGTCTATCATATGAACAAAATCTGGAAAGAGCAATAAGGAACACTCACATTGAAAGCTTGCACTTGCTGGTTGCGTTCAGGGTGAGCAGCTACAGACAAATCACAACGTGTTTCAATGGTTTTTTCTAGATTTTGTTTTTTTGGCTCATGCACGATCTGACGTGCACTTGTAATAGTAATGATAATAATAATAATAATAATAATAATAATGAGTTTCTGTTCATGGTGTGGTCATAGGTATGGCCACAAGTGAACAAGTCAAGAACATAAGAAACTGTCATAAGACAGATCAAGAACAAAAAGCACGTCAAAACACAAAAAGCAGCAAGCAGAAGAAGCAGCAAGACTAATGCAACAAGTATCTACTTACAGTCTGAGGATCACAAGCATAGAGCTCCCTCAGAGAATAAAAGGGGTTCTCCTGAAGGAAAGCCCTCTGTCTCCTCTTCAAGACCGACTCTGGCAGAGTCCTGGTTGAAACTGTTCAAAATTCTAGCTGGCTGGTAGATGAGGCTGCTCTGGGTCCTCCCCAATCTACGATATGGCAGGTCCAGCCTCAGCCTTCCTCTGGTGCCATGATCATGCACATCACCCCTGGTAGGCAAAGTACGGACACTGTGGAATGCCTTTATAGCTGACCTGTAAATGTAAAGATTGAATACAGTGAGAATCTTTTCACTCACAAAAAGAGGCTTACAATGCGCTAAAAATTCTGCCCCACAAAGAATCCGGATGGCCTTCTTCTGCACCAGCAGGTGATGCCATATGCCATCACACTTTGAAAGAAGGCAAAGTAACACATGCAGAGATGGGCCTCTGGTACACATCTTCTCAGGCTGCTGAGCAAAAACAGCACTTTTCTCAACCTGCGACAGACTACCTGAATGTGCCCGCCCCAGGAAAGCTTACGGTCCAGAGTAAAGCCAAGGAGCTTCACTGGAGGGAAATCATATAGTACTCCATTCCTGAGGCCAAACACAATTCTTTGGTATGTCATCTTATTCATCTCTTTTCTGTATAGGGCTAATTGTAATATAGATAAAAAAAGGTACTGAGATTTTTATTTTCTTTATATCTAAACTCTTTGGGTCTTCTCGCCATTGAGAAGAAAGAGATTTGCCCGAAACCAGTGCAACATCCCTCTCAGAAGCACACATCTTTCTGCCCAGGTCAGTCATGTCACCACTGATATCCAGCATTGAGGTGTCATCAGCATAACACACCACATTGTGTGTACATACACGCATCCTATGTGAAAATAACCTTAGGTCCAATTAAAAGCCCAGGCAGCCCATTGCAATTGGGATTTGTCACGTTTTGAAATTTTTCTAATAATTCCAATCTTTTGCACAGATTTAAATAATTTGCATTTACCTGTTTTAATTGTTCACAATAACCGTCCAAAATAATATTATCAGACTTAACACAAGTTGTAGACTTCGAATTTTCAATTGTCTCCCTAACCTTCAAATTGCACAAGTCACAGTACCACGAAACTTTTCTACTTAGGTCTTCAATCTTTCTGAATTCATTCGTTGTTATTTTCACACATTTTATATGAAACCACTTCATACAATAACCATCGCAATTTATAGATTTTTCATTATTAGAGAACAATTCAAGGCAAGAGCCACAAACAGATTCGTCAACACTATCCACTGCCATCACTGATCATTTTTTTGAGGTTGTCTTCTATTACATTAAACAGGATTTTTATTGTCTTTTACCATTAATTTGAACAAGTTACAAGGGAGTTGCCCATTATTGTATACCACGACTCTTCTGTGAACATTGGGCTGTATGTTTACATAGGAAAGACATGGAAGGGACAAAAGTCCGCGCCACTTCTCTGCCCGACGACCGTTCTGTGTGGATTGGTCGTGTGACATTTAATGCGTGTACAGTATATGCAAGAGCACGTCAAATCAAACCGAAAAATAAAATTTGCCATTAAAGTACTGTTAAAACAAATTGTGACTTGCATGTAGCTGCTCACACTGAACGCGACTAAAAAGTAGAAGCTTTCAGTGTGACTTACTGGTCTCGACATCTCCGCAGTCTGGTGGCCTGGGTATCGTCAAAATATCTTTCCTTCAATGGGGTCACGTTAGTCATAGTCCATAATTCGTCCCACATAGTGACTGTAGGTATGCTACTCCTGCATATACTCAGTTGTGGTGTAAGGTTTCTCGATTAGAAAGCGCTTGAGTGCTTTGACAAAGAGAGTGTCATCCTCAATTATTGAGTCTTATCAATATTGAATATAGTCTTCAGTGTTTTCGGCAGTTTGTTGAAGAACAAAGCTCAAGCATAAGCTGAGGAATCCTTAAATTTAGTGAGAAAGTGCAATGGGAGGTCTATGTCCTCGATATTTTTAGTGTTGTGCCCATGTCTGTCACCTCTCAGTGTGAGTGTTCCTAATTTCCTAAATCGTTTTTTCATCTGCACGCTTGGTCATGTATAACCAAGCTTGCACTTGCACATATACGCATTCAATGTGATCACACCCTAAGGTTTAATTTGCCAAAGGCTGAACTAAACTTAAATCTAAGTTTTTACTGAAATTATTAAATATTTAACTACAAAAATGTCAAATCTCAAACCTGAAAATATGTTTGAAGTTTCACAGCAACTAGTTCTGAACGATCTTGTTTGCACTGTTCCTTTTCTTTGATGATTGCCATAAAAGTATTGACCATTTTGTAGTAGATTTATAAAGTTTGAAATGCTGTCTCAACGCCTTGTCAGTTTACCTTAACATTTAGGACTACTGCTAATGTACCATAAAAATTACTTGTATCCTCGAATCCTTGTATATATATTGAATATATCTTTTGTGAACATACAGGAAGGTTGTAGTCACTGGATCAATGATAAATTATCAATAAAAGCAAGTCAAGACTTCTGCAACTAATAAGTTTCATTTCAATAAAAAATTAGAGGTTATGTCTAGATTTTGAAAATTAACACGGCAAAGCAGAAGTTGCCTACCAACCTCTTCTGAACAAGACTATATCACCGTGATATCACAGAGCTAATATTCTTCGAAAAAAATGATACGGTATTCCAGAACAATTGAAGTTTTCAATAAACAAAAAATGATATCTTGTATCTATTTTCTGCGCATAATTGAATAATATTTTTAACAAATAAAAGATTCTCATCCGGCTCCCATATCAGAAAGTGAGAAATTTGTTGTTCCTATGTTTGGTATCCTGGTGGCCAAAGCTGAGAATTTTAATCAGCTGTTATTTTGGTTAGTGGGTTGCTAGGTCGCAATCGTAAATGAGTTTTGATGTTTTGAGTTGTTCAATCACTATTTTATTGTGTTTTCTACAATCAACACAATGTTTTTGATTATTTTTAACATATTCTTGCCTTTTTTTCAGTTTTCAATGCTCAAGAAAAGTTTGGTCAATCCCAATTGTAGGAATGGTTAACAGTTTTATATTGTCGCCTCTTTAACAATGTTTCGTGTTATGAATGACTTGTTAATATTGTGTTTCGCGTCTTATAATGTGTAGATATTTATGGTGTAAAGTAAATAAGTGATATCTGAAATGGAAAAGATTTTCTAATAATTATCAAAATCAACTAAAATCATGGCTTCTGTCAAAGTAGCTGTGCGAGTACGTCCATTCAATCAAAGGTTAGTATCTTCAAAACAAAGACCTTTCCTAATTTTATTATTGTTTATAAGTAAACTGTAACTTATTTCCAAAAGTGATTCTCCATTACTGGAAAATTTGGCCCCATTTCCTTCTACTTCAAACACTTCTAATTTGTTAAGCAAATGTATGCACATTATGCCCATTCTTATAGACCAAGAATATGCATTTATTATGGTTTATAACAGGAATTTTCCTCATGCGATGCCCACTTTCAGTCAATTTTCATGCCCACAGCTAGAAATTACATTTCTCATGTGCTGCCTATTTGAAGTGGGAAATGAGACGGATGTTGATGAGAGATGAATGGACATAGAGCTTGAGGTTGGCTAGGAACAATATGAACGCAATTTTTAAACCTAATAGTAACATATGCCTCATGGCTTTGAGTGATTATCCTAGCTGAAGTAAAGACTTACACCCATTACACCTTACAAGAGATGAAGCAGGCGCATAAAGCTTAAGTTTTCTCATAAATTACATGTAATTTTCTGTATAGTGTACATTTTTCTAAAACATTTAAATATCCCAACTGAATATATCAACAAGAATCCTGTTCCATTAAACTCTGAATATAACCTACATAAAATTTATTGATGCTACCTTACTCTTATGAGACCAGTTGTCACATATGGTCGCAAAACATGTACAATAAACTCTCCAAGAAGACAGCAAAGCTCTGATAGTCTTTGAAAAGGAGATGGTGACAAGGATCTATAGTCCAGTCTATGAGAATGGTACGTGGAAACTGATGAAAAAACCGGAAAATAGAAGGTAGCCTAATATCCAATCTCTCGATCAAAGACCAAGCCATTTCTGGATAGATCGCGTCAGTCAGCATACTTCAACATGAAGAGAAAAAAATACTGGTTGAACAGACCACACTCTAATTAATCATGATGGCAGTGTCACAGATCACAAGTATCTTCATTAAAAAAGTTACTGATATTATATAGGATAGAGTCTTTAAAATCAGCCACTTGGATAAGGAGGACCTGAAGACTTTCACCGGACGCGCAAACCGTCAACAAACGATTTCCAAGTTGAACTGTGGAGGAGGAAATTAATATTATGAAAGAGTTCAAGTTGAATAAAGATTTAATTCTTCCATTACACTAATTTTATGTTTTTTTTACTTTCCTTGCCCTATTGCCATAGGTAAGGAAAGTATTGCTTTCCGGAAAAAATTAAGGTACCCTAAATTCTAAATTTCAAGGTCCCCTGAGTCCAAAAAGTGGTTTTTGGGTATTGGTCTGTATGTGTGTGTGTGTGTGTGTGTGTATGAGTGTATGTGCGTCTGTGTACACGATATCTCATGTCCCAATCAACGGAATGACTTGAAATTTGGAACTTAAGGTCCTTACACTATAAGGATCCGACACGAACAATTTCAATCAAATGCAATTCAAGATGGCGGCTAAAATGGCGAAAATGTTGTCAAAAACAGGGGTTTTTGCGATTTTCTCGAAAATGGCTCCAACGATTTTGATCAAATTCATACATAAAATAGTCATTGATAAGCTATATCAACTGCCACAAGTCCCATATCTGTAAAAATTTCAGGAGCTCCGCGCCATCTATGCAGAGTTCGATTTTAGATTTCCAATTATCAGGTCTCAGATATAATTTAAATGAAAATTTCGAGTGGAAAAGATTGAGCATAAAAATCTGTTCAATTAATGTCCAGTAACATTTTCACCTAAAATTTAAAATAAGCTTGAAATTTCAGAAAATGTGATTATTCAATTGCAAACTGTTGGCAATTGTTGATTCTTTTAAATCATTCACTATGAAGAGATAGCAGATCTCGTGTGTATCCAGCGTTATTGTCCTGTCACCAGCTGGCTCATATCTTTGAATAGTAAACTAGTATGCGCGGGAACACTAGCGTCAGGTGATCAATTTTCATAACGGCAAGGAAAGTTGTGTGAGTGCGCCACACCAGATTTTTATAATTATGTTTATGTGAATGAAAATATATAAATAGTCTAATATTATTCAAATATAACATATTAAATGTAGGCCTAATTGATATAATTGAATAATAAAACTCGAATATAGGCTAATAATGTTATATTCTTGTTTGACAGGGAGATTGACATGAACGCAAAATGCATCATAAAAATGGAAGGAAAGAAGACAAGAATCACCAATACATCACAGAAGGTAAGAATTCTGATTGTGTAAGAGGAATATTCTTGTTTCAGTTTTTTATTCAACGTATCTATTTCTGCGCTCTGATTGAATTTATATCCAACTTGCCTTTCCTTAATCAAATTCGCATTTCCATCTCCTAAATATCATCTTACAAGATTTGCTGATGCTCTGCTCTGCATGTTGTAAGTAATATTCACTGCAGCAAGGCTTTCTAGTTTGACACTAGATTCACATTATAAAGTCAGCACCTTATCAAAATTTGTGTTGCTATCCTTGTCTGTCATTAGACAAGGCAGATCTTTCTATCCTCTTCCAACTCCGCACTGTTTGTTGGCTATGGAAATAAATATAGTGAACAATAAGTAAGTTCATCTGAATATCATGTATTTTTGATTTTGTACAACGTTAGACGTCATAATGACGTGACAGCACCTGTATGTTCACACGTCCACAATATGTGCACCTGAACTTACAGAAGCTATGACGTCATTCTAATGAAAAGAACACTATTTCAACTTGAGAAACCAACACTTGTGAAAATGTGCTAATCTCTTCACATGGAAATTAGCTAAATTAGAGGGCGATGCATGAACCGATGCATATAGTTGAATACCATAGAATAATATTTATACAGTATAACTATGTTATAACTATTGTGAGGTCCACGTAATAATGGCAGTATTTGACTATAAATTAGTCGTGCTATTGTCGTTTATCATTCCACAAAGCAGATAGCTCTATACTTTTCCAGCTCAGATCGTTTTCAACAGTGTAGAAATATAATAAATGAAAAAAATATTCATTTTCAAATATGAAAATTTATTACTAGCAGTTCTGTGAACAGTAGACCTCGCGCTCAGTAAGTTACATCGACCAGTTGTTTTGTTTTCTCAAAAGTTAATAAATAATTCATCAATTTTAAATGTCTAGAAAAAATCCTAAATAAACATAGAGCTTTCTGTCCTATCGTACCGTGACGTGTCGTCCCGGAATGTGAGTGTGAGCGCTGTTATCAGGTCTGGCTGCAACACTGTCTACAACGTTGATTGATGGAAAGATACATTTTCAAGATGTTCGATGTTTTTTAACGGGTAGTATTATAGTCCATTAGACAGCTGATTTATGATGAATATAGTCTGATTTTTACTCTAATATTGGCGTATGAAGGAGGCTCCTTTTTCCTTTTATATTATCCTTGAAATGCGAAATTTCCAAAAACCTTGTATATACGTCGATGCGCAATTTAAAAAGGAACATACCTGTCAAATTTCATGAAAATCTATTACCGCGTTTCGCCGTAAATGCGCAACATATAAACATTAAGAGAAATGCCAAACCGTCGACTTGAATCTTAGACCTCACTTCGCTCGGTCAATTACCACAATATCAACTTAACAACTACACAAAAAATATTATTAAATCATTGAAACGTTTATTTTCTTGGCGTATGAAATATAATTGATTATTTTAAACAATAATGAACAGTTGAAATTACATCAGATATACTGCTATCAGCTGTCTTCTCTAGAAGGCAGTGGCAAAGCAGAGAAGAATCGGCAACAATGTTGTCTTGTCTTTCTCCACTACCATTATAACGAGTAACTCTATATAGAGCATACAATACCGTCGCAGTAGAAACTGAATGAATGGGCGTTCTGTGACGTAATCATGCTAGACTTAGTTCAAGGACATGCAATTCTGTGATCACTGATCTATGGACTGCTCAGTTTTCCAATGGTGATATCATTTCAAAGTGTAGAGTAATCAACAATCGTAATGATGATTAAAATAATAAATAAACATTCATTTTTACAATGATATGATTGAGGGAAAAATTGTAGGAAGAGTTCAAAAATCTTGATAGGCCTACTTTAGTTACAGTAATATTTAATAATTATCAATTTATTTATTTTATACAAACATACAGGAAGGCTAACAGACAAAGTCCAGTACATAATTGCAATATTGTGACCACTGATCTAAGGACTGCTCATTTTTTCTATGATGATATCAATTCATAGTGAGGAATAAGCAAAAATTAAAGTGATGACTTCGGCTGGGCACACACTAGTTATTCAAGACAAGACAAGACATGATCAGACACGTTTAGTCACAATACTTCACATTGTTGCTTATGACGCAACTCACACTGATTAGTCATTGCAATTAGACATGTCTTCATAAGCAACTATGTGAAGTATTGTGACTAAACGTGTCTGATCATGTCTTGTCTTGACTAACTGGTGTGTGGCTAGCCTAAACTAACACATTTTTCCTTACAATGATTTGATTAAGGAAAAAGTTTTGATACTTCAGTTACTGTAATACAATCATTTTTTTATTTGATATAAACATATAAAAAGCTCATAGACAAAATCCAGTACATAATTAAAAATTTCACATTAAACAATATTATCTCTGTTATGGGGTTTTCCTTGTGAAGCCTACAAGGGGAATCCCTATCATTGAAAAAACCCAACAAAATAATGATTGGGAAGGATAAAAATCAATGCCAAAAACTATTATATAATCAATTTTTTGAATTTATTTTCTAGATAGCTTTGATACGAGATCTCAATAGAATATCACACCCACAATAAATCATACTCTATGAAAAAATGTTTCAACTTGTTTTCCACTTCTTTTTCAAGAATTTAAATCAACCCTTTTTATAAAGTCATTTAGTAAGAAAAAAGGCTTCTACACACTAGTCTAGTGATACTAAGTTATCACAAAGCTAAATGTATGACAAAAACCTAGTGTAACAGCGCCTTTTCCCAATATTTTATACACCAGATTACATCAAATTAATGCATCCACAGACATTTTTTTATATTTTTTTTATCAAACAAGGTTCAAATCTGATAAGATTATACAGTGTTTCAGAAGTAGTGTCGAACATTTTAGGATATTGTTCCTGGATGATAGGAGACTACAAATGTCGTAATTGAAGTGTCCAAAACTCAGCGGTTATCCTTATAGCTGCCATTTTGATTTTTTCACTTGGGAATTTTTATCTCAAGAACGAAAATAAATGTTGTATTGATCTGAAATTTGGCATGAATTTTTGTGCTATAAAGACTCAACTTTGAAAAATAAAATGAAAAATTTTAGATGAAAATTTTCAAAATTGCGTTAAATTTTTGATTCCAAATTTCACGAAAACCGTTCACTTTACAAAAATCTTTTATCAAGATTTCAAGGATTGATAAAAATTGCTAACTTTTTTGTAAAGTGAACGGTTTTCGTGAAATTTGGAATCAAAAATTTAACGCAATTTTGAAAATTTTATATTTTAATTTTTAAAGTTGAGTCTTTATAGCATAAATATTCATGCCAAATTTAGATCAATACAACACTTCGTTCTTGAGATAAAAACTCCTAAGTGAAAAAAACAAAATGGCAGCTATAAGGATAACCGCTGAGTTTTGGACACTTCAAATACGACATTTATAGTCTCCTATCATCCAGGAACATTACCCTAAAGTGTTCGACACTACTTCTGACACACTCTGTATACAGATGGATAATTCTTCTCCATGTTACACAATTTTTTTAAACTGATTAGGAAATATTATAATAAATATGTGTCTGTGAGAATAATGAATCAACCATTTATTTTTTATTTTTAGAATCCATTACAAATTTATAAAAATTATTGAACCAATTAAGAAATATTATGATTAATCTGATTTTGTAAACATAATCAATCAACTAGGCTATTTATGTTTTCATTTTTTAAATCAATTATTTATTTGTTAAAATAATAATTATGTGAATAATCATCAATCAAATAATCAATAAACAGTGAACCTCTTGGTCTATACTGTTTAAGAGTAAACCTAACTGTCCGTTAATACTTGGTCAAGACTGTTAGTTAATTAGTAAACCAAACTGTCCGTTAATACAGACATAGAGGATGATAAGAGTTTGAATGCTCGCTACCGTGCATTATTTGTTAGTAAGTGTGTACGTTATGTCAATGACCTAAACAAAACAAGAGGTCACCGTCACCATTGGTCAACAATGTTGCCGTTAAAAAATTCAAATCAACAGATGGCAAACGAGAATCTAGCTTCCCGTAGATGGTGAAACCACTGCTCTTGAATAATCACCACTCCAGTGAAGATACGTCATAAAACGAATGAAAAGGAATATTCCAATGTCACACAGTTGGAGTGAAAATATTAGGACCTTAAAAACTAAAAAAGGAAAAGGATCTGCTTTCTCTTTCTTCGTCATCCGATTTGAGACGTCGGCAAACTGCCAAAAAAGTCAAATCACACAGCGTGAAATTTCTAGTTTCATTCGAGTTCCACACACTGATTGACAAATTCTTATCTTACATCTACTGGTGAATTTGCAGGAATTTTATAACTTTTACAGCCAATTAAATGAATATTCAAGTGAATTTGTTTTACTTGGATATTTTACATTAGGTGACAAAGATAACGTTTCATCTTATTGCTTTTGAACACATCTACAGTATAATACTTGTTAGCATAAGGCTAGGCACACCAGTTAGTCAAGACAAGACAATACATGATCAGACACGTTTAGTCACAATACTTCACATTGTTGCTTATGACGCAACTCACACTGATTAGTCATTGCAATTAGACATGTCTTCATAAGCAACTATGTGAAGTATTTTGACTAAACGTGTCTTGCCTTGTCTTATCTTGACTAACTGGTGTGTGCCTAGCCTAAGGCATCGATGGAACAAATAAATGGCAATTGTCATTTGAAAATCAATTTATTATTTAATTGTATTTTTTTCTTTGTATTTTTATTTCTGTATTAATGTAAAATATCGGGGCACCGAGCTTCGCTCGTTATTTTTATATTTATTGATGAACAGAACACAATTCTCTAAAATGATCGTGTTTATATTTCACAGCTGGCTATATGTAGTGTTATGAATTTCGGGGATGTGATATTTTGATTTTTCACATACTCAATCGCTCACTCACTTACTATCCACAGCTGTATCAGCCAAGGATGAATTATCCTTTTTATGTCGTTCAGCGAGTTTTCTCAAGGATGAGACATAGTGCAATCGAATTTTTATATCATAAACCCACTGTGTTCCAAATTTCGTGAAAATTGTTAGAGCCGTTTTCGAGATCCGTTGAACATAAATAACCAGATAGCCAGATATAAAAATAGAAAAATATAATCAGATATACAGAAATTGCTCGCTTAATATAATAGGGTAATTATGATTTGTGGACCATAAGGAAATTAGAATAAGTGCTGGTTGCACAACAGCCGGTTAAATTTTAACCGTGATTAATTCCACGAGAACCAATCAGAGAAGCCATCTTTTAAAAAACGCCTTCTCTGATTGGTTCTCATGAAATTAATCACGGTTAAAATTTAACCGGCTGTTGTGCAACTGGGCCTAAATGTAGTTAAGATGATGGGATGGGATTCATGAGTCATCTTAAACAAACATTGAAGTCATCACATTTTATGAATAATTGGTGATAATAAGATGATAAAAGCACAATAAAAATGAAATATTTATGATTAAAAGATGTTGGTGATGATTTTTTAGAGGTAAATCAATAAGAATGAGTTTGCAGCACTTGGTTGAAAGTTTTATAGCCTTTTACTACCTTATTCAGTGCAATCTGAAATGAAGTTACTCATCACTTTTTAAAACCAATAAAACAAGTTTAATTTTGTGGACCATTAATATTTTTTACTGTTACAATAAGCTCACTGCCGTTATTATAAAATTACTCAACGGTTATCTGAGGTCCACGTTATAATGGCAGTGGAGAAAGATAGGAGAACAGCGGTACCGATTCTCTGTCTTCTACCGTGGATAGCAGATACCGATATATCTGATGTAAAATTAACTGTTCATTCTTGTTGGAAATATTTTATTATATTTTATTTGTCAAGAAAATCTATTTTTCAATTACCAATTTCTATAATTGAGATATAGTTATTTCTGCAACTAGTGCGCAAAGAGACAGTTTGCTGCACCGAAAGAAACGTTTACGCACGAGCCGTAGGCGAGGGCGGAATGGCTTCTTGAGTGCAGCAGAGGAACTTTGCGCTCGTATTTCACATTAAATTTTTCCTACAGTTACCATTGAATATGAGAAGTGGTTTATTATGGGTAAAATGAAGGCTGAAATCCATCAAATGTTTGAATGTATAATTTTGTTATTAATAACAACTTTAATTTATTTTAAAATTGGTAATCCAATTGAAAATTAATAATCGATAATTCATTCAAATTAAAAATTGAATTAATCCAATTAATTTGAAAATTTGAATAATTTTGAGTAAATCTTAATTTTTAAATAATTCTTTAACCAATCAATTAAAATGAACTTAATTCCGAAGTGAAAAGTGTAAATTTGAAGTGATGTGCTTACTATAACCTTAGTGTCCGGTTTCCCATTAATAAGGCGAGGTGGAACTACCCTTGGGTCTCCCCACCATTAAAAGCCATACGCTAATAATAATAATAACCAATCAATTTATGATGAAAAAAATATTATTTGAAAAAATAAATAATTCATAATATACAAAATTTATAATTTAATGAGTTCTCATTTTTATTTATTTGGAAATCAGAAAAAATATAGATAGAGCAAATTCGCATTCAAAATACACGCCAACAATAACAACAGCTGATTGGGATGGCTGCAAGATAATACTCAAAGTATTAAGAGTACGCAAAGTAATACTTTGTGCACTATAGCGGAAAAGTGATTCTTTGCGTTCTGTAATCAGTGCAGGAACTTTTCAAGGTAACTGTAGGAAAGTATATTTTGTTAATTAGTTATTATCTCTACATTATTAAGAAACGAGAAAAACATATATAAAAATAAATTCGAATAAATGAATAATGAAAATATATTTTCTTGACGGATAAAATATAATTGATTATTCAACAGTTAACGGAGTACAGAAAAAAACAGAACGGAGACCATTGTATCAGATATACCGGCAAGGCGGAGGATCGGCAACGTTGTTCTCCTATCTTTTTCCACTGTCATTATAACGTGGACCTCATTATAGTGATACCTCATTATCCAAATATGAATAGGAAGGACAATGTCAATAGCTTGAAGCACTATCCATTATAAGAAGGAGTTAATGTTTGAAAGATTGTGAACTGAAAAGAGACTGATTCTAGTAGCTGAGTGCTACGAAGTAAACAATGATCTATACTGCAACAATAGAGAAGCCAATGAACTTGAAATACTCTGTACTCGTGTTTTAAAAGTAGAGAGAAGGAGTGTGTGTTTGTGAGAGAGAGATTGGTTGATTGATTATATGCCTTTATAAGAGCGGAGTTAGGACTCCTGGTCCTCTCTGCCACACAACCCTAACACAATCCTAGAGAGGGATTAGTTTAGATTAGATTAGATTTCTTTATTTATGTATGTTACAATATTTAATGGCTTATACACTAATTTACATTAGATGAGGGTAATGCTAATTATTCAACCAATTATACAAAGTATAAAAAATTAATCAATGAGAATAAAGATTAAATGCAATTAGAATAACAATAATATAAAATTGTAATGTAACTTGATAAATCGGCGGTGTTTCAACAAATAATTGTCGATTGTCTAAGAAGGATATAAAATAATATCCTCCCCATCAACACATGACCGGGGTTGGAGAGACAGATTGATTGATTGAGTACTTTGTTTTTGTAGATTACAATATATACTGGCTTATACACTTATATACAATAGGTTACAAAACAGCAAAATTATAGATGAATTTACAAAATATAAATTAAGAAAATAATTATTGAGCTGTATATGATATGAAAAAAAGCAATTTGTAATAACTATAGATAAAATAGATAATTTTGTCATGCATCTACATAAATTGGCGGAGCTTTGGACATATCAATGTCAATTCTTCGGAAAGAATATTCGAAGTATCCTTCCCACTAACTCTCTACCAAAAGAGAGAGAGAGAGAAAAAGAGAGAATTATATGAGATGGTTAGTGAATAGTTTAGATCGGAAGGATAGGATTTATTTTTGGTGATGTCCACGTTATAATGGCAGTATTTGATTAACATTGGTGTTGCTATCCTTGACTATCATTCGAAAAAGCAGATAGCGATATCATTTTCTAGCTCCGTAACGTTGCCACATCGTTTTTAACAATGTTGAAATATAATTAACCTAGAAAATATTCTCAATCTCAATCATGAAAATGCATTAATTTGATCATTGTAAGGTATTTATTTTCTCAAGGAATGAAACATAATTAATTATTTTCAACAAGAATGAATAGTTATTATCACATCAGATATACTTACCTGTATATCAGCTATCCTATTGGTTCACTAATCTAGTCTGTAATTAGACAAAGAAGATTGGTCTACAGCCTTTTTAGTCATTAAACAAATCATTGACAAATCTCTATATATTTTTTTCAAACTCCGCACTGTTGTCAAATCGTTCGTTGACTATGAAGAAGCTTAATAAACTACCAAAATATTTCATCTCATTTATGGAGATTCATCAGTAAATCATTGGAAAATATATTTTTTTGTTGAATAAAATATGATTGATTATTTTAAACAAGAATGAACAGTTATTATTACTTCAGATATCTTTTATAGAAGGCAGTGGCAAGGCAGAGAATCGGCAACGCTGTTCACTGCCATTATAACGTGAACCTCACTATAGGTGTTTGGCTTTGTGGTAAACGTAACAAAATACATGTATGAATTCTCAGATTAGTGACGTGCACTTGGTATTCTCGTTGGTCAGGTGACCACTTGAGGCCAGCTCCCCTAATTGACCGAGCGATTGAGGTCTAAGATTCAAGTCGACGGTTTGGCATTTCTCTTAATGTTTAAATGTTTATATGTTGCGCAATTACGGCGAAACGCGGTAATAGATTTTCATGAAATTTGACAGGTACCCGTATTTTCCTTTTTTCAATTGTGCGTCAACGTATATACAAGGTTTTTGGAAACTTTGCATTTCAAGGATAATATAAAAGGAAAAAGGAGCCTCCTTCATACGCCAATATTAGAGTAATATCAGACTATAGAATTATTCATCATAAATCAGCTGATAAGTGATTACACAGATGTGTGGAGAAGCCAGTCTATTGCTGTATTTCCATAAGGTCTATAGTTTCAATCAGGGTACTTGTGGATGAGAATACTGCGTGAGGTCTACTGTTCACAGAACTACTAGTTGGAAGACGTTTTAGTCCTCTCTGCCACTTAACCTTGAAACCTTGAAAACAGTATTTGAGAGCTTAACAAATTTTTCATCAAAGATATTGTAGAATATCTGAATCATTGATTTTGTTTAACGAAACCTCATTGTAACCTCTGGCAGGTTAGTTACTGAGCTACCTTTATGGTGAAGTTTTCCTTGAAAAAATACTGATACACATGTATCCTATATGAGATGTTAAGTCGTAATATGATAAGTCACTAAGAATCCTTATAAGTTAAGATTGATTCCACCGTCATCATAGATTTAAAATTCCAGCAAGACACTCTTGTGAAAAACATTCAATATTCCACTTGACTCGTGGCAAGGATTTTTGTAAATTATGTTGTTTTTGAGTGAAAATGGACTATTCAATTATTCAAACCTCATTTGGACTAAACTAGTAGTTCTGTGAACAGTAGACCTCGCGTAGTTATAACGACGTCCCAAACCATAAGCACATCCACACTGATAAACTAACTATTTATTTGATCAGATCATGCTTACACAAGATTCAATTATCATATAACGCTTTCCGGAATTTAGCGCGAGAAAACCAGAATACATCTAGGCGCTCAGACGAGCTGTTTTAAGTTCTTTGCATCCTATTTAATAGTGCATAAAATTGCATTCAATGAGGCATGCAATGAGGCATGCAATTTATAGTCTACACAGCTGCTAATTTTTTACCAAGTTACATTGAGATATTGAATGCATACGTCATGGCATGCAATTTATAGTCAACTCGACAGCTCATTCATCTATTTATATATAAGCGAAATGGCACTCACTCACTCACTCACTGACTGACTGACTGACTCACTCACTCACTCACTCACTCATTCACTCGCAGAACTAAAAATCTACCGGACCAAAAACGTTCAAATTTGAAAGGTATGTTCAGTTGGCCCTTTAGAGGCGCACTAAGAAATCTTTTGGCAATATTTTAACTCTAAGGGTGGTTTTTAAGGGTTTAAAGTTCGTCTTTTAGCATGTATATTCTTCTTATTCTCTTAATTATGATTGAAATAAGGCCATACCATATGTTAATATAGAATTATAATCTAGAGAGAGTACCTCTTCGAAACAGTTGTTAACTGGTAACTAAATTAATAATTTTGTCAGGTTGGCATTGAGTTGAGTTGACTTTGTTAGGTTGGCACCAAGTTGAAGATTGAAATGCATTTATCGCGGAAAAACTGATTGGGCGCTACTTCAATCGGAGCTATTCCTGGGAATATTATATTACTAGCCGTCAGGCTCGCTTTGCTCGCTATATCCGTTTAGCCAGACGTTTAGTCTGGATCCCCGACTCGATCGTCCTAGCATATGATAAAAATGCTCGCTTCGCTCGCCTGCTGTTCCTATTCTTGGACGATCCAGTCGGGGGTCCAGGGGGCGGAGCCCCCTGGCTAGACGGATATGGCGAGCGAAGCGAGCCTGACGGCTAGTTCAAATATAAGAAGCATAGACGTCTTTCCAAAATACCGCAACAGTGCGCTCCTATCCTTGTAAAAATTGACATTGACCATGAAGCCATGAATGCAAACTAATGTTTGCACGGACTATAGTTTGTATTGGATATAAAGAAAATAAAAATCTCAGTAACCTTTTGACGTGACAACGTCTAATAAATTGGTTTGCCGGGAGACATTTCAAGAAACTGCGTTACGTTCCCACGTTATGCGCTCACAATGAGAGCGAGTGAGAGCGTTCGTTTCGGTTCACGGTCGTCTGGAAAGAGCACGAATAGGAGCAGTGGCGAGCAACGCGCCGCAGCAGCCGAAGGCATTCACCTGGAGAGATGAATAATTTTGTCAGGTTGGCATTAAGTTGAGTTGATTTTGTTAGGTTGGCACCAAGTTGAAGATTGAAATGCATTTAACGAGGAAAAATTGATTGGGCACTGCTACATATCAGAGCTATTCCTGGGAATATTTTATTACTAGCCGTCAGGCTCGCTTCGCTCGCCATGTCCGTTTAGCCAGACGTTTAGTCTGGACCCCCGACTGGATCGTCCTAACATATGATAAAAATGCTCAAATGAAAAATGCAGGCGAGCGAAGCGAGCCTGATGATCTCATTCTTGGACTATCCAGTCGGGGGTCCAGGGGGCGGAGCCTCCTGGCTAGACGGATATGGCGAGCGAAGCGAGCCTGACGGCTAGTGATGAATAATTCTATAGTCTGATTTTCACTCTAATATTGACGTATGAAGGAGGCTCCTTTTTCCTTTTATATTATCCTTGAAATGCAAAATTTCCAAAAATCTTGTATATTCGTCAACGCGCAATTTAAAAAGGAACATACCTGTCAAATTTCATAAAAATCTATTACCGCGTTTCGCCGTAAATGCGCAACATATAAACATATAACATAATTATAAGCATATAAACATATAACATATAAACATATAACATATAAACATATAAACATATAAACATATAAACATATAAACATATAAACATATAAACATATAAACATATAAACATATAAAACATATAAAAATATAAACATATAAAAATATAAACATATAAACATTCAAACATTTTAACAATAAGAGAAATGCCAAACCGTCGACTTGAATCTTAGACCTCACTTCGCTCGGTCAATTATGGAAATTAGAAAAATTATTAGAATCCTTATAAGCTAAGATTTTTCCACCGTCGTCATAGATTTGAAATTCCAGCAAGACACTCTAGTGAAAAAATTCAATATTCCACTTTACTCGTGGCAAGAATTTTTGTAAATTATGTTGTTTTGAGTGAAAATGGACTATTCAATTATTCAAACCTCATTTGGACTATATTATGGAAATTAGGTAAAGAAACAGTTTTGGGTTTTATCCTGTTGATTCTCTCCCAATGATTAATTTGATTAAATAAAACGACTAAGAAATTGTCAAAAACCACAGATTGATTGATAGTTAGAAAGACAGGTTTCGGTTGTTACACCATTGTCAATTTCTGATAAACGCATTAATTTGATATTGTGAACCTGAAATGAAATAAATAAATATTATATCAGATAAATTTTAGAAAATTGAAATCATAATCCAATTATTGTTTTGGAAACATTTTATGTATAAAACAGAAGTACTCACATATTTTGAAGTTCATTACTGTATGTATAAAAAGCGTTCCAATTGAAAATAATGATGTTTTATTCCGGCATGTCCATCCGTTCACAGTTTAATGTGTTTCTATGGCAATACGTGGCGTTCCATAGTAGGCTATATATCAATCAGTAGGCTATAGTATGATGTCATAGTTTCAGTTTACTCCCATATATCACTATAACTTCATAGTATATGACTCAGGAGATTGACGTCTCAATAGTTGACCGAACTAAGTGAGGTCTAAGGTTCAAGTCGACGGTTTGGCATTTCTCTTAATTTTTAAATGTTTATATGTTTAAATGTTCAAATGTTTATATGTTTAAATGTTTATATGTTGCACATTTACGGCGAAACGAGCGGTAATAGATTTTCATGAAATTTGGCTTTTTAAATTACGCGTCGACGTATATACAAGGTTTTTGGAAATTTTGCATTTCAAGGATAATATAAAAGGAAAAAGGAGCCTCCTTCATACGTCAATATTACCGTAAAAATCAGACTATAGAATTATTCATCATAAATCAGCTGTCTAGTGGACTATAATACTACCCGTTCAAAAACATCGAACATCTTGGAAATTTATCTTTCCATCAACGTTGTAGACAGTTGCAGCCAGACCTGATAACAGCGCTCACACTCACATTCCGGGACGACACGTCACGGTACAATAGGACAGAAAGCTCTATGTTTATTTAGGATTTTTTCTAGACATTTTAAATTGATAAATTATTTATTAATTTTTGAGAAAACATAACAACAGGTCAATGTAACTTACTGAGCGCGAGGTTTACTGTTCACAGAACTACTAGTAACAACTAGTTTCAGTGATCCACACAATCCTCAGGTTTTAAATCAAAAATTATTTTTTAAAATTACTTTTTAATTAAATTAGGTTTTACATAAAAAAAATTATTTTTTAATTATTTATCTTCTAAAACCTGAAGATTGTGTGGAATACTGAAACTAGTTGTTATAATTTGTATTTTTAATTTATTATCTATCAATTTCAAAGAAAGGGCACTATTATTCTATTTTATAAATAAAAATAAGTTGCCCTAAATTCATATATTTATTTATTAATTAATTGACTACAGTAAAAGACTAAAATGTGGCTCAAAGTAGTTGATAAATGTTTACAACTCGTTTTCCCGGTTGCACAAGAGCCTGTTAAATTTTAATCATGGTTAAATGTGAGGAGAACCAATCAGAAAATGATTGCTTTGAATGAGAATTTGTTTTTTTTTTTTGACAATTTCTTAGTTTTTTTCATTCAATATGAATAATTACCATAATATCAACTTCATAACTACATAAAAAGTAAACAAAAATGAATGTTTTCTCGAAAATAATTTAATCACGGTTGAAATTAACAGGGGTTTGTGCAACTAGGGCTTTTAAGTGATGTTGAAAATTAATGGATCAAATCATAATTTTATTTAAAACTAAAATATTATCTAAAAATATCTCAAAATTTACAAACATGTTTCAATACCAAAGCTGGGTTTACACCAAAGTTATTAACAAAATCTTTATAACTTAATCCTTTATATTAGATTGAACATAACTTATCATACACATGATGAACATATGTGTTTCTCAAGTTCCGTTCAATCTAATAGAATCCAAAGACCTTTTAAAGAGATATAGACCCACAATGCCTATGCCTTCCCAATGATAGCTCTTACTTGAAATTGAAGGCCGCCATTGGGGTATTTTAGCACGAGATATATCTATATTTGTAATACTATAGATTACAAAGGCATTGGTATGTAATAATCTTATAGGTTGCCCCCTCAATTGCCGATTTCAATTCCAAGGACGACAATAGCGCTGCATGTGAGTCTATGCATCTATGCAAAGATATTTCATTGAATCTATAAGAATTATTAACATTTTGTTATTACATTTTTATTTATTTATTACATTTGTTAAATACATTTTGGTGTAAACCCAGCTCTATGGTGTCATCTTTCAGTGTGGCAAATCAAAAATTGACATTTAGATCAAATCACATTAGTAAGATGTTTTGTATCTTTGCCAAATTAATCAAGCTGACGTGAATAGACAAATCTGAAACAATGCAACTGAAACGAATCAGCTGCCGTTACTTTAAGGCTGAGCCTTCACCATCTCGTAATAATGATTGTGCATGATGTAAGAATAAGTCACGGCAATGAGGCACTGTTTCCGTATCAACACGAACGTCACCATCTAGCGTCAAGGCAACCTATTCAGGGCTAAGAAAGGCATGCTGAAGTCGCTTGCAAACTATTTCTAGAACCCTTGTGAAAGGTTCAAGATCTTTGTTGTTTCTGGACATGCTGTAGACTCATAAATTTCAAATTATTATAGTGTGATTCAAGTTAGGCAGGACCCTCAACTGTTTGTATTGTGAATAAAAAATTTTGATTTGATTTTGAGTGTGATTCAAGTTGTTGAGTCAGTGGATTCCATAGATTTGATTTTTTGTTAAATTTGAAATGTATTTGCCAAAAAATGCGTACATTACAAAAATTTGAAAAAGACAAGTCTAACAAAAACACAATATCTTAAGGTTGTGCAAAGGCTGAAAATAAACTTTCTGCTCGTGATATTTTTCAAAGTTTTTTGATTTGTATATCATCAAGCTATCAAAATGAGAAAGTTTTCTCAGGAAAACATTTTTTTCCGATCATTACTTTTTGAGATATGAGCGACTGAAGCTTGAATTATTGGGACAGAACATTTCAAATTCGGTAAGATATAAGTCCATGAGATTTAGAATACTTTATGGTATTGTTGATCTAGTAAAACAAAAATTTTCTGAAAATATCAATTATCAATTTTTGAAAAAGTTATTCAATTTACCAAAAATAACTCGACTAAAAGTTATTTTTGGTTATTTTTTGTTAATTGAATAACTATCTTAAAAATTGATATTTTCAGAATATTTTTTTAATCTCCGATTAACTCTGATGAGTTCATGAGTCTGATTGTCAAAAACCACAGATTCATTGATACTTAGAAAGACCGGTTTCGATTGTTACCCCATTGTCAATCTGATGAACTCTGATGAGTATATCAGAGATTGACAATGGTGTAACAACCGAAAACGGTCTTTCAATAAGTGCCAAGTATCAATAAATCTGTGGTTTTTGACAATTTCTTAGTATTTTTATCTAATAAGAATAATTAATCAACTTCTCAACTACAAAAAAATTAAAAATCTACTTTGTAAAAATAATTAAGTACTGAGAATTTTGTGAACAACTACAAGACTTAACCTATTTCGGACTATGTGTAACCTTATCTAAATTTGGGAGAGGAATAGCAAAAGGTTACCTTATTTTTCCTCCCCTTATCATTTTGATGATAAATTTATTGTATGAATCAATAATTCTTTTCTCTTATTTTCGTTTTTAATTGTAATGTTACACTATCAAATATGTCATTAAGGCTCGTACTGGAGTTTGTCTGTGAACATTTCTATGTTTTTATGGAATAAATAAATAAATAAATAAATAAATGAATGAATGAATGAATGAATGAATGAATAAATGAATAAATGAATAAATAAATAAATATATAAATAAAGAATAAAAAAGATCTTGATAATTTGATTGCATGATATGAGATATTGTGGTATTCCTCCACATCATATACGTAGATATAATAAGACAATTAATATACATGTATGTATCAACGTCCTATTCTTTCAAAAAAAGATCCATTTGTATTTTTAACAGACCCTTGTGAAGCACGGGTAACACCAGCTCTTAGTAGATACAAATGACGTATAACTTCAGAGGGAACAAGAAATCCTACTGAACATTTCCATAATTTTATTTCTCATTGTTCAGAATTTTATTAGCTTCTATCCTGTTCAATAAACTCGAAATATGCATGCAGAGAAAGTAGAACTTGGATAGATGGTCATCTGCTAACTTTAGAACCAACTGACGCAGTTAGTAGATAAGTAGGCCTTTCGGGACACTGAGTACCGTAAATTATACTTATATTTACATCAAGTATATACAGAAAGTACATAAGATGAAGTCAGTGTTTATTTTATGACTGGTAATGCTTCTCGCTGGACTAATATGCGTAAATCACAGGTGAAACTTTCTCCTTATTCCAATGAGTAGATGATCAATTACTTTGTATACACTCCAGACAAAGCTTGAACCAGAAAGTGGAGGTGTAATATTTTATCACTGCTTGAATCAAATGTAACGTCCTAGATGGGAGAGCAAGTCCTATTTTATATGCAAAATCTTTGTCTTGAAATTGGATCACTATCACATCTTTCATACAATAAAGGAAATAATTATTGGCTTATATATTGTCTTTTTTCTTCAGGGCTACTCTTGAATATAAATAAAAATAGAAATCCAAGCAACCTTGTGACTAAATAATTTAAAAAAGAGTGCTCAGATTTCTATATTTTTATTGGCTTATACAGGTGACACAGAATAACGGGAACTTTTAAAAACGCCATAAAACATTAGTGGGAAGGGCAAAAATGATTCTATTCAAACTAATGTAAAGTTCAAGACTTGCCAGTTGAGAATTATTAATAACATCTATCACTTTTTGACAATTACTTCTTTAAGATGGCTAACTCCTGCACGAATACACTCTTGAAATCTGTGTTGACGATTCCTCATTGATCGCTGCAACATCTGAGTATCAACTGAAGAAAAAACACAACTAAAAATCATCAAATTCGGTGCACACATAAAAATTTGGTGTGGTACACTCACACAACTTTCCTTGCTCATTCTTGAACGAGAATAATTCAGGGGAATAACATAATGACGATTGGCGGCAACATATTTGAAACTACGATTAGACTATTGTATATGTGTATATTATAATTGTTTTCAGAGTACTTTTTCCTTACAGATGAAATATCACGACTATGTGTTTTTTTTAAACTGCTCACCTGCCTACCTCATGCACGAGAAGGAGAACAGTCCATTTCTCAAGGATGGGGTGGAACCCCCATTAGTTTCCCAGGAAAAAGACTCATGCCAGTTTATAGAGCTGATGAATAACTATACAGGGTATGAATTTGAAAAAAATCGGTCAAGTCATTTTCGAGAAAATCGTAAAAAACATGGTTTTTTAGTAACTATCCGCCATTTTTCTCAAGAATATTACGGAGCTCCTGCAATTTTCTCAGAAATGAGACTCATGTCAGTTGATAGGGCATATAAATAGCTATCCATGATATAAATTTTAAGAAAAAGGGTAGAGCCGTTTTCGAGAAAAACGTGAAAAACATGGTTTTTTAGTAATTATCCGCCACTTTTTCCGCCATCTTGAATTGAATTTTATTGAATTTCTTATTGTCAGATCATCATCGTATAAGGACCTTAAGTTTAAAATTTCAAGTCAATCGGTTAATTAGGAATGGAGTTATCGTGTTCACAGACATACACACACACACATATACACACACAGACCAACACCCAAAAATCATGTTTTTGGACTCAGGGGACCTTGAAACGTATAGAAAACTTGAAATAAGGGTACCTTAATTTTTTGGGAAAGCAATACTTTCCTTACCTATGGTAATAGGGCAAGGAAAGAAAAAAAGTTATTGAATTTCAAAATTTGAGGCTCGATTTTTTTTTTATATAGATGAGGGAGCATCATAAATGAAATGTGCTAAGAATATTGTTACGCTTATAATGTTGAGAAGACTGTGGCAAAATGTTAGCTTCTAGATGATGCATATTTAGTGATGAATAATGTTCATAATGTACTAACTAACCATAGCTGAAGCCAAAGTGTTGGAATGAATAGAAAACACTACACGACATTTGCAATGCAAATCATTTTCAAACTGTAACTTCTACCTGGTACCACTCTATGTATTACTCATGTACTTTGAAATTACAAGAGTACAAGATCTGGCTTGAGTGCTCAAAACCTCAAAACTATAGTGTGGTCCACGTTATAATGGCAGTGGAGAAAGATAGCAGAACAACGTTACCGATCCTCTGTCTTGTCAATGCCTTCTATAGGCGGTAGCTGATACAGGTTTATTGATAAAATATTAACTGTTCATTCTCGTTTGAAATAATCAATTATATTTTATTAAGCAAGGATTTATATTTTTCAATAGTTTCATAATGAATTTTCATAGTTAAGATGAAATATTTTGTTAATGAATTATTAATAATTCTACATTGTTGAAAGACGATCTGGTAACAGAGCAAAGCGAGAAAGAGATAGCGCTATCCGCTTTGTTGAATGATAGACAAGGATAGCAATACCATTGCTAATCAAACACTGCCATTATAACGTCGACCTCACTATAGTTGTATTTATATAAAACGTGAAAGTTAAAGAAGGTACTAGTAATATTTCTATGATAATTCAACTGGTTTGTAATTTGATGGTGGATAAATTGAATTTGAGTGCATTTTTATGTGTAGTTTGATTAACTAGAATGTTTGGGAAAATAAATTGTATGGACCATGAAATTAAAAATCTTAAGTACCCTTTTTAAAAATTTCAACCAAAATCAAATCAAATTTATTCATCAATCAACACACTGTTACAAGAAAATAAAAAAATATTTTTTGTAAAAGGTCAACTTGTTATATTTGACTCTTTAGATGAAATTAGATGAGACTCTTTAGAAGAATTATATTTGACTTTTTATGTAGTTGAGAAGTTGATATTGTGGTAATTATTTATATTGAGAAAAAATACTAAGAAATTGTCAAAAACCACAGATTTATTGATACTTAGAAAGACCGGTTTCGGTTGTTACACCATTTTCAATCTCTGATAAACTCAGATCAAACTCTTGTACTATCAAGATTGATCTGAAACTCTGTTTATCAGAGATTGACAATGGTGTAACAACCGAAACCGGTCTTTCTAAGTATCAATAAATCTGTGGTTTTTGACAATTTCTTAGTATTTTTATTCAATTGTATTTGATATTACATCTGGAATTCAGAAGGGTTCACTCAAATATTACATACGTTTATATTCTATTCACAGTTATAGCTGTAATATTTTTCCACTTTTTGTGTAGTTGAGAAGTTGATATTGTGGTAATTATTCATATTGAATGAAAAAGACTAAGAAATTGTCAAAAAAACACAGATTTATTGATAGTTAGAAAGACCGGTTTCGGTTATTACACCATTGTTACAATGATATAGCCTACATAGTCGTTTATGTTCTAAATTGCAAGCCGATTACTGTCCATTATCTACTAACCATTTTTACTGTTTTGACAATCACAATGGTGTAATAACCGAAACCGGTCTTTCTAACTATCAATAAATCTGTGGTTTTTTGACAATTTCTTAGTCTTTTTCATTGAAGCTGTAATATTCTTTGAATAACAATTTTTTTGGTCTTTAAATTTTAATCAATTTGTTTTCTATTGTCTCATTGCAATCTGAAACACTTGTGCAAATTCCTAGTTCATGCATTTTGTTTACATTGTTACTGATTTATTTTGAAATACAGTTGATAAATAATGCAACATCAGTGTCGCTATTTGCTTTGTCAAATGATAGACAAGGATAGCAACACCAATGTTAATCAAATACTTCCATTATAACGTGGACATTAGTGCCACTATTTGCTTTGTCGAAAGATAGACAAGGATAGCAAGACCAATGTTAATAGTATACTGCCATTATAATAGTATAAATAAATGATATTTTTCAATAATTTCATAATGAGTTTACATTATAATTAATATCAAATAATTTGTTAATTGATGATTAATTCTACATTGTTAAAAAATGATCTGGCCACAGAGCTAAGCGAGAAAGAGGTAACGTTATCCGCTTTGTTGAATGATAGACAAGGATAGCAATACCATTGTGCTAATCAAACACTGCCATTATAACGTGGATTTCACTATAGTTGTAAGGTTTTGCTAGATTCACCAATGAATAATTAGTTGGTTTGACCAGAATTTTTGAATACAAAACAGGATCTGCTGCAGGCTAGGAAAGAGAGAGATGTGAAAAATGTTTATTAGAATGTGACCATGACTGGACCAGCAATAGCCTTGTCCTTGTCCCTCTTCTAGTTTAGTCAATAAACTTAAGTCTCTCTCAAATTTTTAATTTGATAGGCCTACCTAAAGTGAGTTTCATATTATAAAGCCACCTTCTGCTTAACACTGGTTAATCTCAGATCCCTTTCATACTTCCAGCCATTTAATCTCAATCAATCAATCTCCTTTAGTGAGGTCCACGTTATAATGGCAGTGTTTGATTAGCAATGGTATTGCTATCCTTGTCAATCATTCAACAAAGCGGATAGCGTTATCTCTTTCTCGCTTTGCTCTGTGGCTAGATCGTTTTTTAACAATGTAGAATTAATCATCAATTAACAAATTATTTGATCTTAATTATAATGTAAACTCATTATGAAATTATTGAAAAATATTATTTCTTGCTTAATAAAATATAATTGATTATTTTAAATGAGGATGAACAGTTGATATTTTATCAATAAACCTGTATCAGCTACCGTCTATAGAAGGCATTGACAAGGCAGAGAATCAGCAACGCTGTTCACCTATCTTTTTCCACTGCCATTGTAATGTGGACCTCACTATAGAAATGTATTGCGAATCTTTATTCTTTATTGATTCATACAAGTACGTCATCAAATTGATAGAGAAAAAATAAGGTAACCTTGTGCTATTCCTCTCCCAAATTTGGATAAGGTTACACATAGTCCGAAATAGGTTAAGTCTTGTAGTTGTTCACTTCACAACATATTCAGTTCTTAATTCATTTTTACAAAGTGATTTATAAATTTGGATGCGCCAAAACCAAACATAGAAGAAATATTTCACATTATTATCACTAGAATAGAAAATAGTCACACATTATGAAATAATGTTGCAGAACCAAGAAACAGACTTGAATTTGGTTTTATAGTTCCATGCTGGAGTAATTATATTAACAACTTTAATATTTTTCAAGACAAACTATTTGATTAAACTATCTTATGTGAACTTTGTATCACAAATTGAATAAATTTGGTTTAATTATCAAAATAATAATTAATTGATGGAAATGAAAATATACCTCAGATCCTTAATGATCATTATTAATAAGAGTCAGCAATTAATAATAGAATGGATACACCGGGATAACTTAGTCTCAGCTATCTACAATAGAGGACGATGGAAAAATAAAACGTGACAAGTACGCACTCCCAAGAAATCCTCTAAATTGAAAACGTGAATCTAAAACTGTAGGTCCATTCATCTATTATTTACTATTTAATGATAATAATGTGGAATTGAAGCATCTAAATTTAAAAATCTACTTTGTGAAAATAATTAAGGACTAAAAATTTTCAGTTCTTAATTGTTTTCACCAAGTGATTTATAAATTTAGATGCTTCAAAACCAAACATAGAAGAAAAATTTCACATTATTATCTCTCAAATAATATTTCAATATAGTGTTTTGTCTGGCTCTAAATTTTGTCAAATTACGCAAAACTGTTCCAATTAATGGTGATTTGAGTGTGATATTTTTTTTATTCTGTTTTCAACCGTCAAAATTTAAAATTCTTAGTTTTCGTTGTTTTAAAATGGACTAAATTTTAGAAAAGTGAAACCATAACCCTATTTTGGACTTTTAAAAATAATGTTACCTAAATTTGGGAGAGAAATAGTACAAGGAGTATCCTTAGTTTTTCTCTCCCAATCAGTGCTACTTTGTGAAAATTATGGATAAATAATAAAATAAAATATTAAATCACAAATAATTCCGTAAATTTTTCGACAGGTTATCTCGTAACGAATTCTTCTCATTGAATTTCAATTATGAAACACAAATCATACAAAATTTAATTTTTATTGTAGCACGGGCAGAGTTGTACAGAGCATATCGTGAAAACAGGTAGCTTTATATCAAATTTCCACTGTAATCAATAGTTGATCAACTCTGTAGACGTTCTTGGCAGGTCGTGGCTCAAGCATTACGGAATCATTGCACTCACATGATTAATATTTTGTTTCATAAAAAGTTGGTTTGATATTACATAATTCAATTAGAATTGGTCTTCAAGTCTTCATAATTTAGTAGCAATTATGATATTCGAAAAGTCACATCATATCATAGAAAATATAAAATAGAGTATAGAAAAATAGAATTTTATAATCATAGTCAATGAGGATTGGTCTTCAAGACTACGGAATCATAGCACTCACATTATTAATATTTTGTTTCATAAAAAGTTAGTTTGATATTACATAATTCAATTAGAATTGGTCTTCAAGTCTTCATAATTTAGTTGCAATTATGATACTCAAAGAGTCACATCATTACAGAGAAACTACAAACTATAGTGAGGTCCACGCTATAATGGCAGTGGAGAAAGATAGGAGAATAACGTTGCCGATCCTCTGTCTTGTCAATGCCTTCTATAGACGGTAGCTGATACTGGTTTGTTTATGTAATATCAACTGTTCATTCTCGTTTTAAATAATCAATTGTATTTTATTAAGCAAGAAATTATATTTTTCAATAATTTCATAATGAATTTTCATAATTAAGATGAAATAGCATGCTAATTATTAATTCTACATTGTTAGAAGACGATCTGGCAACAGAGCAAAGCGAGATAGAGACAGCGCTATCCGCTTTGTTGAATGATAGACAAGGATAGCAATTGCTAATCAAACACTGCCATTATTGACCGAGCGAAGTGAGACTGTTTGGCATTTCTCTTAATGTTCAAATGTTTATATGTTGCGCATTTACGGCGAAACGCGGTAATAGATTTTCGTGAAATTTGACAGGTATGTTCATTTTTTAATTGCGCGTCGACGTATATACAAGGTTTTTGGAAATTTTGCATTTCAAGGATAATATAAAAGGAAAAAGGAGCCTCCTTCATACGTCAATATTAGAGTAAAAATCAGACTATAGAATTATTATTCACCATAAATCAGCTGACAAGTGATTACACAGATGTGTGGAGAAGCCAGTCTATTGCTGTATTTCCTTAAGGTCTATAGTTTCAATCAGGTACTTGTGGATGAGAATACTGCGTGAGGTCTACTGTTCACAGAACTACTAGTAACGTGGACCTCACTATACATAGAATAGAAACTACAAAATAGAGTATAGAAAAATTGGGCTTTATATGATACTCTTCGATCATACCCAGAAGACTTAATTTAGAAGTATTTTTCTAATTTATAAATGATTTTTGTGTGTTTTGAATTGTAAATTAAGTGTGTAATTGATGAATGTTAAGTGACACATAACCTAGCTACATTTGGACTGTTGTATAAATTAGAATTGGAAACGTTTTGGGCTTATAAGCCTGTGCTACTTTTCTGTAAGTTGTGTGATTCTGAATGATTAAATAAATAAATAAGAAAATTTCGTGTTAATGTAGAAGAGTTCTACAGTACATGATAAATTTTGTTATTAGTTGAAAGTTGAGGAGCTTAACCGGCTTCTTAATCAATAAGTTCAAAATGCATTAAGTTATTTACCATCTTTGTCTTTTACCAAACACAGAGTTGAAGTTCATGGAGTACAATAATAATATCGAGTGACCTGGCTGGCTCAGGTCTGGTGTCAGAGTTTTCAGGTCGCAACTGATCAATTTCAGGGCCTCTGACATGACCTAACGACTGCTTTTTAGGCAGCCGGGACTGACGGCTTAACCTGAAGTGAGAATCATGTTATAAAATCAGTGGTAATGAAAGGACGGCAGAGTTGCCAATTCTCTACTACCACAGCTTTCTATAGTGGGTAGCTTCAATTTAAGATATTCCGGTATATCAGATCGAATATTAATTACATGATTCTTGTTAACAATAATCAACTCTATCTTTCATTTTATTCGTCTAGAAAGTATAGTTTTCAACTAGCCGTCAGGCTCGCTTCGCTCGCCATATCCGTCTAGCCAGGGGGCTCCGCCCCTTGGACATCCGACTGGATCGTCCAAGAATGAGATCAGCAGGCTCGCTTCGCTCGCCTGCATTTTTCATTTGGGCATTTTTATCATATGTTAGGACAATCCAGTCGGGGGTCCAGACTAAACGGCTGGCTAAACGGATATGGCGAGCGAAGCGAGCCTGACTGCTAGTAATATAATATTCCCAGGATTGAAGTAGCAGTGCCCAATCAATTTTTCCGCGATAAATGCATTTAAATCTTCAACTTGGTGCCAACCTAACAAAGTCAACTCAACTTAATGCCAACCTGACAAAATTATTAATTTAGTTGCCAGTTAACAACTGTTTCGAAGACGTACTCTATCTAGATTATAGTTCTATAGTAACATATGATATGGAAATTTCAATTATAATCAAGAGATTGGGAGAAGAAGAATATACATGCTAAAAGACGAACTTTAAACCCTTAAAAACAACCCTTAGAGTTAAAATATTGCCGAAAGATTTCTTAGTGCGCCTCTTAAGGGCCAACTTGACATACCTACCAAATTTGAACGTTTTTGGTCCGGTAGATTTTTAGTTATGCGAGTGAGTGAGTGAGTGAGTCAGTCAGTCAGTCAGTCAGTGAGTGAGTGCCATCTTGCTTTTATATATATAGATGATCAAATAATACATTTTCTCATTGAGATAAAAAAAAATGATTCAACAAATACAATTACTCACTACGGTATTGATTCTGAAGAAATTTGCATAAGATGTTGGTGATGAATGGAATAGCTGTACAGAATTCAATTCACATAAATTCTTGTCGATTATTTCTAGATTTGCACAGAGAAGGTAGTAGGGCAACACACTTTTTTTATTTTGAGATGAAAGATTTGGTTAATCAATCATATTTAAGAACGATCTGGCAACGTTACGGAGCTAGGCAAAAATAGTGCTATCTGTTTATTTTAACAAATGTTAATCAAATACTGCCATTATAACGTGGACTCTACTATAATTGAAGCAGTTTTGGGCAAATGCCTGTTGTTTTTACCTGAATTGTATTTGCATATGAATAAATAAATAATGTTCTGCCTCGAATGCTTCTATGAAAGAACTCAACACTTAATTGTATAAATTAATTATATTATTTTGAGTACCTATTCCTCTGTTTTCTTCCTTTCCCCCCATTTCTCCCTTACCTTTTTCCCTCATTACTTCTCTTCTCTTCTTTGCCTGCCTATTACATGGGAAACCATAGTTGGCTAGGTATCTTCCTCTCTTTTTTTTCTCTTCTCCAACACACCCAACCACAAAGCCCATGGTTTTTTATATTTGTAACATTTTATTGTGTTTTATTTGTTTCAAATTTTTTGTAATTTTGTTTTGTCTTGTTATGTGTGTTTTTAATAAATAAATTGAAATTGAAATTGAAAAAAAAATAAATAAATAAAAAAAAATTAGAACTGGAACCTTTTCGGGCTTTAGCATGTGGTACATTCTCAGAAGTTGTGTAGTTCTAAATTATTAAATAAATGGAATAATAAAGAATCAATACAGAAGTGGTTACACCCAGAGAGTAGACTACATGATAATAGATTATTGTCTCATGTTTGGATTTAGAAATAAGTCTCCAATTTGGATGATTTTGTTTTAGATGATACTTTTTTCCAGATTTCTTTTGGAATAATTATAATTTTTTATTTTCTTTTGCAGGGCAATGAAAGACAGGGAGAGCTGAACAAGTTTTTCACTTTCGATCATTCCTATTGGTCCTTCGATCATAATGACCCTCATTACATTTCACAAGAGCAGGTAAGCATTGAATGGTATTTTTCAACAATAACATAATATATGAACTGTCAATTCATTTTATCAGCCTATATTTCGATTACTATTTGAAGGTGGGTACAATTTTTCCTCTCGGTATCATTATAATGATGTAAGAATAAATTAATAAAGAATATCAAATCAAATTATTCTCACAATTTACAAATCATACAGTGCAGTTACAGTAGGCTACATTCATAGATAGTCTACCCTTACATTGTGAGAGACTCACATGTAGGCTTAAGCCTGTGTTTGTGAGGGCCTCGCATAATTCGCATAGTTTAAAATAGATAAACTATTAAACTAAATTTGAGAAAAAATATGGATTAAAATATTTGATATACATAAATGTTAATATTATAGAAAAAAACAAATATTTATTTATTAGAACAGTCACAAACACGATATTTGGAAAGAGAAACAGGCAATTGCCCAAAACTTCTTCAATTCCTTGATTTTGGCACATAAATAGTCCAAAGTGAGGTTAAGTTAAAAATTTCTGTCTTCACCAAAGATTAACACTCAGAGAATACGTATTCGAGATATGACTGATGAATTTTGAATTTCGAAGGGTTGATAAGAGCCGGAAATAACACTAAACAATCCGAAAGTTTCAATAATATTGAAATAAACTTGGGTTGCAGAAACAATATTTAGTTACAATTAATAACTAAAAACTTAGTAAAACTAAAAAAGATAAACACACTATAACAATATAATTAAATACTAATTTATAATAGCATCTTACATAACAAGGACGGGAAGAGGCCTTTTGCAGGCGAGAATGATGTTTCTAGTCGAGGCGCTAACCGAGACTAGAATTTCATTCAAGCACTGCAAAAGACATACACGTCCAAGTAACGTACACTATTTTTTGTCATAATCTGAAGAAGAATAATTGAGAAATAGAAAATATTAGCTGTTTGTGCTGACGTTACTACATGAATTCTATAAACATAACCTAGTTTACAAATTCCGAATCAGGAATTTTGTAGAAGTTGAACTTTTATTTCTCAATTATTCTTCTTTAGATTATTATGACAAAAAATAGTGTACGTTACTTGGACGTGAATGTCTTTTGCAGTGCTTGAATGAAATTATAGTCTCGGCTAACGCCTCGACTAGAAACATCATTCTCGCTTGCAAAAGGCCTCTTCCCGTCCATGTGACGTAAGATACTATTTTCAAAACCTATAATTTATTAATGATGGTGATGACGATGGACGATTTAATCAAAAACATTTAATATTATAGCAGAAACTACACTGTCTACAAAAAATAAGCACTATGGGACTTGGATTACTAAGGACCACAGACAATAAAGAATCTTTTCTTTGTTCCATATCCATAGGCTACTTTTACACTAGTAGTTCTGTGAACAGTAGACCTCGCGCAGTTATAACGACGTCCCAAACCATAAGCACATCCACCCTGATACACTAACTATTTATTTGATCAGATCATGCTCACACAAGATTTAATTATAATATAACGCTTTCCGGAATTTAGCGCGAGAAAACCAGAAGACATCTTGGCGCCCAGACGAGCTGTTATAAGTAGTTCCTTGCATCCTATAATAGTGCATGCAATTTATAGTCTACACGGCTGCTAATTTTTTACCAAGTTACATTGAGATATTGAATTGCATGCGTCATGGCATGCAATTTATAGTCAACTCGACAGCTGATTTATGATGAATAATTCTATAGTCTGATTTTCACTCTAATATTGACGTATGAAGGAGGCTCCTTTTTCCTTTTATATTATCCTTGAAATGCAAAATTTCTAGAAACCTTGTATATACGTCGACGCGCAATTTAAAAAGGTACATTCATGAAAATCTATTACCGCGTTTCGCCGTAAATGCGCAACATATAAACATATAAACATTTAAACATTAAGAGAAATGCCAAACCGTCGACTTGAATCTTAGACCTCACTTCGCTCGGTCAATAAAATAAAACTTAAATTTCAAAAACAAGTGTTTTCATTTGTGTTTCTAAAATTCAAATCTTTTCTTTCTAAAATCTTCCTATCCACTATAATTTTATAGGAATGAATTGAAGAGTTTTACGAGAAATAGAATACTGTAGATGCTGTCTGTCAGATCACGTTGTGATATTGGAGTATGCATTGAACACTCTACAAACATAGTGGTCATATCAAGTTGGTAAGCCGGAAGTGTGAGCGAGACAGACAATATTTACAGTTATCAATAGAGTCAGACTCCTCATTGACAGTGAACCGTCTCTATTGTCAGCCACAGTAACAATATATTCATTGTCAGTCACAATAAATATTCATGTCACAATAAATATGACAATATTCATTGTATGTTGGGTGGGGATAGGCGTACACTGAACTCATGTTGCTTCGATTGTGAATATGTTCTCTATAGTGAGGTCCACGTTATAATGGCAGTGTTTGATTAGCAATGGTATTGCTATCCTTGTCTATAATTCAACGAAGCGGATAGCGCTATCTATCTCTTTCTCGCTTTGCTCTGTTGCCAGATGGTCTTTTAACAATGTAGAATTAATAATTAATTGTCAAAATTTTTCATCTTAATTATGGAAGTATTAAGAAATATAATTTCTTGCTTAATAAAATATAATTGATTATTTTAAACGAGAATGAACAGTTAGTTAATATTACATCAATAAACCTGAATCAGCTACGGTCTATAGAAGGCATATTGACAAGACAGAGGATCGGCAAAGTTGCTCTGCTATCTTTCTCCACTAGCTTTATAGATGGAAATCATTGATTTTGAAAGTATTATTTGGTAATGTTAGCCAAATAATGTTCTAAATTCAAATTTCATATTTATGTTTTCAATGAATTCACAATAATCATGTATATAGGCCTATATTATCAATTACTGCTTTATACAACATAATGTATAAGTAGATATAGATATATAAGTTGCTTTATTGATAGGATCATTTTCTAATGTTCAGGGTATGTATAATAAGTAACCGAACTGACCTCAGGAATTTTTTTATTGTCAAAATATGTACAATTTTTCTTTAGGAATCTTCAAAGTAGTCCCCATTGGAGTCGATAACACGCTGATACCGGATTTTCCAATCCCTGAACGCTCCCTGGAAGTCGACAACCTCTATGCTGTCTACAGCATAGCCGTTTACAGTTTGGCCGGGCAGCACAAAGTCTTTGTGAAAGTGTAAACGGCCAGTACTACAGAGAGGTGCTTCGTCGACCAACCGCCCGGGTTCATCAAGTCCGTCCGGGGATTGCCGATTCGTGGATCCTCCATCACGACAATGCTCCGTCGCACACCTGCCTGCTCGTCACCGAGCAGTTGGCCAAACAGTCGAGGGTAACGTTGCCACATCGTCCTTACAGCCCGTTTATGGCACCACCGGACATCTTTTTGTTCCCCAAGATCAAGAGACAACTTAAGAGGACGCGGTTCAGGACTGTGGAAAACGTTCAACGTGCTACGACAAGGGCTCTAGACAGCATAGAGGTTGCCGATTTCCAGGGATTTGAAAATCCGGTATCAGCGTGTTATCGACTCCAATGGGGACTACTTTGAAGATTCCTAAAGAAAAATTGTACATATTTTGCCAATAAAAAATTTCCTGAGGTCAGTCCGGTTACTTATTATACAGACCCTGTATGGTCAATGTCATAGAATTTCAAACACACAAAATAAAAATTTTTAATTAATACAAAATAAATAGAGGTAACAAAGTAAATAATGACTTGATGTTCGAAAACTATTAAAGCTTGAAAGTATTATTCAAATGAAGAATACATTCATTTCACATTGTTAGCCCAGAAGAAGGCTGTAGTGATTTATCATTGATTGCTTTATTCCATTCGATTGTCCCTGACTTCTTTTACATTAACAAGACTATGGCCTGGTTGCACAAAAGCCGGTTAAATTGAAGGTATTTTTGATAAGACGGCTTCTCTATTTGGTTCTCATGGAATTAATCACGGTTAAAATTAAACCGGCTTTTGTGCAACCAGGTCTTCGTCTTGATAAAAAGGCTTTTTTGATAATGGCTTCTCTTATTGGTTCTCATGGAACTAATCACGGTTAAAGTTTAACCGGCTTTTGTGCAACCAGGCCTCAGAATTTATTTACTTTTGTTCTGATTGAAATTAAACTCTTGTCATTACTTCCATACTCGAACTTGTTTTTTTTTTGCGCTGTTGAAACTATCCACTACATGAATAATATGAACTCTTAAGATCTCCATACATTTTAATTTAATATGCCCGCTATCAAACAATGTCATGAAACAACTCCTTTATTTCTCTTTCATTCTTTAATCAACCTACTGTAATATAAAAATGTGGGTGAGAACTAATATGATGACCAATTAGAAATAAAAATAAAAATTTAATATAAATAGAAATAGAAATAATAATAAAAATTTAATATTTTTATTTCTATTTCTATTTATATTACAAGTAGCACTATACAGAAAAGAGACAACGATGACCAAATTATGTTTTTTAAAATATGTGTACCACTTTTTTTTATTTATTTTTTTTTTGTGAAATAAATGATATAATTTTATTTGAAATATGTAATATATAAAGAGAACGACACTAATGGTTTGCTGTGTCTGATTGATGACAACGTTAAAAGGAGAGCTAAACAATTTATTTTTCGATTAAGTTCACTGTTAAACAAATAATTATAATTACAATACAAACAAGGTTACCAATTTTTATTTATTAATGGAAACTATAATGAATTTACAAACAATATAAGGCTACTCGTTCGATGTCTGTGCCGCTCAAATAATAAAAAACTGTAACTAATATTTGAAGTGGACTAAATGGTTCAAACTCCTACCTTATGGATCCTGGTCTCCTGGTTTGCACCCCATGTCTCGAATGGCAACAAAAGAAAAATATATCAAATAAAACTTTTACAAGATGAATGTCTAAAATACCAACTTCCCTTACAATATCCTTAATCTTGAAAAAATACAATTAGTTCAAACTGCCCGGACTGAGACAATTAATATTTATTATAATATAATTAATATTTATAATATATAATATAATTGATTTCTCAAGATAAAGATCCCTTCAGGTAAGCGATATCTCAACAATCACCTGTTAACGAATAATAAATATATAGATAAACTAGTAGTTCTGTGAACAGTAGACCTCGCGCAGCTATAAACCGCAGCCTCCTCTTATACTGTCCATCAGAGTAAATCCTGTCTGTATGTCGTGTCGGCGAGATATCGGTGTGAGAACAGCTTATGGCTGTTGGGGTTGGTGTATCAAAAATGCTAACATCAAAATCTAATCTCCTTCAAGACATACTGGCAACAGGACAGCCCAAGTTCAAAGCAGAGAAAGTTCGAGAGACAATACTATGATATTTTAGTTATTAATTGCATGCGTTATTGCACGCAATCAATAGTTCATTTATTTATTTATTCACAATGGAGACAACGGGTGTTCCCAAATATGTCTCCCTAACAATAAAAATTGTACAGATACAAATGAAAAAAGAAAAGTAATCATAAAAAATACGAAATTACAAAATATACAAAAATACCACATAATTCAAAAATGAAAAATACAAAGATTTCAAATACTTATGAAAAAAGTAAAAATAAAACTAATTGGGAATTCAAAATTTATAAAAATTAAAGAATATAATAACAAATAATGCACAAAAATTTTATCAATAGAATAAATAACATTTATAACTGAACGACGTCCCAAACCATATGCATTTAAACATTCGCTGTAAATGCGCATCATATAAACATTTAAACATTCAGAGAAATGCCAAACCGTCGACTTGAATCTTAGACCTCACTTCGCTCGGTCAATAAATTTTACCGTCTTAAACCAACATTGGCAATTGACAAAGTCACAGCAGCAGACAAAAAGTACACAAATACACAAAATATAAAAACACCAAATATAAATGTAACAAACAGATATGGGCCTTGAAAAGAAAATTCAAAAAGTATTCATGTGGGAAAATGAAGAATGACATGAAATATATGGCATTGATTATCATCTAGATTTGTTTAATAATTATAGTTTCAATTGAATTAAAAACTGATTTATTTATTGAATTTCAGGTGTTCAACGACTTGGGCACAGACGTGGTGGACGCGGCGTTTGAGGGCTATAACGCATGCGTGTTTGCGTACGGCCAAACAGGTAGTGGAAAAACGTTCACTATGATGGGATCGAAGTCCAATCAGGGTCTCATGCCTAGGATATGCGAGGCGCTTTTCAAGCGTATGGCGCTCGGCGCTAACTATCGCATAGAGGTAAATATAGTAAACTTTTAATATTAAAATGAAATAAGTAAATATAAAAATTGAATGAATAAATTTAATATGGTAAATAGTGTAAATATAGTGATGATAGAAATCAGGATATTCTATCGTGTTCAAGAAGTTTAAACTATAGTGAGGTCCACGTTATAATGACAGTATTTGATCAACTTTGGTTTGCTATCCTTGTCTATCATTCGACATAGCCGGTGGTATTATTTTTTTCTAGGTCTACAACGATGCCAATTATGTTTTTGACAGTGTAGAAATATAATTAATTAATGCAGACAATCGGCATCGCTATTCTTCTATCTTTATCCACTGCCATTATAACGTGGACCTCACTATAGTTTTGTTTTACTTCAAGTTATTTTTTCTATCTTACACCCAGTTGCACAAAAATATGTTAAGTTTTAATCTCAATTAAATGCCACGAGAATCAACCAGAGGAGCTTTCGTCTCCAAAAATCCTTCTATGAATTTAATCACGATTAAAATCTAACAGGCTTTTGTGCAACCGGGGCTTAGTATTTTTTAACATTTGTTTTAATATTCCATTTCGTTATTCATATTTTTAGATATCAACTGTTTATTCATTGATAATTCTGTGCGCGTACTTAAATTCATTTCTTTGCGCACAGTTCACATTATTATTGTCTCCCTATTCAAAATTTACCTTGGTAGTGGTTTAAGACATAGAATCAGAAAATGTAGCCTCATGCGAATACAATCAGGAAACAATTTATAACAAAGAGCCAATTTATACGATCCTGTTTGCAGATTATCAAGTGGTACAGGGTGGGGCAGGGCCTAACTTATAACCCTTCCAAACTCGTCAATCGGCTCTGTCCCACTCTGTTTTAGCAGAAGACCAGCAGGATGTGATATATTTATATGATTAACAATCTCACATTCTTATTTTTATTATAATTCTTTTTCGCCACACTGCACAGAAAGCAGCTGTTTTCCAGTCCCTACGTAGATCTGAAAGGCATTGTGATAGAAGAGTTGGCGGGAAAAAGTATTAATAAGGATTCTTTTGTTATTAGTAAATTTCTACCAGGTATCCAGTCTGTTACAACAGCGATTTACAAGAATGTAGCTGATGAATTCAATGTTTTTTTTTATCAGTCGGCCAAATTCTGGCTGATGCTATAGATTCTGGAGAGCCTCTTTTAGTCGATGATAGTCAACATTTGAATCGAAATCACTTTGAGTTTCAGGCTGTAACTGAAGCTGAAATTATGCATGCCATAGGTAGTCTCAGAGGTGGGTCAGCTCCAGGGTAAGATAATATCTCTGCTAAGTTCCTGAAAGATAATATTGCAATTCTGATCAAGCCACTAACTCATTTAATTAATCTTAGTTTACAGTCTGGTGTGTTCCCTGAGTTCCTAAAGATGGCCAAGGTTTTTCCCCTCTTCAAATCTGGTGACCCTACCGACAAAAACAATTACCGTCCCATATCATTGCTAAGCGTTTTTTCAAAAATTCTAGAAAAAATAGTGAAAGAACAGCCCATTTTCTATCTTAATAGGAATAGAATTCTATGTGACTGTCAGTATGGCTTCAGAAAAGATAAAAATATACCTGATGATCTATTTGACATTTGCAAAGCCATAAATGAAGGAATGAATGAAAATCGACGAATGATGCTTCTATTCCTTGACCTAAAAAAAGCCTTCGATTCGGTTGATAGGAACAAATTATTGAATAAATTAAACCTTATTGGAATACGAGGTACAGCGTTGGCATGGTTCAAAAGTTATCTGTCAAATCGCCTTCAGTTTGTTTCCTTGATGGATGTCAGTGGTGAAGATGTGGCGGTTGACTTTGGGGTGACTCAGGGAAGCACTTTGGGCCCAATCCTCTTTTTAATCTATATAAATAATATATCAAAAGTAAATATACATGGGAGGTTATTTTTGTTTGAAGATGATGCATTGATATTTTTTAAAGGGCCAAGCTGGGTTGAAGTTAAGGAAAATGCTCAAAATGACCTTTTTCACATAAAAACATGGCTTGATCAGAATACATTGACAATGAACACCACGAAAACGAAATTTATGCCAATATCATTGAGACCAACGACCGATTACAATTTATCAAGTTTGAAATTTCACGGCTGTGGGGATTTTCTCAGTGTTACATGTGGGTGTTCTTGTATTGAAATGGTCACTTCCTACAAGTATTTGGGCGTTTTTTTCGACCATAGGATGAGGTGGTCTGCTCACATTGAATACATAAAAAAAGACTTAGAAAATATATATATGCATTTAGAATGATTAGCTATGTACTGGATAAGAGAGAGGTTAGAATGGCATACTTTGCATATGTCCAGTCCCTTTTGGAGTTTGGTATAGTTGCATGGGGTGGTGCTTGCAAGACGGTACTTCAGCCACTCTTTATTGTCCAGAAAGCCATTTTGAAAGTAGCTCTAAAAAAATCCTCGTTTCTCAACTAACATTCTCTTTGAGGAGAGTGAGGTCCTGACTGTAAGATAGCTCTTCATTAAAAATATTTCAATACATTTATTCTCCAACATGAATATTCTTGGGCCCATTACACATATGCATCAAACGCGGTATGCTGTTAACACTGGTATTACAGCTATACCCCTCCAGAGATCCCTTACACAAACAAATTCCTTCTATATTTCACATGTTCTGTACCGTAACTTGGCTCGTCACTTCCCACACCACATAGTATTTCAGGACGTCTCAAAATCCTTATTTAAATTGAAATTGAAGAAATTTTTAATACAGCTGGGAGTGGACAATTCAGAAAACATCATCACAACAAATTATACCTACCTTAATTGATAAATTCGCTGGTGGTGACAACCTGACTACTGTTCTTGGAATCTGTATGCATCATTACAATAATTAACCTTTCTATTATTTTTTTGAGCTATCCAAAAATCCTCTGTACGTAATAATAATATTAAATAGGATTCTGAATGCAGCAAAATTAGTGTTTCCTTTCTCTCTAACAAACTTATAATATGCAACTCTGGTTTGCGCACAGGCATTTTTTGCCCATGCAGACCATTTTCTAAAGATTTACTTGGCTTACTGTATTCATGAGGTTGATTTTATTCTTTGTTGTTGTTTTATATTGATAATGAGTACATAAGATTATTACTTTGTATGTAAAGTGCATTTTTTTTAAAATAAATATCTTTTGTCTGTCTGTCTGTCTGTCTGTCAAATTGTTTGCAGACGACTCTCGTCTGACGTCAGAACAGGTTTCTTTCCGACTAAGGCCGGAAAGAGTACCCTTTCCGGCCGCTAAATTTCAAGTGTGCTTAAACAGCTGATCAAAAAACTTTCCATTATTTGAGTTTATAATTCAATAATTAAAACATTTATAATAATATCATTTTATTGTCATTTGAAATAATAAAAAAGTATAAACTCAACCTCCCACATAATTGAACATCATCTTTTAGGTTATTTAGACAAATCAGAATAAAAAATAAAAATACTTGGAAAATTTCCTGATATTCAGATTACCTCAGATTTGCTAGAGCTATCACCTTCCACTTCTGCTTTCGGAAGTGTTTAGTAAACAACTATTCTCATATATATATATATTGTTTATTTTTGTGTGTGGCGAAAAATAGCGTTCGCACCACGGGCAAAAATGTTTTTCCGACTCCCAATCTTTTCTAGTCCTCGTCCTACGGCCTCGGACTTGAAAACCGATTTTGAGCCGGAAAAATCGCATTTTCTGCTCTAGGTGCGAAATATACTATTTCAAAGATCGCCCACATACCTCGCAAAAACTAAAGGAGCGAATCAGAGAAGAGATCCAGGCCTTATCAATCGCAGTGTGCCAAAATGCGTTTTAAACTTCGAAAATACGCTACATCAGGGTATTTCTGCTGATGGCCGCCATTTTACTGATATCATTTTCAAAAAATTAAGAATAAGAACTACATTTCAAACTGAATTGAACCCATTAAATATCTTTTTCAAAGTTGAATGGTTCATTACTTATAACCCTTCCAAACTCGTCAATCGGCTCTGCCTCACTCTGTTTTAGCAGAAGTCCAGAAGGAAGTGATATAAGAATAAGAATAATTGTATTCCTTCAATGCATAACAATGCTATCGGAAACGTTAATTTAATAATAATACCGTACATAACTTCAGGTTTCAATTTTACAATAGTAAAAGTACATAATAATAATAATTCATCTATACAAGGTATCTTTCAATAGAATAAAGAATATAACATCAAATAGGATAAACTCATATAACATAATAGAATATAGTCATTAATTGATAAAATGAAGAATACATCAAAAAGATAACAATACAAATATTGAGAACACTTATACTTGAAGATATATTCTTCCCTGCTTCAATTAAAACAGTTGTCAAATGGTAGATTAAAGAAATCTGAGAGTGAGTACAATGGATTTTCCAATAGGAGGCGCTCTATGTTATAAGTTTTAGTTGGTAGGTTCCTGGCTAGTATGGGCAATCTATTGAATAATTTCAATGATATATGATTCGGGCTGGTTGCTATCCTATTCAATCTAGTATATGGTACATCTATTTTTGATTTGTTCCTAGTGTTATGATTGTGAATGTCGGTTCTGCAGCTATATGAGCCTAAATTCTTTTTTATTTGTAGGAGAAGTTTGAAAGCGACCATGCTGTAAACTGTCATATTTTCTGTTTTATAAATAGAGGCTTATATTTATATGATTAACAATCTCACATTTATATTTTTATTATAATTCTTTTTTTTCATTTTGAATTTGTTTCTATTTCAAACGGTATTGTTTGTGTTTTTGTGTGCATATAAAGTTTCTATTCTATTGTATAGGTGAGCTACCTTGAGATCTACAACGAAAAGGTGAAAGATCTGCTGCTTAAAGACTCTGGCCACAACCTGAAAGTGCGCCAACATCCCACCAAGGGTCCTTGTGTCATGGACTTGTCCAGGCATCTGGTATCGGAGTACAAACATATTCAGGTAACAAACTTTGTTTGAATTATTTTCAATCAAATTCGGATCAGTGATTTGATAAATAATATAAAGGTGCGTACAGATATACGCGCCGCGAACATGAGCAATTCACTTCTAATCAGCTGACTATATCTATATTTTTACAGAAACGGTAAGATACAGATATAAAAAGCTTGGCATCAGCTGATTAAAAGTGAATTGCTCATGTTCGCGGCGCGTAAATCTGTACGTATCTTAATAGAGGAAAGATAGCATATGAAGATATCCCATGGTATAGGGTGTTTATGTTCCAAATTTCACTGTTAACTCAAGCCGATAGTCATAGGCCCGGTTGCACGAAAGCCGGTTAAATTTTAACCGTGACTCATTTCACGAGAACTAATTAGAAAAGCCGTCTTTTCAAAAACGCCTTCTCTGATTGGTTCTCGTGGAATTAAGCACGGTTAAAATTCAACCGGCTTTTCTGTAACCGGCACTTAGTCTTTTTACTTGTTAAGTTTCCCGCGACAAAACTTAATTTTATCTCCTTTAACTTCATTTTAATTTTAACTCCAAATCTGGCAAAAAGTTGGAGTTGACGTTTTAGGAGGTTTGTAATAGAAATATTTTGTGTTACAAAATTTTTTTTTTTTGAGTCTTTAGATGAAATTATTCATGGGGTCGTTCAAGGATAATTTTACTACTTTTCAAATTCAAATTCATTTATTTGCCATAAAACAATATAGATTGATAAAATAAATATTCTAACTTACAAAATGGCACTACCGGCAAAGAAAACTTGTGCGCCGGCAGTGAGTTCAAACAACTAGGTACAGCAAACATGTCAATAGAAAGAAAAAGATCTTATTCAAACCACTAGAATAAATAAAATTATGGAAACCAGGTCACATCTCAATACTTACAAACGATAAGACAAAGTAACAGAATCACAAGCAAGTGACAAACTCATAAAGACCAATTCAAGGAAGCCATGACAATAATTTTTTTTATTTATAACACAAGAAAGAAACACTACATAATGGATATAGATAATTTAAAATGAACATTTATCCTAATCCAATCCAGTATAAGATTCATTATGGATTTTGTAATTCTATTAATAATGAATTCAGTTGGGACTTTATTTATAAACAAGTAACACTGATATTTAAACTGACGTCTACATACACTTAATTTGGTACTAAAATTTGATTCAATAATATTCAAGTTCTGTAAGCTTCAAATTCATTCTTTTAATCGAATTTTAATGTCAATTATTTATACAATCAATCAATTCATTTATTCCACAAACAAACATAATACAAAATAGTACAAAATATATAAAAATTTGAAAAGTGGACAACCCTAGGCATAAGCCCGATTGGGGTGTACTACTCCTAATTAAACAACTATAAATACTCAGAAAAGTAAGGCCGCTCCGCTATATAAGTTAACTTAGCATAATAAATTATGACTTAAAAGAAAATACATTTTTCCTGCTACGGTAGCCCATAAGATAAAAACAAGGATGAAATAATTACATTATGATGAATAAAAGATATACATAGATAAAACCAAAAATAGAAAATTTACAATGCAAATTTCCTTCTATTACAAATTCAACCTGAAAATTTGAGTATATTTATGTACCAGTATCATTTTTCTGATATCCGCGCACAAGCCTACAGCTTATAGGTCATCATCTTCACCTAAAATATGTTAAATAAGTAATATTACTCTTTTTTTATTATTACTTCCATTAAAACTAGTCACTAGGACTAACCATTAATTTTGTTCTCTTATTTCTTATCCTAAAATATTAATTTTCATTGCTAAAGTCTTCCAGTGAAGCCTACAGTTCTAATCTATAATTCTTCTACTTTAAATTCTTTCGCTACACATTTATTTAATTACTCATATTACTCATAACTGAAGTTTTTTGACAAATTTTTGAAATAAGAAGTTCTTTGATTCAATGTTTTTGAGTAATTGAAGTGACTGTCCCCAATGTACTGTTCCATGTAATGATTAGTAATATCTCTGAAAATAGCACAAAAGATATAACGTCATTGTTTCCTGGATAATTGTTACTCTGGCTGGTTAGTCATTTCCTTTGTTAGAAGTAATAGTAGTAAATCGAGAACAATAGCTTCTAAACACAATAATTTTTGTTCAATACCGTGTTGTGTCTATATGGTTATAATGATCAACATGTTGAACTGATATCTTTGTTCTTGTAATGAATTGGCTAAGAGTAATTAAATTAGAATTTTAGTGTCATGAATTAGTATCCATATCCCCCTACCATGCACGTTATAGTGGCAGTATTTGATTACCATTGGTGTTGCTATCCTTCTCTATCATTCGACAAAGTAGGTAGTAATATAATTTTCTAGCTCCCTAACGTTGCCAGATCGTTAACAGTATTCAACAACTTTGTCAGTATTTGATTAACATTGGTGTTGCTATCCTTGTCTATAATTCAACAAATCAGATTAATGAATTTTCATGATTAAGATGAAATATTTTGTTAATTAATTATTAATTCTACATTGTTAAAAGACGATCTGGCAAGAGAGCAAAGCGAGAAAAAGATAGTGCTATCCGCTTTGTTGAATGATAGACAAGGATAGCAATACCATTGCTAATCAAACACTATAGCTATAGTGAGGACCACGCTATGAATGGCAGATAAAATTGGTGATGCTATCCTTGTCTATCATTCAACAAATCAGATACCGCTATTCTTTTCTACCGCCGCAACGTACCTAGATCGTTTTTTTTTTTTTTTTAATTAGAAATATAATCAATCTACAAAATATCCAATGTCAATTATTATGAACTATTTCAATTATTCATTCTCAACTATTTATTAATTAATTATTGATGAATAAAGCATAATTGATTATTTTTAACAAGAATTAACAGTCAAAGTGGAGCAGCATAACCTAATTTTTAGACATTGGTGTACTACTATCAAAATTTGGTAAGGGAACAGTTTTGGGCTAGGCCTGTTGGTCCTTTTCTAATCATGTATTTAATTTGTGCATTGTTAAATGTAAATAAATAAATATTACATCAGCTATCGGTATCAACTATCTTCTATAGAAGACGATCGCAATGAACTTCGTTCTATCATCACGGACTATGAATCCTTTAAATGGTTCAGAACTCCCTGCTCCTAATCACAATATTTCTGTCGGCACAGATACAAAACTTCTAGGAGTTGCTTTAGATGAGACCCTATCATGGAATGCCCACATACAGCATCTTTTAGAGAAACTCAGTTCTGCATCTTATGTCATAAATGTATTGAAAGACACATGCAGTCTGAGTGTCTTATTGGACGAGTACAGAGGATATTTTTAGAGCTTAGTCAAATATGGGATATTATTTTGGGGTGCTTCGTCTCAATCAGACAGAGTTTTCAAAGCTCAAAAAATTATAATCAGACGAATTTCCAATTTGAGGTGGAGACACACATGTAGGGACATTTCCAAAAACAAAAAAATTCTCACTGTTCCCTCAATTTATATTTATGCGACTCTCATGTTTGCTTTCAAAAATAGCTTGCACAAAAGGAATGAAACTGTAAGAGGAACTAGAACTCAAAATTTATTATTTTACCGAATGCACAGAACATCTAAATTAGAAAAGGGAGCACTATACAGAGCAATTAAGTTTTTCAACCATCACCCAAACGAAATCAGAATAATAAATTCAAGGAAAAAGTTTTGACACATGAAGCATTTTATTCAGTCCGAGAGTTTTTAGATGACCATTGACAGCTTCTCTTCCTGAGATCCAACCCATTAATACAAGGTACTTATTCAAAAGCTAAATTCTGTAGGTCCTTCCACTGTGAGAGGGGACGCCAAACTGCCTCTAGGGCGAAAAACTAAGAATACCTTGTACTATTTCTCTCCCAAATTTAGGTAACTTAGAAGTCCAAAATGAGGATAATGATCAAATGGTGTATGTAACAAGGATCCAATGGTGTTATTAATGTATAATCATCAAGCTCTCTTGTTCTGAAGTTATTTTCACAATAAAATTATTATTTAGTCTTTATTTTTTCGTTTATTTTAGGATTTAATGGAACAAGGCAACAACCAACGCACAACCGCATCGACGAATATGAATGACGTGAGCAGCAGAAGTCACGCCATATTCACGCTGATGTTCGTTCAGGCGCAAGGAGGCCTCTCTAACGATGTACCCACTGAAACTGTGTCCAAAGTGCACCTGGTCGACTTGGCTGGCAGGTAAACTAATTCAAATTATACGAGAATTAACTGAGATTAATCAAGTAAATCAAATTGAAGAAGAAAAAGAAAATACAATATTACATAAACAAATCAATACAATTCCAACGTAAAATGCCCTAAAGGTATTCCTGTATTGGGCATTAACAATATTATATTCGATATAGGCCTATAAATAGAACAACTAACAACACAACCATGTTGTGTATAATTCATACTAGACAGTTGGCTTTTTCATGACAGTTAGGGCCGTAAGCTAAAGCTTAAACCAAATCTGGACTTTTTTTGGTTAAACTAAAATTCCGTTTGCACAATATCAGTTTAAACTCTGTATTGAGTTTAACCTCTGGGAAAGTTTAAACCTCCAAAGCAGGAGGTTTAAACCAAATAATTTGGATTAACTTGACATCTGTAAAGATTTGATGGGGAAACAGCTTACCATATAGTAATTAGTAAATTATTTCTCGACGGTTGTTTTTATTACTTCTGTAGACGAGAATAATTATTTAGTTTATAGTGAATCATTATTTGAATGTAAATATAGTTATAATAGAGGAATTGATAGGAGTTTTTAATGCGATTGATAAAGATGACTGCGAAGAAATTTTGAAACTGAGAAAAAATGGGCAAAAAACGAATGATTTAAATTTCTGGGATGATAGAGAATTTTGGATATGTCGTTGGATACGTTCTCTTGTGAATATGGTTAACAATAATTAATACCTTAACAATTATTAATACTTTAAAAAGTAAGGTTTTTAATAACAAATCTCATACACTTTACGAATTGAAGGCTTATATTGAAAGAGAGATTAAAATCATTTCTGAGCAAACACTACGAAAAATGGCTGCAAATGTTATGAAACATGTTTGAACCTGCGTTACTAGTGGAGGAAGCCATTTTGAACATTTATTGTGAAGTTTTAAAGGTAATTTGAATATAATAAAGGTAATAATTTCATACAGCATAACTTATAATTACTTTAATAACTTAATGTAATAAATTCACTTTCTCAAACTTCCATGTGCGTCCTTTTTGAAACATCCGTTATTTATATATATGTCTTTATATACTAATAACTCTGTAATTTCATTGTGTGCTATTTATATTCTTTGATTTGCTGAAGAATGTTTATAAATTCAATTATAATAATTCTATTGTACAAAACATGCAAAAAATAACCACAATCAACTTGAAAGAACTCACTCTCCACTCACAGACTCAAGTCTTTGTGGAGAGTATTCACAGTTAAATGTTTAAATGAATTTTATAAACTTTATTATGATTTTGTGAATAAAAAGCTATTTGATTGATTGATTGCAGCGAGCGAGCAGATGCTTCAGGAGCGACCGGTCAACGCCTGAAGGAAGGCGCTCACATCAACAAGTCCCTTGTGACTCTGGGTTCTGTGATCTCAGCATTGGCCGAGTTGTCAGCTGGTGTCTCCGGCCGCAAGGCGGGTGGTTTCATCCCCTACAGGGACTCAGTACTCACCTGGCTGCTCAAGGACAGTCTCGGTGGCAACTCTAAGACTATCATGATTGCTGGTTAGTATTCACTTTTTTTATGCCCGGATTGGTCTATGGACTGCTTCTAAGGGTGTGATACCAGTTTATGGGATCTCTACACAGTTTATTACTTTCCTTGCCCTATTACCATAGGTAAGGAAAGTATTGCTTTCCGAAAAAAATTAAGGTACCCCAATTTCTAAATTTCTATACGTTTCAAGGTCCCCTGAGTCTAAAAAAGAGTGGTTTCTGGGTATTGGTGTGTGTGTGTGTGTGTGTGTGTGTGTGTGTGTTTGTGTATGAGTGTATGTGCGTCTGTGTACACGATATCTCATCTCCCAATTAACGGAATGACTTGAAATTTGGAATGTAAGGTCCTTACAATATAAGGATCCGACACGAACAATTTCGATCAAATGCTATCCAAGATGGCAGCTAAAATGGCGGAAATGTTGTCAAAAACAGGGGTTTTCGCGATTTTCTCGAAAACAGCTCCAACGATTTTGATTAAAGTTATACCTTAAATAGTCATCGATAAGCTCTATCAACTGCCACAAGTCCCATATCTGTAAAACTTTCAGGAGCTCCGCCCCATCTATGCAAAGTATCATTCTCAATTATCAGGCTTCAGATACAATTTAAACAAAAAATTTCGAGTGGAAAAGATTGAGCATGAAAATCTCTACAAGTAATGTTCAGTAACATTTTCACCTAAAATTGGAAATAAGCTCGAAATTAGAGAAAATGTGATTATCCAATTGCAAACTATGGGCAACTGTTGATTCTATTAAATGATTCACTATGAAGAGATAGCAGACCTCGTGTGTCTCCAACGTTATTGCCCTGTCACCAGCTGGCTCAAATCTTTGAATAGTATACTTGAGATGCGCGGGAACACTAGCGACAGGTGATCAATATTCATAACGGTAAGGAAAGCTTTTTTTCTGTTAAGTATTTGTTAGGCATGATGCACACATAATATGAGCCCTTGTTCATGATCTTGAGTGATTAGAGTGTGGGGTAGAAGAAGATTCAGTTCATGTCTTGTTAACACATAAGTAATTCTGTACCCTGAATCCGTTATTTAACTTGGATCACTACAATGTTGGGTACGCGACTAGGTGTCACCCCGACTACTTGTCCCCTTTTAAAACCGGTTTTTAGGGGACAAGTAGACGTGAGCCATATCCGTCTACTTGTCTCCTTTCTGAGGAGGTGACAACTAGTCGAGGGGACACCCTGTCGCGAGGGTGCGAGGTGTCAGGTTGTCGTTTACGGTCACGACTAGTTGGCACCTCCGGTCCAGTAGGTGTCAAGTAGTGGGGGTGACAACTAGACGGCAATGGTATATTTTTACGAGGGTACAAGTAGTCGTCTACGGTCACGACAACCTATCCCCTCGACTCCACTCCACAAGAAATCACCATTTCGGCTGGCTCTTCATTTGAAACTTGTTGGAAAATGAAGCCTTACTATCTAGTTCTATATGAGAAGGCATTAAGATTCCTAATTTTGATATAAGATATATAATAAGACTTCATGTAATACCTCAGTTGATAACCAGACTGATAGCTTCATCTGCCATATCATTGATGGATGAAAATTTGACCGTCCTAGCATTAGGCTCAATTTACTCGTAAACGGTGCGTCTGACGGGAAAATATAACTCAACAAAATGTGTTTAGAATTGTTTTCTACGTCTGGTTCAGTCATCAAAAGGGCTTATTATTTATTTTTTTCTGTTTTCAACCAACTCGAAAAAAATTGTCCTAAAAATAGACGGCGTATATAACCCGAACCATGCGTTTGACGGGAAAATCTTACTGAACCAAAAGTGCTTAGAATTCAATTCCCCCCATTTCTCCCTTCCTTTTTTCCTCATTACTTCTCTTCTCTTCTTTGCCTGCCTATTACATGGGAAACCATAGTTGGCTAGGTACCTTCCTCTCTTTTTTTTCTCTTCTTCAACACACCCAAACACTAAGCCCATTGTTTTTTTATATTTGTAACATTTTATTGTGTTTTATTTGTTTCGTAAATCTTTGTAATTTTGTTTTGTCTTGTTTTGTGTGTTTTTAATAAATTGAATAAATTGAATAAATTGAATAAATTGAAAAAAAATTCTACATCATAACCAGTAATAAAAATTGCTTGAATCCTCCTCCCTACGCCGCGGGGGTGTAAGTTGTGCCAACTGGTGCTCTGTAGGTGACAAGTAGTCGGGGTGACACCTTGACGCCTGCGTGCAAGGTGTCATGTAGACGTGAGCCATCCCCGTCTACTCGTCTCCTTTCTAAGGAGGTGACAACTAGTCGAGGGGACACCCTGACGCGAGGGTGCGAGGTGTCAAGTTGTCGTTTACGGTCATGACTAGTTGGCACCTTTGGTCCAGTAGGTGTCAAGTAGTCGGGGTGACAACTGGACGGCAATGGTATATTTTTACGAGGGTACAAGTAGTCGTCTACGGTCACGACAACCTATCCCCTCGACTCCACTCCACAAGAAATCACCATTTCGGCTGGCTCTTCATTTGAAACTTGTTGGAAAATGAAGCCTTACTATCAAGATCTATATGAGAAGGCATTAAGATTCCTAATTTTGATATAAGATATATAATAAGACTTCATGTAATGCCTCAGTTTATAACCAGACTGATAGCTTCATCTACCATATCATTGATGGATGAAAATTTGACTGTCCTAGCATTAGGCTAAATTTACTCGTAAACGGTGCGTCTGACGGAAAAATATAACTGAACAAAATGTGTTTAGAATTGTTTTCTACGTCTGGTTCAGTCATCAAAAGGACTTATTATTTATTTTTTTCTGTTTTCAACCAACTCGAAAAAATTTGTCCTAAAAATAGACGGCGTATATCACCCGAACCGTGTGTTTGACGGTAAAATGTTACTGAACCAAAAGTGCTTAGAATTCAATTCTACATCATAACCAGTAATAAAAATTGCTTGAACTCTCCTCCCTACGCCGCGGGGGTGTAAGTTGTGCCAACTGGTGCTCTGTAGGTGACAAGAAGTCGGGGTGACACCTTGACGCCTGCGTGCAAGGTTTCATGTAGACGTGAGCCATCCCCGTCTACTTGTCTCCTTTCTAAGGAGGTGACAACTAGTCGAGGGGACACCCTGACGCGAGGGTGCGAGGTGTCAAGTTGTCGTTTACGGTCATGACTAGTTGGCACCTTTGGTCCAGTAGGTGTCAAGTAGTTGGGGGGACAACTAGACGGCAATGGCATATTTTTACGAGGGTACAAGTAGTCGCCTATGGCCAAAATGACCAGGTGTCAAGTAGTCGGGGTCACAACTGGACGGCTACCCCAATGTTGAAGCTTTAATGTTAGTGGCGTTTTATGGGAACAAGCAGTAATCAGTAGTCACGTTATATGGAACAATCTACCACTGGAACTGGATGAATTGTCCACATACCGTGTTCCCAGAACGTACCCTTTAATTAGAGTTGTTATTTTACTGTGTATAATTAATATCACTCTAATTGATAAGGCTCATTTTCAGCTTCTAAATTGGACTGTTGTTTTTGATCCGTTTTAGGCTTGAGCCTATGGTACTTTTTTAAATTTTGTTTAAATCTGAATGATTAAATAAATAAACTTACTCGCCTACACGACAGCACAGGAAACTCCCGAACATATTACAATTTTGGCTAATTTGTAGTGTCCCTGATTCTATCATTGATTAGATGCAATCGTTTTTTATTACAGCTGTATCACCTGCAGACTGCAACTACAGTGAGACACTGAGTACACTGCGTTATGCTAATCGAGCCAAGAACATAATCAACAAGCCCACAATAAATGAAGACGAGAATGTGAAGTTGATCAGAGAATTGAGAGAGGAGATAACCAAATTGAAATCGATGATGACTGAGAGCGAAGGCGTGAGTATCCAATGCAAACTTATTTATCTCTTTTCTGTATAGGGCTACTTGTAATATAAATATAAAAATTATAAAAATCTCAGTACCCTTTTTTTGAAATATTTTATAAAACAATAAATATTTAAAAAAAAGGTTACTGAGATTTTTATTTTCTTTATATCCAATACAAACTATAGTCCGTGCAAACCTTAGTTTGCATTCATGGCTTCATGGTCAATGTCAATTTTTACAAGGATAGGAGCGCACTGTTGCGGTATTTTGGAAAGACGTCTATGCTTCTTATATTTGAACTAGCCGTCAGGCTCGCTTCGCTCGCCATATCCGTCTAGCCAGGGGGCTCCGCCCCCTGGACCCCCGACTGGATCGTCCAAGAATAGGAACAGCAGGCGAGCGAAGCGAGCATTTTTATCATATGCTAGGACGATCGAGTCGGGGATCCAGACTAAACGTCTGGCTTAACGGATATAGCGAGCAAAGCGAGCCTGACGGCTAGTAATATAATATTCCCAGGAATAGCTCCGATTGAAGTAGCGCCCAATCAGTTTTTCCGCGATAAATGCATTTCAATCTTCAACTTGGTGCCAACCTAACAAAGTCAACTCAACTCAATGCCAACCTGACAAAATTATTAATTTAGTTACCAGTTAACAACTGTTTCGAAGAGGTACTCTCTCTAGATTATAGTTCTATATTAACATATGGTATGGCCTTTTTTCAATTGTAATTAAGAGGATAAGAAGAATATACATGCTAAAAGACGAACTTTAAACCCTTAAAAACCACCCTTAGAGTTGAAATATTGCCAAAAGATTTCTTAGTGCGCCTCTAAAGGGCCAACTGAACATACCTACCAAATTTGAACGTTTTTGGTCCGGTAGATTTTTAGTTCTGCGAGTGAGTGAGTCAGTCAGTCAGTCAGTGAGTGAGTGCCATTTCGCTTCTATATATATAGATCTATTGTCCGTGCAAACTTCAGTTCTCATTCTGGACTTTATGGCCAAGAATGATCTCTCATGAGAATAGGACCGCACTGTTGCCGTATTTCTGTCGATTCTATTAAAATTACCTTCGCTCTTTCTGTCAGACAGTAAGCTTACTGGCTTCTGTGAAATCTGGCAGCACTGTACTCCATAAGTGCTATGCTTCAAACTACGACTATACTGTGTAATAACTTTATTTCAATGGAGTCCAATTTATTATTGAATTTTCACTACTTGTTAGTGATATATTGAACATAACTTGTTGGATAGATTGGTTGTATTACTATAATCATGCTCTATAGTGAGGTGGTCCATGTTATAATGGCGGTGTGGGAAGATTGAGGAAAGCGTTGCCAATTTTTACATTCCTTGCCCTATTACCATAGGTAAGGTAAGTAGTATTGCTTTCCGAAAAAAATTAGGGTACCCCAATTTCTATACGTTTCAAGGTCCCCTGAGTCCAAAAAAGTGGTTTTTGGTTATTGGTCTGTATGTGTGTGTGTGCGTGTGTGTGTGTTTTGTGTATTGGTCTGTATGAGTGTATGTGCGTCTGTGTACACGATATCTCATCTCCCAATTAAAGGAATGACTTGAAATTTGGAACTTAAGGTCCTTACACTATAAGGATCCGTCACGAACAATTTCGATCAAATGCAATTCAAGATGGCGGCTAAAATGGCGAAAATGTTGTCAAAAACAGGATTTTTCGCGATTTTCTCGAAAACGGCTCCAACGATTCCGATTAAATTTATACGAAAAATAGTCATTGGTAAGCTCTATCAACTGCTACAAGTCCCATGTCTGTAAAAGTTTCAGGAGCTCCACCCCATCTTTGCAAAGTTTTATTTTAGATTCCCAATCATCAGGCTTCAGATACAATTTGAACAAAAAAGTTCAAGTGGAAAAGATTGAGCATGAAAATCTCTACAATTAATGTTCAGTAACATTTCCACCTAAAATTGAAAATAAGCTTGAAATTCGAGAAAATGTGATTATTAAATTGCAAACTGTTGGCAACTGTTGATTCTATTAAATCATTCACTATGAAGAGATATCAGACCTCGTGTGTCTCCAGCGTTATTGTTCTGTCACCAGCTGACTCAGATCTTTGTTTATAAGTAGACTTGAGATGCGCGTGAACACTAGCATCAGGTGATCAATTCTCATAACGGCAAGGCAAGTTGTGTTTTTGCCTTGCTACAACCTACCTTTTATAAAGGATAATACTGATCTGACCGCTATATCTTATGTAACTGTTCAATCTTGTTTAAAATAATCTATTAAATTTTATTCGTCAACAAAATATTTTTTTCAATGACTGAATAATACCTAAATTTTCATAATTCACATTAAATATTTTGTTCGCTAATTATATTTTTACATTTTTGAAAAAAGATCTGGCAGTGTTGCTAGAAAAGGATAGGGCTATCAGCTTTGTCGGATGTTAGACATGGATAGCAACACCAATGTTAATCAAATACTGCCATTATAACGTGGACCTCACTATAGTAATTCTATGCAATTTATAATTGATCAATCTATTCATAAACGCATTAATTATATTGGGAAAGAGCAATTGGCTTAGCATAAAACTGCCTCCCCCCAATTCTATAAACAGTAATTCCCAAAATATAGGTTGTATTCCACTCACAAGAATTTGAGTCCAATTTTCTGTATAATTAACATGGTTGATTTATCGTGTGTCTGCAGGCGGGTTATATTTCACTCACTAGAAATTGAATCTAATTTCCTGTATGATTAATATAATTGATGTATCGTTTTGTTTACAGGCAACAGAAGTGCAACCGAAAGTCCTGGCCGTTCTCCAAGAGAAAGAGGCTCAAGAAAAGGTGCTCCGCGAGGAATGGAACGAAAAATGGCGGGAAACACAGAAAATCCTACAGGAACAGAAAGCCCTAGGACTACGCAAGGCTGGTGCTGGAGCGGGGATTGTTCTAGACTCGGATATGCCTCACTTAATTGGTATAGATGACGATCTACTTAGCACTGGGGTGACTTTGTATCACTTGAATGATGGGGAGACGTTAGTTGGCAGCAGTGACGCCGATGGAGATCGACAGGATATAATTCTGAATGGAGTTGATGTAGAGAAACATCACTGCAGTATCACGCTGAAAAACGGGGTGGCAACCCTGGTGCCTCATCACGAAGCCCTATGTTGGGTGAATGGGTCACAGGTGAACAAACCTACCCGTCTCTCACAAGGTTGCAATATTCTCCTGGGACGCACCAACCTGTTCCGTTATAACGATCCCGTTGAAGTCGAGAAGCTCAAGAAAGAAGGTAACAGTCACTCAGTGCTCAACCTGTCCCGGTTATCTCTAATGAGCTGTTCCACACCTGACCTGTGTCGTGATGTTGAAAACAACAATGGAAGTTTCAGAAGACCGGGGTCGGTGGTGTCGGAATCTGGGAGATCTAGAGAGGATATCCTAGAGTCCAGAGAGGATATCCTGAACGAGAGTTCGATAATTAGGGAGGATGATGTCCATCTATCCCTCCGGGAGAGGGAACAAGTACTGAAGAAGTCCATCGACCAGTTTAACTCAGATCAAGAGTCGAAACTGTCGTTCCTAGCCAGTGAACATAAACGGATAGTCGAGTTGCAGGCGAATCTAGACCGTAAAAAAGAGGAACTAACGTTGTTAGAAATGAAACAAACCCAGTTTCGACGAGACTCCCTGAATGGGACCACAGAGATCGATGTCAATGTTCTAAATAATTTCAAGGATTCAATCAACAATATGGAGCAGGAACTGAAGCTACAGAATGAGACGTTGAGTGTTATCGTTAGGAACGCTAATGAAAACGAGAAGAATTTCAAGAGACAAAACTTAAATCTGAGTTTAGTATCGGGTAATGATCATCAACCGTTAGCAACCAGTTCCCCCAATATCACAGTGAACAGCAACAGAATAATCGAGGATTTGGAAAGTCCGTTATCGGATTCCCCCAGGAACTTCAACCTCCAAATGCAACAACGAACCATGTTTAGGAAGATGTCTGTAGATGTAGATCTCGACACAGACGCCCTCTACCAGATGAAATTCCTGACTCAGCAGATCTCCAACCAGAGACGTTTAATCATGAAGTGTTTAGAAAGCGAGATAAACTCGGACGAATTGAATAAGCATATTTCAGTTCTGCAAGAGCTGAAGAGGGAGTATGTGCGATTGGAGCAACAGACTGATGATTGCAGCAGTAAGGAGAATTTCAAGATGGACGCCAACGGTGCCACTCAGAGCAGCGGCACAATGTCGCACGACCATCTGTCGCACGACTCTGACGATCTGTCAACGTCGGCCGACGACACGATATCTGAGTCGTTGATGGGCAGTCGTGTGTTCAAGAGTCGTGACTGTTTGAACTGTTCGGTGCTCAGTCGGTCGTCGCGAGATATCCGGTACAGAATATTACAGTGAGTAGATAGTTTTATAATTAATTTATTCGTCGTAGAAATACAAACTGAATATAACCGTAGAGAAAAGACAGCATAAGAATATATCCCGTGGTGTAGGTAGTTTTTGTTCCACAAGCCCATTATTTAACTCAAGCCGACTACTGTCTATTACTAGTAGTTCTATGAACAGTAGACCTCACGCAGTATTCTCATCCACAAGTACCTGATGTCAACTGTTTTAAATGTTAACAAACTCAGTTCACGTTTGAATTTGTATTCCATAATTATGATATAATTCATCCAGTTCCGTGATGATCTTTCTATCTGATGAAAATTATTTTTTTAGAATCGAAAATATTATAATTTCTCCAGCATTAATTAGTTCATTTGTTTTACTTTTATTCACCTATTAAATTAGTTTTTTGGAATGTGAGAATATTGATACTGATGGGCACGCATAATAATACCATGACTGCAAAACAAAATTTTGAAACCTTAAACCCAAATTTATTTAAAAAATGTTAACAACTCAATCCTTATAGATTATATTAGATTGAACATAACTTATCATACACTTGATGAACATGTGTTTGTCAACTTCCGTTCAATCTAATAGAATCTATAAGGATTAAGTTATAACCATTTTGTTAATAACTTTGGTGTAAACCCAGCTTAAAGATGCATATCTCTTTAATGTCTTTGATTGAAACTAAAGACCTTATACAAATACAGTAATAGACTGGCTTCTCCACACATCTGTGTAATCACATGTCAGCTGATTTATGATGAATAATTCTATAGTCTGATTTTTACTCCAATATTGGCGTATGAAGGAGGCTCCTTTTTCCTTATATATTTATCCTTGAAATGCAAAATTTCCAAAAAAACTTGTATATACGTCGACGCGCAATCTAAATAGAAACATACCTGTGAAATTTCATGAAAATCTATTACCGCGTTTCGCCGTAAATGTACAACATATAAACATTTAAACATTAAGAGAAATGCCAAACCGTCGACTTGAATCTTAGACCTCACTTCGTTAGGTCAATTACTGTTTTTTTCAGAATATACAAATAGGCCTCCTGTTGATTTGATATTTGGCAAATCGGCTGTGTACAGATTGAAAAGAAGGTGGGATAAGATATATCCCTGTGGCAACCCATTGTTCAATACTTTTCTCCTGCTCAGTCTATGTATCATCCATGAGAACCCTGAAATTCCTGTTCTTCAGCATTTTATTGATCAATTGAATGATCTTGGCAAGATCTGTAGGAGTTTAAATATGAGGCCCTCTCTCCACACTGTGTCGTATGCAGCACGCAGGTCCACAAAGGCAGCATACGTCTTCAAGCCTTTCTGAAAGCCCGCTTCAATAATGTGTTGTCAATACAAGAACCTGGTCTGCGCAGCTCCGGTTCGGCCGAAATCCTGCTTGTTGAATTGGAACATGTTTCAATATTTTTGGGCTGATTCTACCGGGCAATCAAAAAGTCTCTCCGCAGTACCTGCGTTCTGTTTTAGCTGAAGATTGTGTTCTGTTTAGAAACCCTTTCGACAAGTTACTCCCACTTTTTTCCCCTCTACTGTAATGAATGTACACGTAAGTTTAATAGATTAACACCTTGCTATTGTTATAAATACTTGTTTTTGAGTTATGGAGTGTTTTTTTTACTATATAGTTCACTGCGGAGGGACTTCTTGATCACCCTGTATTATAGATGAGCCTTTCAAGCAATTTATAGCTGACACTGAGCAGAGCAATTGAGCGATAGCTCTTAACATCATTGCAAGGCTTGACAGGTTTCATGATTGTCACAATTTTTGACTCCTTGAATTCTGCTTGGAGATAGCCACTCTGTAAAATTGTCAGATTTTATGATTGCCACAATTTTTGACTCCTTGAATTCTGCTGGGAGATAGCCACTCTGTAAAATTGTCAGATTTTATGATTGCCACAATTTTTGACTCCTTGAATTCTGCTGGGAGATAGCCACTCTGTAAAATAGTCAGATTTTATGATTGCCACAATTTTTGACTCCTTGAATTCGCTGGAAAATAGCCACTCTTTAAAATCCTTGTATAGAACCGAGAGAACCACAGTCTGACACGCTTTCCTGTATGCAGCAGAAACTCTGGATGGATTCCATCAAACCCCGGTGCCTTATGCTTTTGCCATACGCTAATAATAATAATTATTACTGTTTTGGGCGGATGATAGTGTGAGAAGGGCACAGTATGAGAGACTACCAGCATAACATAGCTTCACCAAAAACAACTACCAGGACTATCAGCTTGAATTAACAGTGAAAATTGGAACATGAAAGCCCTATACTATGGGATATCCTCTTTTCCTATTTATGTTCTCTATGATATAGCTAAACAAGTAAGATACTGACGAAATTGAGTTTATTGAACTCTATACAACCTTGATTGTCAACCAATCTCGACAATTCCTTATGCTTTTTCCAAAACCTGATTTTACGTCATTATTACTTCCATATACATGTTGCAAGTATCATTGATACAAGTTTCTAGTATACATAATATTGTAAATTTATGTGATCTGATTGTGCAGTTTTTTATTTATTTCGTCTTATATTTTCTTTTCAGGGACAGATTACAAATGTCATTAGCGCCTCCATCTTTTAGTGCTTCTGTAAGTATTTTCATAATAAATCAGTTAATATTACAAATTATTCTTCTGACTTTCTTAGACGGGCTACACACTGGCGTCTCAAGACGCGTGTCGTGTCTTATCAAATTTCATGAGACATGCATGTCTTTTGTATGTCTCTGTCGCTTGTCGCATGTCTTGTGATTTTCGGTTGTTACAAAGCTGTATTACAGACTGAGCATGAGCAGTGACAGAGCGCTCAGTAGACAGTGGCTAGAGCGCATGCGCGGAGTGATATCTCGTGCGACACCTGTCCGATACACAGGCGATGCCTCGAACATCTGTCGCAAGCAGTGAGTAAGCTCTGATTTTACAACACAGGTTGGTTTCATATGCGACATGCCTCAGACATGAGATTTGTTGTAGACATCATGTCTAAGACACCAGTGTGTAGCCCGCCTTAGACTAGGTGCACACCAGTTAGTCAAGACAAGACAAGACACGTTTAGTCACAATACTTCACATTGTTGCTTATGACGCAACTCACACTGATTAGTCATTACAATTATACATGTCTTCATAAGCAACTATGTGAAGTATTGTGACTAAACGTGTCTTGTCTTGACTAACCGGTGTGCATATAGCCTTAGATCGATCCCATACATGATAAACTAGTATAATTGAGCGCTTTATGTTAATTATTAACAATACTAGTGTGGGTTATGATTTATTGTGATGAAATATTTTAGACCTCAACCAGTGGAATTTGATGGGACAGAAAAATCCAGTTCTTAAGAAATTCAAATAATCTTGATTCAATTCATTAACTTGCTACGTTCAAAAAAATCGAACTTATCTATTAATTGGAGTTATTTTATAATATAAACTGTAGTATTATTTTACTCTTCAACATATTTGTTTTTCAAAAATGTGCCACTGTACTGAATAAAGCTGGACACCAACCACCTAAGTGATGTCCACGTTATAGAATAGAATAAGTTTTATTGTAACCGCTTCTGAGGTCTTCAGAAGCATTACCTCCGTCACAATATACAGCAAATGTCACACATACAATACAATAATTGGAAACATACTATTCTAAAAGAACTACAATATCATGACATATTAATATCATGTCCAAACAAAGAAAGATATTAAATATATATATATATATATATATATAATATATATATATATATATATATATATATATATATATATATATATATATATATATATATATTCAAATATAAGATATTCTGGTCTTGAAATATAATGCAGTCACACAAATAAAAACGAACAAACAAAAATGAAAAGTAGCAGTAGTTGATACAGTATTTACTTAATGTAGGTACCTCAACATAATATTAATAATTTTACAAAGTCCTAGCCAGTTCATAGAACTCCTGGAAAGTGTAAATGGGGTTACTGATTAGGAATATCTTCAGCCTCCGCTTGAAAACTAGATTTTGCAAACCTCTAAATTGTTCAGAGAGCATATTAAAAAGCTTCACACCAATGAATAGAAATGTTTTTTGCGTGCTAGAATACTCGCACGTTAGAATACTCGCATATTGGAAGTGGAGAAGGATAGGGGAACGCGTTGCCGATCTTCTTTCTTGTCAATGCCTTCTATAGACGGTTGCTGATACAGGTTTATTAATGTAATATTGACTGTTCATTCTCGTTTAAAATAAACAATTATATTTCATTAAGCAAGAAATTATATTTTTCAATGAATTTTCATAGTTAAGATGAAATATTTTGTTGATTAATTATTAATTCTACATTGTTAAAAGACGATCTGGCAACAGAGCAAAGCGAGAAAGAGATACCGCTATCCGCTTTGTTGAATAATAGACAAGGATAGCAACACCATTGCTAATCGAACACTGCCATTATAACGTGGACCTCACTATAGTATTAATTTATTCTGCTAAATGATATCTTAAGCTGGATTCGCACACGACAGTGACGGTGAAATATAATTCCCATAAGTTGTAATGGGATTATTCATACTCACTCGGCCTGGCTGAGTGTGAATAGTGGGTCGATGTCAAACGAGGCAAACGACAGAAGAGTCCTGCGACAGTCGAGACCAGCGACGGTAGAGACCGGCGACATTCGAGGTCAGCGACGGTAGAGGACTCCTGAAAAAGTGGCCTCAAATGTCGCCTACATTAGGCGACAGTTGAAGCCACTCTAATTTTTGTACAGCTCCGACAGTCGAGACCTGCGACGGCAGAGGACTCCTGAAAAAGAGGACTCCTCCAATTGAGTTTCGTCAACAAAGGTGGTCAAGTCATATACATTCCAGTACTTGGATGATGGTCCCTAAACATATTTTTAAGTAATGGGAATCCATTACTACTGCATTATGCCTCCTTCATTGACAAATCTAAATATTTATCTATCTTCTATCCATCTATAAGACGAGATGGTGTCTGTCTTTCTGTCTGTATGTGAGCTCATCACGCTTGAAATACTTGACTGATTAAGCTGTAATTCTTCACAAAAATGATCGTTCTGAAAATCCTTCAAGGATAAGCACTATCTACCTTCAAAGTTCATATGCTTTTTTTATAAAGGAAGTTTCCATTATTTAGTTTTCAAAAATCAGAAGTTATAATCATTATAAAATGTATTTTGTCTGGAATCGCAGTAGGATGTGTCCTCAACTGTCGCCTGCTGCAAGCGAGTCTCTAATTTTTGTACAGGCCCGACAGTCGAGACCAGCGACATTCGAGGCCAGCGACGGCAGAGGACTCCTGAAAAAGAGGCCTCAAATGTCGCCTGCGTTAGGCGACAGTTGAGGTCACTCTAGTTTTTGTACAGCCCCGACAGTCGAGACCTACGACGGGAGAGGACTCCTGAAAAAGTGGTCTCAAATGTCGCCTGCGTTAGGCGACAGTTGAGGCCACTCTAATTTTCGTACACTCCCGACAGTCGAGGCCTACGACCGTAGAGGACTGTAAAAGAGTCCTCTACGGTCGTAGGTCTCGAATGTCGTCGGTCTCGACTGTCGCGCCCCCGGAATATTGTCCAGTTTGAACTAGTAGGAATTAATAATTTGATTCTATAGGAAGAGATGTTGTGCTATCTCTTCATAATTGAAATAATAGTTTCAACAAATAAGGTGGTATTGACAACATCAACGTTTTATTCTTTCAATCATGAGATTTATATTTTCACTGTCACTGTTTGATTCAAACAATAACATCGGGGCACCGAGCTTCGCTCGTTATTTTCATTTATTGATAAACAGAACACAATTCTCTAAAATGATCGTGTTTATATTTCACAGCTGGCTAAACGTCATCTTATGAATTTCGGGGATGCGATATTTCGATTTTTCACATACTCACTTTTTTACTATCCACAGCTGTTTCAGCCAAGGATGAATTATCCTTTTAATGTCGTTCAGCGAGTTTTCCCAAGGATGAGACCTAGAGCAATCGAATCTTTATATCATAAACCTACTATGTTCCAAAGTTCGTGAAAATCGTTAGAGCCGTTTTCGAGATCCGTTGAACATAAATAACCAGATATAAAAATAGCCAGATATAAAATAACAAGATATAGAAATAACCAGATATATAAATACAGAAATTGCTCGCTTAATATAATAGTATTGATTCATACAATGAGTAAATTATAAATTGATAGAAAGGGGAAAAATAAGGTAACGTTGTGCTATTCCTCTCCCAAATTTAGATAAGGTTACACATAGTCCGAAACAGGTCAAGTCTTGTATTTGTTCACTTCACAAAATTTTCAGTCCTTAATTATTTTTACAAAGTGGATTTTGAAATTTAGATGCTGTTGTTTAGAATTCCAGCTTTACTATTGATTGTGTTATGGAACCATGTTATAGTGTAGCGCAACTTGATGTCTTCCATCTCTGTTTCAGATACAAGATGTTAATCAACTAACTTCTAGTAATAATTATTCTCTAACGAGATCCATGCCTTCACTTAATAGAATCTCAGGTGAGTAACTGTATGTTTGAATTAATTAGCCTCCCTATAGGCTAGGCCTCTTTCAAAGAGACTATATTGTTAAATTGTTTATCCAGCCAACTATGTAATATTTTGAAAAGGTACCTCAGATAACAATAATCAAAATGAAACTCTTAAAATATGCAACAAATCAATTGAATTTCTGTAGTGAAAATTTCGTTAAATAATATAATCGTTCAACATAGTTATAGTGGAGTCTTAAACTACTAATACCAATGTTTATTCTCCGCCGTTAGAGCTACTTTTGGCTAACTTGTTTAAGAGTTAACTGCCCAATCTTGGCAAGTTAGGCTAGGGCCACACGAGCGCACATAGTGCGTCCGTTGCAACTTACTTTTTGACGTCCGTTGTAGAAATACATAGAAGTGAATTGGTGACAACACAAGCGGTACTTGCGTACCAAGTAACGGGAGTCGTAACGGACGGTGATTTTTGAACTGAGCAGAAATGCTACAACGCACGTCAAAACATGCAAAAGTTATTGCTTAGTCTGGTTCAATTGCGTAAAGCCAACTGACGTTGACGCACCACACTCAACGCTCGTGTGGTGTCATTGGCGACGGCCGTAAAAAGTAAGTTGCAACGGACGCACTATGTGCGCTCAAATTTCTTAATCTTTCGTTAAAATCATCAGTTAGTGTTAAGGCTGTCCAAAGGCTAAAAATAAACTTTCTACTCGTGATATTTTTCAAAGTTTTTCGATTTGTATATCATCAAGCTATCAAAATAAAAACATTTTCTCAGGCAAACATTTTTTTTCTGATCATTACTTTTTGAGATATGAGCGACTAAAATTTAAATTTTTGGGACAGAACATTTCAAATTCGGTAAAAGATAAATCCATGCGATTTAGAGGATAGATTCTTCATGTTATTGTTGATCTAGTAAAACAAAAATTTTCTGAAAATATCAATTTTTGAGAAAGTTAATCAATTTACTAAGAATAACTTTTAGTTGAGCTATTTTTTGGTAAATTGAATAACTTTCTCAAAAATTGATATTTTCAGAAAATTTTTGTTTTACTAGATCAACAATACCATGAAGAATCTATCCTCTAAATCTCATGGATTTATCTCTTACCGAATTTGAAATGTTCTGTCCCAAAAATTTAAGCTTCAGGCGCTCATATCTCAAAAAGTAATGATCAGAAAAAATGTTTTCCTGAGAAAACGTTTTCATTTTGATAGCTTGATGATATACAAATCGAAAAACTTTGAAAAATATCACGAGTAGAAAGCTTATTTTTAGCCTTTGCACAGCCTTAACTGAAGATTACTAAACGAAACGTTAACATGAATATGGTGAAACCCACCCTTATCATATGTTTAGTTTTCAATCGATTTATGGTTTGTGTTTGTTAACAAACAATTCTATTCCATTCTTCAATTCTATTCTATTCTAGTGTGGGAAAGGAGGCTGAATGACTCAGACTGGGACCAAAGACTGATAGTATCAGTGCCGAATTACCTGATTAGAGGCGCTGGCAGAAATACGCACTACGTTTACGAGGTGCTTGTCTGCGTCGAAGGTGAAACCTACTCGATACTGCGCAGGTACCGGCGATTCAGAGAGCTGCATCTCACTATGAAGCACAAGTATGGAGACCAGGTAAGTGCTATGCTAAATTATTAATAGTTAAATATTTTTTGAAATAAGGATAAAAGTGAGGTCTAAGATTTAAGTTGACGGTTTTACATTTCTCTTTATGTTTATATTTATGTTCCGCATTTAATGCTGTAACAGAATGGTGTAGTGCGATAAGAGATAAGGGAATGGTTGTCAACATTGAGAAGAGTAAAGTGATGATAGTATCAAAGAATCAGGAGAATGTGGAGTTGGATATAACATGGGATGGTGAAATATTGGAAAGGGTGAACAACTATGAATATCTTGGAACATTAATCTCTGCAGATGGAAAAATTGATGAAGAGATAAACAACAGAGTAAGGAAAGCCAACCAAGTGTATTACCAGCTTAGCAGAACCATCCTGGGTGAACGAGAAATAAGCCAGGGAACTAAAATAAGGATATACGAGACAATATTCAAGCCAGTTCTACTCTATGGAACAGAATGCCTCACAATGATAGAGAAGCACAAGAGTAGAATTACCTCCTCAGAAATGAGATACCTAAGGAGGGTGGTTGGAAAACCCAGAACAGACAAAGTGAGAAATAGTGTGATCAGGGAAACATTAAAACAGGAGGAACTGATTACCACTGTTCAGCGAAAAACCCTTGGATGGTATGGCCATGTAGCTCGGATGAGTGATGAACGAAAGGCAAGGCTGGTTATGGAGGCAAGACCGGAAGGGAAACGAGGCAGGGGACGACCACCACTGCAATGCAATCAGTATGTAGAGAGTATAGCTGCTGCAAGAGGAAAGGCAATGAATGACGTAAAGAGAATGGCACAGGATCGTATAAAGTTTAGAGAATCGTTGAAGGCACACGACGCTTAACGTCAAAAGGGTATGAAAAAGAAGAAGATTTACGGTAAAGCGCGGCAATGGATGTTCATGAAATTTGACAAATATGTTCCTTTTTAAATTTCGCGTCGACGTACATGTAAGGTTTTTTTAAATTTCGCATTTTAAGGATAATACAAAAGGAAAAGGAGTCTCCTTCGAAAGCCAATATTACCGTGAAATTCAGACTATAGAATTATTCATCATAAATCAGCTGTCGAGTGAATTGATCAATTGTCCTTCGAAAAAATCATCAGCTGTTGTGTGGACTATTAATTGCAAGCAATGACGCATGCAATTAACTAGTAGTTCTGTGAACAGTAGACCTCGCGCAGTTATAAACCACAGCCTCCTTTAATACTGCCCATCAGAGTAAATCCTGTCCTGTCCTGTAGAGTCGGCGAGATATCAGTGTATAAACGGCTATTTGGGTATTGTATCGACAATGCTAATAATTTGATGTAAACAGCTTTATGCTACTGCCATCAAAATCTTACCGAGTTGAAAGCAGAGAAAAGTCGGGAGAAAATACTATGATGCTACTTCAAGTTATCATTTGCATGCCTCACTGCATGCAATTAATAGTCCACACAACAACTGTTTTTTCACTAAGTTACATTGAAATATTGAATTGCATGCGTCATTTCATGCAATTTATAATCTACTCGACAGCTGATTTATGTTGGATAATAATTCTATAGACTGATTTTTACTCTAATATTGGCGTATGAAGGAGGCTCCTTTTCCTTTTATTTCATCCTTGAAATGCAAAATTTCAAAAAACTTTATGTATACGTCGACGCGAAATTCAAAAAGGAACATATCTGTCAAATTCATATCTGTCGCTGTAAATGCGGAACATAAATATAAACATAGATATTAACATATAAACTTAAAGCAAATCCGTCTACTTGAATCTTAGACCTCACTTCGCTCGGTCAATGAATAGTTAAATATTTTTTGGAATAAAGATAATTTCATAGATAAAAGATAGCGTAAGTAGATATTCAATGTTATAGATCGTTAATAAAATTTGTTGAATGAGAATTGTTATTTTGTAGAATTTTTACATATGAAACTACAGTCCTGTATTAATGCCTAATAAATGTGGATGTGACAAAATAAAACTGTATTTTTTTAAATTATAGGTCATTCATGTTCCAAAATTCAAACCAGTTTTTTTGTTAACTCAAGTCGATTTTTGTTGACTTCTGTCTAATATTACTGTTTTAACGGGTGAGCATATAAGGTGCGTACAGATTTCCGCGATTTCCGAGCATATAAAGGTCCGTACAGATTTCAAAACATGAGCAATTCACTTTTAATCAGCTGATTATATCTGTATTTTTACAGAAACGGTAAGATACAGATATATAAAGCTTGGCATCAGCTGATTAGAAGTGAATTGCTCATGTTCGCGGCGCGGAAATCTGTACGCACCTTTATATATCACTTAATAACATGAGTAATTCACTTCTAATCAGCTGATGTCAAGCTTTTTATATCTGTATCTTACCGTTTCTGTAAAAATGCAGTTATAATCAGCTGATTAAAAGTGAATTGCTCATGTTCGCGGCGCGGAAATCTGTACGCACCTTAAGAACGGCACAGTGTGAGAGACTACCAGCGTCACATAGCTTCACGAAAGATAACTAGGACTATCTAGGTTGCTACTACTAGGACTACATAGCTTCAAGGATAATACTATAGTTATATTATTGTACTATAGTGAGATCCACGTTATAATGACAGTGGATTGAGATGGGAGAACAGCGTTGCCGATTCTCTGCCTTGATTAATTATCTTTCTACATTGTCAAAAACAGATTTGGCATCGTTGTGGAGCAAGAAAAGGATAGTACCACCTACTTTGTCGAATAATAGACAAGGATAGCAACACCAAAGTTGATCAAACACTGTCATTATAACGTGGACCTCACTATAGGACTATCAGTTTGAATTAAGGCTATTCGGTACACCTTTTTATTATTATTTATATTTAAATTGGATAATCTTTTTCAATATAATTGTTAAGATCATTATAAGAGTGAGAAAAAGTGGCAACTGGCATTTTCAAGTGATATAATAAGCGAGTTATGGGTTGTTCAAGTGCTTAACTCCGTTTTCTTTCCAGATCATAAACGGTTTCGACTATATTATTAGAACATCTCTTAAAAATTCAAAAAATGTATCTTTACAAACTAAAACATTTTATTCCCCATAATGTTCATAACCATAGCATAGATATCCCATGGTATAGGGCGTTTATTTCGCATCGTTTACTGTCAACTCAAGCCGATTACTGTCGATTATTGTCGATTTTTCCTGTTTTGACACCAGACCTGAGCCAGCCAGGTCACTCGATATTATTATTATTACTGTTTTGTTGGGGTGAGAGTGTAGGAACGGCACAATATGATAAACTACCAGCGTCACACAGATTCATGGGAAAGAACTACGTGGACTATCAGCTTCAGATAACAGTAAAAGTTGCGACATAAACGCCCTATACCATGGGATATATACTTACCCTATTGTTTCTCTATGGTTTAATTATCTATAAATTGCTTTGTAAACCCTAATGGGCCTACTATTTTATAATTTTATTTATTTAATTCCATTATAATTTATTATTTTCAGGTAGCCAAGCTATCGTTTCCGCCGCGGAAACTGTTTCTTTGGCAAATGGACGGAGAGTTGCTGGCAAAAGAGAGGAGACCGCTGCTCGAAATTTACCTGAAAAGACTGTTGGCAACTTGTGCCTCCATCAGCACATGTCCGCTTCACAACAGCTGTTCCAAAACGGCGCTACACCAGTTTTCAACTTTCTTCAAGAAAGGTGTCTTCGAAACTGGGAAATATGGTACTAGTTGAGTTAATTAACCAGTTGAGTTGATCAACTAGTTGAGTTAATAAACTGGTTAAGTTGATCAACTAGTTGATTTAATCAAGTAGTTGATAGAATATGGTTCCAGTTGAGAGTTTTTCTCTCGCTATCCGCAAACGAAGGTATCGAAGGTGTCGAACTAGTTAAATTGATCAACTAGTTGAGTTGTTTAACTAGTTGAGTTGATCAACTTGTTGATTTAATCAAGTAGTTGATGGAATATGGTTCTAGTTGAGTGTTGAAAATGTATTAATTTTCTCTCGCTATCCGCAAACGAAGGTGTCGAATTAACGAAGTTTCCTACTTTTGTTGCCTGAAACTGAGACAACTCAATGATAAACGCATTTTGTTGTGTTTAGTTTTGACTCTTATTTTGCGATAATTATGTGGACTCTGAGATTACTGCTATAATAATTGTACAGCTTTGTAAAATTCTCAGGTTGATAATATTTTAATTTCAATTTTTTTCTGAATTTGATATTACTGATAGAAAATTCAGATTGCTGTTATAATTTTACAGCTTTGTAAGAGTCTCTCGTCAGGATGATGATATTTAAATCTCAATTATATTTAATCTGTGATTAAATTTTTTACTGAGACTACTAATAGGAAATTGCTTTAATATTGTACAGCTCTGTAAAATTCCCAGGATGATAATAATTGAATTCTATCTATGCTATGGTTTCTCTATGATTGAACTCTAATTCACACAATTTTATAAATGGAAAATAAATATTGAGTCAAATAGTCTGGGATCAGAGTTTTTAGGTCTCATGTGATTCAAATGCATGCTCCAGTAAGTGAGTAAATATTTCATAATATCCAAAACATTATATAAGTCTGAAAGACTTAATTATTTTAGAGTTTATGGCCCGCTTGCAAAAAAGCTGGTTGGATTTTAATCGAGATTCATTTCATGAAAACCAATCTATCAGATTTTTTAAAAAGAACGCTTCTCTGATTGGCTTTCGTGAAATTAATCACGGTTAAAATATAACCGGCTTTTCTGCAACCGGGCCTCAGATCTACTTTTCCTGAAAGGAGCATAGTACTGGAACTCTAATAACGTTTTTCAAGTTTCTCAAACTGTTCCTAATAAAAGACTCATTTTACATTTTTCACAAAATTTTCATTCTCAAATTTTTGCTGTTCTTGATCGAAACTGTGAATTCCTTGAATAAGTTTTCAGATTTTTAGAATTGATCATTTTGAAGAATATTTTTTCTTTGAATGATGGGCATTTTATCAGGAAAATTTCATTCAAGAAGAGGTTTAAATCTGTTTTTGATTCATGTACTAAATTTTTTATTATATATTACTTATTTTTATTATATTCTTTCCAGCTAATCTGGCAGCAATAATTTTCTATTTTTATCATGTTTTTTTATTATAATAAATTGATCATTGACATCCTAATGTTATTCATTAAGGTGCGTACAGATTTACGCGCCGCGAACATGAGCAATTCACTTTTAATCAGCTGGTACCAAACTTTTTATATCTATATTATCTTATACCGTTTCTGTTAAAATACAGATATAGTCAGCTGATTAAAAGTGAATTGCTCATGTTCGCGGCGCATATATCTGTACGCACCTTTAGATGATGACGTCAGCACTGTTGATAAATGAATTTTAAAATGTAATTTTCCAAAAGTGAGTGGACTTTGTTCCAAAGACTATTCTGAACTTGTTGAATGAATTAAAATACTGATTATAAGGGAAAATCCGATATTTAATTAAAAACGCAATTCTGAAAAGTTATACTCATTCAAAATTATCTATGTTTTGATGAAGGGTACAGGTTTTACCATAGAGAAAATAGAGCATAATTTATTATGCTATCTTATATGCTATTTATTATACTATCATTTCTTTATTATGCTAAAAGATAGCATAATAAATTATGCTTTATTTTCTCTATGGATGAAACCTCCTTTGGTTCATTTGAGTCAATAAATAATCCATCAAATTAATTTTCCTTCAAATTTTTCATCATGTTCTAGTATTTCATTTCTTTTAGATTAAAAAAATTATAGAATAGAATTCAGCTGATATTCATTGTTGAACACCTTTTGCTCAGATTGATTATCTACTGAAATTTTTATATTTACCTAAAAGTAATTTTAAATTCAATTAGATTTAGATTATATATTACTACCATTGACAATACAAGTTGTTGTTTAAAGCTCCCTATATTAGGGAGTAGGTTTGTAGCTGTTCTTTTTTGAAAAATGTTAAGCATGTTAGTTTATTTTCAAGTTATGTATTTATTACAATTTTATGTGAGATTCGAATTGGAATTAATTTTTATTACTGCAAATTAGTGAAAATCTGTATGCACCTTGAAGGTTATCAGATATGATTACTATAGATTTTCGATTTTGTTTGAAATGGCTTTAAGGGCCCGGGTTCCGTGCACGGGATTTAGTTAAGTTCTAGACTTTAACGCTAGGGTCACATGAGCGCACATAGTGCGTCCGTTGCAACTTACTTTTGCGGCTTTCGCCAATGACACCATACGAGCTTTGAGTGTGGTGCGTCAACATCAGTTTTGGCTTTACGCATGCAACTTTTGCATGTCTCGACGTGCGTTGTAGTATTTCTGCGCAGTTCAAAAATCACCGTCCGTTACGACTTCCGTTACTTGGTACGCACGTACCTCGTGTGTTGTCACCAATTCACTTCTATGTATTTCTACAACGGACGTCAAAAAGTAAGTTGCAACGGACGCACTATGTGCGCTCATGTGGCCCTAGCCTAAACAGCTGGAGGCAGGAAATTGGCTTTACGAAACGGGACGTTGTCTTAGTACACGTTTAAATTATATTTCGAAAAACTAGAAAATTGGACACAAAATAAAGAGAAAATAGTGTGAAGTTCAAGCTATTTTGAATTATTGACCGAGTGAAGTGAGGTCTAAGAGTCAAGTCGACGGTTTGGCATTTCTCTCAATGTTAAAATCTTTGAATGTTTATATATAGCGCATTTACGGCGAAACGCGGTAATAGATTTTCATGAAATTTGACAGGTATGTTCCTTTTTTAATTGCGCGTCGACGTATATACAAGGTTTTTGGAAATTTTGCATTCCAAGGATAATATAAAAGGAAAAAGGAGCCTCCTTCATACGCCAATATTCCAGTAAAAATCATCAGACTATAGAATTATTATTCATCATAAATCAGCTGACAAGGGTGATTACACAGATGTGTGGAGAAGTCAGTCTATTGCTGTATTTCCATAAGGTCTATAGTTTCAATCAGGCACTTGTGGATGAGAATACTGCGTGAGGTCTACTGTTCACAGAACTACTAGTTTATGAATATTTCATTTCGTCAAGGAAAAACGTTTCCTATTATAGAAATGAGAAAATAAAGATTATCATAAAATAAACTATGACTACGTTTCGGAAAACAAATTTTCTGACTCCAGCTGTTCAAAGTCTAGAACTTAGCTGAATCCCGAGCTCGAAAACCGGCTCTAAAAGTTCATCCATGTGGTAAAGATGCTAAAAATATCAAAATTTCTCATTGTAGATGTTTTGTGATCCTGTCAAGAAAAATAACCTGTCATAATTTTTATGAATCGGCGATCTACTCTATAGTTTATCTAGTTTGAATCTATATTTTCTTCCACACACTGTTCACTAGTTCCATATACATTTTCTAGCTTTCTACATTCTGGTCAGAACTTGAGTCTTTTTCCTAAAAATGGATAATTTTAACCTTCCGGTAGTCGCGCCCTACTCAATCACACGAGCAGTCGCGTGTTGTAATTTTTACAACATCCGATTTTTTATATGTTATGTACTCTGTTTACTGTCAAAAAATATTAGTTAATTGTATAATTAATATTTCCATCTCATTGAATTATTTTACGCCTATGAACATTTGCATGATTACCTTTTCGTAGCCCAATAAGGTACATCAAGCAAAGCCATCTGTGTTATTGGTTCGTTTACAGTCCCCGTATAAAGTCTTTCCCTATCTTATGCACTGTCGCGACTAAATGGCACCTAAAGACTGAACCATTGCTCGGTTGATACTGCAACTCATTGGAGTGATGGGGTGAAAGTTTTGGAATGCATAGGTGACTCATTCACTGACACCACCCCATTCAATAGTTTTGTGCAGCAAAAAACTGACACTGATGTACTTTTTACAACAGCGCGACTGCCGGAAGGTTAACTAATGTCTAATAATGAATATATCCAATTTATAAAAAAGTTTTAACTATTAACTAATAATTCTATGAATAATATTCACTCAACATTTTTTAAATTGTACCTGTTGCACAAAAAGTAGGTACCGTCTTTTCAGAAACGTATTCTCTGATTGGTTCTCGTAAAGTTAATCACTATTAAAATTTAACCGGCTTCTGTGCAACCGGGCGTATGTGTTTTAAGCAATACTATCAAGTGCTGTGCAATGCTGAAGCAATGTGTCAAGTAATGCCATAAAACCTTATATTCGCACACCGATGCGAATCGCAGACTGCGATGATTTCAACCTTTAACCATGGCTTACAATTTCGGCCGATCCCGTCGCCGTGTTGCGATTCGCAATGGAGTGCGAATTTTCATGGCCTGTATGGTCTTTAAAATTATTGTATTAATGGAGCTTAAATACTTTGTAAATTACCTACATTTAGTGCTCTGATGAACGATTCATCACGTTTCATTATATTATTATAGTTAAAGTGTGGTCCACGTTATAACGGCAGTGGAGAAAGATAGGAGAAAAACGTTGCCGATCCTCTGTCTTGTCAATGCCTTCTATAGACGGTAGCTGATACAGGTTTATTGATGTAATATTAACTGTTCATTCTCGTTAAAAATAAGCAATTATATTTTATCAAGCAATAAATTATATTTTTCAATAATTTCATAATGAATTTCCATAATTACGATAAAATATTTTGTTAATTAATTATTAATACTTCATTGTTAAAAGACGATCTGGCAACAGACAAAAGCGAGAAAGTGATAGCGCTATCCGCTTTGTTGAATGATAGACAAGGATAGCAATACCATTGATAATCAAACATTGCCATTATAACGTTGACCTCACTATAGCATCGTTTTAAAAATCAATTAATTGAGGCTGTGAAATTGTTAATAGGCTATTTATATAAATATTATACCATTGATACTACATAAGTAACTAATTAAGGATAATTCTTTGTAAATTTAATTCTGAGATATTATAGAACTTGATCACCTGACGCTAGTGTACACGCGCATCTGAAGTCTACTTATAAACAAAGATCTGAGCCAGCTGGAGACAGGACAATAACGCTGGAGACATACGAGGTCTGCAATCTCTTCATAGTGAATCATTTAATAACAGTTGTCAACAGTTTGCAATTGGATAATTACATTTTCTCGAACTTCGAGCTTATTTTCAATTTTAGGTGAAAATGTTACTGGAAATAAATTGTAGAGATTTTCATGCTGAATCCATGCTCAATCTTTTCCACTTGAATTTTTTTGTTCAAATTGTATCTGAAGCCTGATAATTTGGGAATCTAAAATCAAACTTTGCATAGATGGGGCGGAGGTCCTGAAATTTTTACAGATATGGGACTTGTGGCAGTTGATAGAGCTTATCAATGACTATATTAGGTATAAATTTAATCAAAATCGTTGGAGCCGTTTTCGAGAAAATCGCGAAAAACCCGGTTTTTAACAACATTTTCTCCATTTTAGCCGTCATCTTGAATTGCATTTGATCGAAATTGTTCGTGTCGGATCCTTATAGTGTAAGGACCTTAAGTTCAAAATTTCAAGTTATTCCGTTGAATGGGAGATGAGAATCGTGTACACAGACGCACATACACTCATACACACACACATACAGACCAATACCCAAAACCCACTTTTTTGGACTCAGGGGACATTAAAACGTATAGAAATTTAGATATTGGGGTACCTTAATTTTTTTCGGAAAGCAATACTTTCCTTACCATAATAGGGCAAGGAAAGTATAATAAACTGTTACAAGTGATAAACAAACTATACCAGTTGAAAATATCACAGGTGGCAATCATATGATTATTAGGCAATCATATGATCACCATTATAACGTTGACCTCTTCATGTATTCTGACTCCCTGGTACAAAATTATAACCAACTAAAATTCTAACAGTGGAGCAGAGGCTTGAAAGAGGTAGTGAACAGTATTGCGGGTTGCCTATCCTTCTCTTACAAGGCGCAAACAAAAAAACGTGTTACCACTTTGATTATAAAAATATGATAATTTTCAAATGGCCATAACTTTTGAACGGTAATGAATTTTGTAAATCGGATTCCAGATTTGTGTTTCTCGCATCGAAGAGCATAAGGTCACGAAGTTTGAGCGATTTTTATTTTTCACAAAAAAAATAGAATCATGGAACTGAATCCATTTATTTTTCTTCTTTTGAAGAAGGAGAAGGAGAAAAGGAATAAGAAGAAGAGAGAGAAGGAGAAGGAGCTTTGAACATAAACTAACCATCGTGAACCACACTGAGACGGGAAGTATATCAGATTTGGCTGAAATATCTCCTGAACGGTGAGGAATATTACAAATTTTCAAATGGTCATATCTCCTGAACGGTAAGGAATTTTGCAAAAATGATTTCAGATTCGTGTTTCTCGCATCAAAGACCATAAGATCACGAAGTTTGAGCGATTTTCATTTTTCACAAAAAATTCATGGATTCCATGAATTTCCAAAATGAAATTGCATCATAAAACGAATCTGGAATCATATTTGCAAAATCTCCTACCGTTCAGGAGATTTATGACCATTTAAAGTTCAAAGCTTCTTCTTTTTATTCTTCACGATGGTTAGTCCATGGATTTCATCTTTTTTTGTGAAATCCGGCATTTCTCAGGTTGAGCTTTATCTATGGTGCAAATCTACAGCGAAACGCGGTAATAGATTTTCATGAAATTTGACAGGTATGTTACTTTTTAATTGCACGTCGACGTATATACAAGGTTTTTGGAAATGTTGCATTTCAAGGATAATATAAAAGGAAAAAGGAGCCTCGTTCATAAGCCAATATTAGAGTAAAAATCAGACTATAGAATTATTCATCATAAATCAGCTGACAAGTGATTACACAGATGTGTGGAGAAGCCAGTCTATTGCTGTATTTCCATATTAAGCTGGATAATAAAAAAAGGAAAAGGAGCCTCCTTCATACGCAAATATTAGAGTAAAAATCAGACTATAGAATTATTCATCATAAATCAGCTGACAAGTGATTACACAGATGTGTGGAGAAGCCAGTCTATTGCTGTATTTCCATAAGGTCTATAGTTTCAATCAGGTACTTGTGGATGAGAATACTGCGTGAGGTGTATAAGCTGGCCACTGACGAGCGTTCCAACAAGCCAAATGGCACGGTAGCGTGCCATTGGAACGACGTGAATGGTGAATCGCGCTCGTATTTTGGTGGAGCGACGAGGCTCGATGGAATTCCAACCGGTTGAAAATCCATCGCGCCACGCCAAACCTACGTCACTCCAACTCCTCGTGAATGGGGAATCTCGATGGCATGCTGGAACGACGGAACGACCGTGAATGTGGAAACCTGTGGGTTGTCCCGTCTCAGTGCGTGTCAGACCGTTGACTTGGAAGGATAGATTGCTGTTTTGCTCTTGTTTTGAATGTTGTTTTGTTCTTGTGTTGTTGTGTTGTCATGAGTTCGAACCGGGTTTTTGTAATCTCTGTGATCGAGATGTACAGGGATCATACCTGTTTGTGGAAAATAACAGACCCTGGTTACAATGACAAGGTAAAAAGGAACGCTGCTCTGGAGATGATCCTTGATTTTTTTAAAACTGTTGATCCCACAGCTACAAAAGATGTAGTTACTAAGAAGCTCAACTCGATGAGAGGCTCATCGGTGATATCGCTGTGATGAACTTCAGCTCTTCATAGTTCATCCCGGTGGCCAAGAAACGTAGAGTTGCAGCCAACCTCTCATGGGGAGTAATGCACTGTCTCATGACTGTATTTTGTAATCATCGGTGTTACCAAACGAAGTAAATGGTTGTAGGTATCTTCATCCATACGCAAATAATTCTTCCAGTCCGAAGGTTCGACACTAAGATCTTGAAATAAATTCAGATGCGTGTGATTCTGATGAATCGATCTTTTGCAAAAGATCACGAAGTTTGAGCAATTTTTATTTTTCACAAAAAATTGATGAAATTCATCGTGAAACACACTGAAACAAAATGTATCTCAGATTTGGCTGAAATTTGGTCATATCTCCCTATTTTTCTCTCTCTATCATTCCGATGATGGGAAACTTATTGTATGGATCAATAAAGAAGAATCAATCATCTGTTTATTCTAATCCTACAAAAAATCGTACGTCCAAAAATTGATGCAGTTTTTTATTATGCTTAATGGATCAAGTTGGGAACTTGAAATATTGGGACCAATAAACGATGCATGCTACTTCTATAAATAATCATTTATTTTTAAAATACTAGTTTTATTTATAAAATATACAATTTATACAAAATATATATATATGAATCTTTCATTTACCTATAACTATACAAATATTGCAATACAGTACAATTAATACTCCTGTAATTTTATCACAATTAAATTTCAACAACTTACATTACAGAACAGAGTAAGTTAAAAGAAGTTAAGAGATGACTTTTTGTGGCAAGATTAAATCAATGTTCTACAAATTACGATAACTATTTACAATTGTAATGAGGAATAATTGTAATATAGTATGATAATCATGGATGAACTAATATAATCAATTTGTCATACAAATTGAAAAATACTTTTTATTGAAATATGATAGATCTCTGTTGGAATTAGATGAGCTATAGTGAGGTCCACGTTATAATGGCAAAGGAGAAAGATAGGAGAACAGCGTTGCCGATCCATCGTCTTGTCAATGGCTTCTATAGACGGTAGCTGAATACACAGGTTTATTTATGTAACATTAACTGATCATTCACGTTTAGAATAATCAATTATATTTTATTAAGCAAGAAATTATATTTTCCAATAATGACGTGAGATGAAATATTTTGTCAATTAGTTATTACAATGTTAAAAGAAGATCTGGCAACAGAACAACGCGAGAAAGAGAAAGCGCTAACCGCTTTGTTGAATGATAGACAAGTAGAGCAATACCATTGCTAATCAGACACTGCCGTTATAACGTGGACCTCACTAAACATGTCTCATAATATTATTTGAAGTTTGAAATACCTATTTGAAAATAACCAACATCTCGATATCAGGGAAGGATGTTGAGAAAATTATGAATATTAATATCTTGTGAAGCCACCTATTCCAATGATTTATAATACAGTATTCAACTGAATTATGAGCTCATCTCTTAATTTATTATTAATAGCCTACTCTTATCGACCAAAATAGTGATGGTGTGGAATCTATAACTCTACAGAGACACACTTACTTTATGCTAACACAGTAGACACACTGGGGTGTTGAACATCCCAATTAAATTTTGCATTTTTCTTTGAAAAATATGAAAAACAAGTACTTAGACCATACTTTATCATTTTTGTTCCAAGTGCACACAGAAATCAAAAGTAAAGCACTGCTTATCAATATTTATACTAATTTTAGAAGTACGTATGTTCTGCCTAAGTGTTGGAGCTTCTAATCCGGTTTGAACGGATGGCTTGATCATTGCCAATGACAACTTCATCAAAGACTCACGTTTCTTCATTTTATTGTTTTGAATCTCAAGTTGTAGAGAATCATAGCATTTATTCCAATCTGATCCATACCACATTCGTAGTGACAATACAAGTAAATCTTTGTAATAAAAGTGATTGATAAAAGTCCTACGTAAAAGACACTCTGGGGTGTTAGACACCCCAAACGAAGAACAAGATGAGCTGGTGACCTTGTAGAATGCTATTACTGACTGGAAGTGGTGGAAAGTAGTTGAAAATACTAAAAACCTAATTTAGACTGGGCATAAATTCCCATCTGTTTGATATTGTCAACTGCAGAACAGAAAAAAAATCCCTGTGGTGTGAAACACCCAGTGTGTCTCTTTAGGGTTGAACTGAAATGAAAAATTAAACTCCTTCAATTTCTCATCTTTGTAGAGTGGTCGATTTGTTTTTAAATAAAAATTGCTTAAGAATATTGAAATTTGATTAATATTGGTGGATTGTCTTATTTGTTATCATGTTGACAAACTGGATATAAATATACGGTAATGATATTTTTCAAAATGTAATCACTGCAAAAACAATTGAGCCTACCTCACATATATTTATTCTTTATTTATTTATATATTTATCAATTTATTTCAATTCTCTTCTCATACATAGAAACTCTAGGACTCTAGGAAGTAGAACCATAGAGAAACAATAGCGTAAGTAGATATCCCATGGTATAGAGCGTTTTACTACTGTTATCTACTACTACTGTTATCCGCTACTTTTAATTTTATCTCAAGTCTATTACTATCAATTATTGTAGATTTTTACTATTTTGTTGGGGTGAGAGTGTATGAACGGCACAATATGAGATTCTACCAGCGTCACACAGCTTTTTGGGAGGAAATACGTGGACTATCGGCTTGAGATAACAGTAAAAGTTGCGACATAAACGCCCTATACCATGGGATATCTACTTAAGCTATTGTTTCTTAAGCTATTGTTTCTCTATGATAGAACTGTGTTTCAAATTCAAATACTAATAAATCATAATTTGTATTAGAAAATATCTTAAGCCGAATCCACACTGAACAAATGTTCGACATACATGTTCGGCAAACAAGTTTGTTGAGGGGCTCAGTGACAAACATTTTAAAAAGTTTGGACAATCATTGTTTGTCAAACAAAAAATACTGTTTTCCAAACATTTTCAGTGTTTGCTGTAAAACATAAAAAGCATCAGTGTGCTTACAAATATTGTGTTTGGTGACGCGTCCACACACTGGTCACGGGCAAACATTGTTTGTCAAACATAATAAAATTTGCCCAAACATGTTTGTCGAACATTTGTTCAGTGTGAACCCGGTATTAGATTATACAATATTATGAACACTAAAAGATCACGGTAGATAATTATCTTCATATTTTTCTAAAACTTTCGCTTCACCTGGCCATCCAACAACTTCGTTTCCTTATTAGACTATACAAACAAATTTATTTGGCAAACAATTGGCAGTGCTAAGTAATAGATTAAAGGACATTAAGTACCGCACACATACATTCATTAATTGTAAACTAATTATTCAATTATCAATACAAATAAACACACTATAGTGAGGTACACGTTATAATGGCAGTGGAGGGAGATAGGAGAACAACGTTGCCGATCCTTTGTCTTGTCAATGCCTTCTATAGACGGTAGCTTTTAAGATTGATAAGTATATTTTAAGATTGAGTTAGGCTATTAATTTTATTTTACCCATGTTTATTGCATTTATTACACAAAATTATTCAATTTAAGTTCAAAGTAAAAACAGATTTTGTTTATACAAGCAAGGATTCAAGTATTAGTTTTTTATTTTACAATAACTTCTTATAATGTTCTTGTTTTTTATAATTAAATAAAATTACAGTTTTTATAAGAAGCATTGTTTTTACTATCTCACATTCTTGTGTGTATTTTAGAGCAATATTTATGAACATTACCTAACAAAAACGCTGGAAAATGCATTACTTTACTATGGTGGTCTCACAGGCCCAGGGTTTCGGTTGGCGTTATAACAATAGGGTTTCGGTAATAGTGTTAATTATGAAAATTCATCATAAAATTATTGGATAATATAATATTTTATTGCTTAATAAAATATGATTGATTATTTCAAACTAGAATTAACAGATATATTACATCAATAAAGCTGTATCAGCTACCGTCTCTAGAAGACATTGACAAGACAGAGGATCGTGAACGTTGTTCTCCTAACTTCCTCCACTTCCATTATAACGTGGACCTCACCATAGTCCAAGAAAACGTTCACCTTGCGTCAATCTTGAACCTGTTCCATAACAAAGTCAAATTTTATCTGAGCTTTCCTCAGGAAATTCAAGGACAGTTATTACAAGTGAGAATACTTTATTTTTACTATCAATAGTTGGAAATAGTTAGAAAATAGTAGGCTACTCACAATTGTGGATAATACCGGGTGTTTCAAAAAGAATTACCCAATTTAAACAGTTATATTTATTTGAAAAATGGTGTACACAAACCAATTTTACATCAAATTACTCCCAGAAGTATCAAGTTTACGATGATGTGTTGTAAGTGTTCTATGTGCCCTCCTTTTGTGGCTCGGACGACATCTAGACGGTAGCCAAATTCATCCTAGACTGTTCTCAAGATGTCTTCTCAGACTGTAGCTACTGCATCAGTTATCCTGGTTTTTAGCTGCTCTATATCAAGTGCTAAGGAAGGAACATAAACACGATCTTCAACTTTATTCCTCCCTTAGCACTTGATATTGAGGAGCTAAAAACCAGGATAGCTGATGCAGTAGCTACAGTCCCTGAAGACAGACATCTTGCGAACAATCTGGGATGAATTTGGCTACCGTCTACACCTTTTCCAATTTTATTTGAGAAATTATCAAGTTGATTTGAGAAAGTACCAATTGTATTTGAGAATAGTCACTTGTAATTGAGAGAATGTCAGATGTAAATGAGAATAGCCAATTGTATTTAAGAAGTCATCACATGTAATTGAGAGTAGTGAATTGTATTTGAGAAATCGTCAAATGTAAATAAGAGGATATCAATTGAAAATGAGAAAATTTTCCAATTCACATGTCGTGACTCTTCTGTAGCCTACAGTACAGGTTTGATTTGAGCAGGAAAGGATACTGTACTACGTACACAGTATTCCAATTACTACCATAGGCTTTGCATGGGGGGAAATTAATATTTTTAATGGTGAAATTATTTCCCCTGTACTGTTTACGAATGATTAATGAATATCATTTCTATCTATGTATTGGCAACACGACTTTTGTCTCCAAACATTTTGTAAAATATTGCACTTGATGATGATTAAATTCTCTATGTTCAAGGCGCAATTGAACCTTATCATCAATCAATTGAATCTCTTGATCAAGCAATTCGGCAATTCTTCAATGGATTTTGGTGGCTTGAGAATAATTTTTCATTCAAAAACTAAATGTTTTATTTAAATATTAAATTTCCCGATTACAACTGACAACTTCTCAATTTCAAATCGTATTTTCTCAAATTGAAATGATACTTTCTCAAATAAAATTTACCATTCTCAACTACAAGTGATGACTTCTCAAATACAATTGACTATTCTCATTTACATCTTACGTTTTTATCAAATACAAATGACTATTCTCTATTCTCAATTACAATTAATACTTTCTCAAATACAGTTGGAAAAGGTGTAGATGTCGTCCGAGCCTCAAAAGGAGGGCACATAGGACACTTATAATACATCATCATAAACTTGATACTTCTGTGAATAATTTAATGTAAAATTGGTTTGTCTAAACCATTTTTTTAAATAAATAAAACTGTTTGAAATTGGGTCATTCTTTTTGAAACACCCAGTATAGTACCGTGTAGTACTCTCAATAGTTAGGACTCTGATATGGAACAGGCCTTTGGCATGACAAGAACTCCTCAAGGTGTGTGTATACATAGGGCGGTCTAAGCGGTCTTTGGAGGACATTGATCTCTAAAACTCTTGAGTTCTAGCGTTCTCATACGATTTATGAAACTCTTGAACTCTAGTGTTCTCTGGAACTCTTGAACTCTAGTGTTCTCTGGAACTCTTGACCTCTAGTGTTCTCTGGAACTCTTGAACTCTAGTGTTCTCTGGAACTATTGAACTCTAGTATTCTCTGGAACGCATGACCGTTCTCTGTACACACCCACCCTTAATCCATGTTTCTCGATTCTGACGATTTCGAATCTCATTGAGCGATTTAGGAATTATTGAATATGTTTCCATACTGGTCATGGTCCATTATCACGTGACAGACGTATCGTTGTTCATAACATCCAGTATCCAGGGAACGAATTTCGATATGCGCGTACAAACACCAGGCAAGTTAGCTTCTGCGCAGCCTATGCCCCAACTGATTATACCTGCTAGGAAGAATCGGCCGTCTCTCCCCCTTACTTGCAGTGGACCCCCGGAATCACCCTAAAACAGATAAAATTCATTTAATTATTCAAGTAATATCATATTTTTAAATTCCAAATTTATTGTTTCAAGTGTATGGTGAGAAATTAGACAAATTTTATAAAGTGAAGAGAACAAAACCCATTTTCTGGAATTGAATAAAACCACAAATATGTTGCCAAATTCTACACTGTTGTTTTATTCAGTACACGACCAAAGCTTCGTGTTCACACCGGTCACATTTTCAAGTTGACTAGAAGTTGAAAATGTGACCGGTGTGGTCACGAAACCTTGGTCGTGTACTGAATAAAACAACAGTGTAGAATTTGACAACATATTTGTGGTTTTATTCAATTATGGAACGGTTATACAATATTGACAATGACTCAGTCTATTTTCTGGACTATTTTAATGAATTAAAATTATGGGGAGGAAGAGTTTTGGGCTGTGCCTGTTGTTCCTCCCCCAAATTATATCATATAATAATTTTGTATCATTGGATCAATAAAAGAGTAATTTATTTTGTAGGCTATTCTCTCAAATATTGATTTTCTTTTTACTATAGCTCTACAGCCCATTGTGGGCTTTGGCCTCCTCCACAACATTCCTCCAAACGTTTCTATCCATTATAAATCCTCTCGATCCTCTATAACCCTTACTTATCAAATCATCCCTTATCTCATCTTCCCATCGTATTCTTGGTCTACCTTGTTCTCTTCTCGACAAATATTGATTATTCAGCCTAATAAACTTATCCACCCTGTTGTCTGAATGAGCAATTTTTAATAAAAAATTAATTTTTATAAAATTAATTTATAAAAAAAATAATTTTTATATTAATAATATGTATCACCATCTTAATACATAACTTGTGATTATCCCATGGAGATCTAGTGATGGGAGACTAGTCATCTGTGGTTTTTCCAAATTGATAATAATTTATTCAAATAACCAATGAAAGCTATTTGAATAGAACTATAAAGAGTTCTGCCACTGCAAATACTGATCAAAGAGCTAAATAGCAGAAGGAAATTCAATGAATGAAACTGTCCAAAAACTGTGCCCAGACTGGAAAACAAAGTTTTTCAAATTCTTGTCAATAGCGTATATGGATAGAAAATAGCATCTTACGTAACAAGGATGGGAAGGGGCCTTTTGCAGGCGAGAATGATGTTTCTATTCGAGGCGTTAGCCGAGACTAGATTTTCATTTGAGCACTGCAAAAGACATTCACATCCAAGTAACGTACTCTATTTTTTCCTAATAATCCAAAGAAGAATAATAATTGAGAAATATAAAACATTACTTACTACACTACTGGTGATGACGTTACCACATGCATTCTCTAAACATAACCTGTTTTGCAAATTCCGAGTTAGGAGTTTTGTGGAAGTTGACCAAACTTCCACCTGGAGCGTTGAAGGTGGTTTTTTGTATAGTGAGTTCCACGTTATAATGACAGTATTTGTTCAACTTTGGTTTTGCTATCCTTGTCTATCATTTGACAAAGCCGGTGGTACTATCCTTTTCTAGGTCCACAACGATGCCAATAATTATGTTTTTGACAGTGTAGAAATATAATTAATCAATGCAGAGAATCGGCATTGCTATTCTCCTATCTTCATTCACTGCCATTATAAAGTGGACCACACTATAGCAGTTTTGCTGTTCCTATTTCGAGATATATTCGACTGTAAAGAAAACATATGGTTTCATTACAGTAGAGTATGCTGTAATGAGAATCATATGTTTATTTGTTCTGCAAACAGCTGTTTACCGGCTTGATTTCATGCATGGAAAACAGCTGAAATTGAATGACTATGACAAAAAATGTTATGATGGTATAGTACCTGGCAAGAGTCCCTGCCTCCATCATCAAACCCTGCGCACATGAATATGTCTGGAATGAACTCGTGGCGTCCAGCTCTCAGGAACATGTTTTTACATTTGTCGTTGCTCACAATTGGTACAGTCACCTGAAAAGAGGAAGGAGACAATTAATAAAGTTTTGGAAACAACACAGAACAAATAAGAAATGTATAAATACTATCCTCAAAACTTGATAACCAATTTGAGGATTTATTATTCATGCATTCATGAAATATAAGTACATCATCAAAATGGTAGGGAGAGGAAAATTGAGGTAATCATGTGCTATTCCTCTCCCAAATTTAGATAGGGTTACACATAGTCCGAAATAGGTCAAGTCTTGTAGTTTTTCATTGAATTCAAACGTTTCCATTGAGCTTCTCAAGTTTGTTTCCATGTTATCCAAGAACATTCATTTATTTATTCAATCATTCAGAGTTACACAACTTACAGAAAAGTACCACAGGCTAAAACGCCCAAATCGGTTTCAATTCTAATTTATACAACAGTCCAAATGTAGCTAGGTTATCTGTCACTCCAACATTCTTCAATTACACACTCAATTAGCATGACAGTAAATAACATATACTCTAGATTCTCTGTTACTTATAATGAGACTGTTCTACGTTTGAAGATTTGATACTGCAGGATGTTATACTATGAAATTACCTATCAAATGTGGATCGGGGCAAAACTGTCTGCTCAAATAAATACCGTACTATAGGAATTCTCACATTCAGATTTTCTCTAAATTGATCCCAAGGCTCAAACTAGTAAATAAACTTGATTCTGCGACTATCTCTCACCTCTCAGCAGCTCAATAATTCATAGGCCTATATGCTATATAGTGAGATCCACGTTTTAATGGCAGTGGAGAAAGATAGAACAACGTTGCCAATCCTCTATCTTGTCAATAACTTCTATAGACGTTAGCCTTAGACCAGTTATAGAATAGACACGGCCTATTGTATATTCATACTGGAAGTCGATGAAGCCAACATCTACTGTCATATCTCCAAATTGTGACGTCAGCATCAGATAGAAAACTTTTCTGTAGAGTTTGTTTACATTGTTTCCCATAGCAGATTGTGTCTATTTCAGCGGGAGCGCAGCTGGAGTTTACCATTTTAATGAATAATAATTTACATCCTTCTGAAAAAGACACAATAAATTGATGAAATCCATGTACTAACCATAGTGAAGAAGAAGAAGAAGAAGAAGAAGAAGAAGAAGAAGAAGAAGAAGAAGAAGAAGAATATCTGTATAAAAATAGGGAGTGATTTATCTCCCTAGAGTTCTGATTTGAACTCTGTAGATAGATAAATAGATTTGATTTGATTTGACTGACCTCTTGTAGGACAGACGGCAGCGTGCCCCCCTCGCTGAGCCGACCCCACCCAGTGACAGTGGCGTTCTCCCCGATCAGCAGGTCATCGGAGCCGGGCAGGCAGATTGGAGCAATGTGTGGAGCAAACTCCAGGGCGGCGTCAAGGCGTACCAACGCCAGGTCGTACTCATAGGTGAAGTAGTTGTAGTTGGGGTGAACCACTTTGCGCGTCACGCTACGCTCGGCGAACGGGTACGGCTCGGACATCGTCGAGAAGTCGTACTCGCCCACACGGATGCGGATTTGCGATTTCATCAGGCTGCAATCAATCGATCAATCAATCAATCATAAATCAAAAATTTGTATTTATTTACGAAGGTTCACCCCATTAATCGGTATGCCTAGGCCTATAGCCTGGTTTTCATTAGTAGATTTCCCTGGGTAAGTACTAACTATCATGTGAACTCTCTCAATGAAAACGTTCAAGGAAGAGTCTTGGTAGAGTACTAGTTCTACTTTCCTTGTCATATTACCATAGGTAAGGGAAGTATTGCTTTCCGAAAAAATTAAGGTACCCCAATTTCTAAATTTCTATACGTTTTAAGGTCCCCTGAGTCCAAAAAGTGTTTTTTGGGTATTGGTCTGTATGTGTGCGTGTTTGTGTTAAAAAGTGTTTAAGTGTCAATTTATTAAAAAGTATTGAAATTTTAAGGTTAGTTCTGTTCAATATACAACACACTTTACCTACTATTCTCAATTGTAGTGAAAAGAGTTACTCGACCACTAACTATACTAGTGAAAACCAGGCTTATGTGTTACATTCCAGGTTTACTCGAATAGCTGATCAATCTTAGTTTAAACTGAGGTGGTGCTTATATTATGTCATCTAGAACCTCAAGGTCGAGAAAATATTTTAGTACATGTATTTTATTTATACACTGTAGTGCCGGTTGCACAAAAGCCGGTTTTATTTTGATCATGATTAATTTCACTAGAACCAATCAGAGAAGACGTTTTATCAAAAATCTGGTGTGGTACACTCACACAACTTTCCTTGCTCATATTTGAAACTACGATCAAACTTCTGTATATGTGTATATATAATTATTGTTTTCAGAGTACTTTTTCCTTAGAGTAAATTGTGAAATACGATTATTTTTTTAGTCGTAATTTTTTTAAAGTCGTCAAAACAGCTGTTCTACAGATGAAATATCTCGACTATGTGTTATTTTTATGAACTGCGCTACCTACCTACCTCATGCACGAGAAGGAGGTTACTAAGTCCATTTCTCAAGGATGGGGTGGACCCCCCATTAGTTTCCCAGAGAGGAGAATCATACCAGTTGATAGAGCTGATAAAAAGCTATCCATTTAATAAATTTGAAGAAAATCGTTACAGCCGTTTTCGAGAAAACCGTGAAAAACATGGTTTTTTAGTGATTATCCGCCATTTTTCTCAAAAATATTACGGAGCTCCTGCAATTTTCCCAGAGATGAGACTCATGGCAGTTGATAGGGCTTATAAATAGCTATCCATGGTATAAATTTGAAGGAAGTCGTTAGAGCCGTTTTCGAGAAAACCGTGAAAAACATGGTTTTTTAGGGATTATCCGCCATTTTTCTCAAAAATATTACGGAGCTCCTGCAATTTTCCCAGGAATGAGACTCATGTCAGTTGATAGGGCTTATAAATAGCTATCCATGGTATGAATTTGAAGAAAATCGTTAGAGCCGTTTTCGAGAAAACCGTGAAAAACATGTTTTTTTAGTAATTATCCGCCATTTTTCTCGAGAATATTACGCAGCTCCTGCAATTTTCCCAGAAATGAGACTTATGTCAGTTGATAGGGCTCATAAATAGCTATCCATGGTATAAATTTAAAGAAAATCGTTAGAGCCGTTTTTGAGAAAATCGTGAAAAACATCGATTTTTAGTAATTATCCGCCATTTTTTCCGCCATCTTGAATTGAATTTTATTGAATTTCTTATTGTCGGGTCCTCTTGGTATAAGGACCTTAAGTTTAAAATTTCAAGTCAATCGGTTAATTAGGAATGGAGTTATCGTGTTCACAGACATACACACATACACACATACACACACACACACACACATACACACACACACACACACACACAGACCAACACCCAAAAATCATGTTTTTGGACTTAGGGGACCTTGAAACGTATAGAAAACTTGAAATTGGGGTACCTTAATTTTTTTTGGAAAGCAATACTTTCCTTACCTATGGTAGTAGGGCAAGGAAAGTAAAAAGACCTATGATTGTTTCTCGTGAAATTAATCACGGTTAAAATTTAACCGGCTTTTGTGCAACCGGGCCTGAGTCTCTATTCTGAAACTTGAGATTACCAACTAATTAGAGATTAGATACTATAGTGAGGTCCACGTTAAAATGGCAGTGGATAAAGATAGAAGAATAGCGATGCCGATTCTCTGAATTAATTAATTATATTTCTACACTGTCAAAAACATAATTGGCATCGTGTTGGACCTAGAAAAGGATAGTACCACCGGCTATGTCGAATGATAGACAAGGATAGTAAAACCAAAGTTGATCAAATACTGTCATTATAACGTGGACCTCACTATAGTGAAGGTGATTATTAGAACTAGCCAAGATTATTAGTATTCATTTTACAACTTTTACAACTTGGGAGGATGATTATTAGAACAGGCCTACACGATCGTATGAATAGGCTAATGATGAAATGAGATGGCATAAACTTTGTGAGTTCAGACTCCACTCAACTCTCTCATCCCATCTCATTCTAACTCTCACTTTCTCTCAGTCTCTCTCCCTTGCTAACCTGCTTCAAAAGTGAAAGATAAGATTTAGCATGACTGTCACATGTGTGGCGGTACATGAGTTTGGATGACACGAATTATTATTGACTATACTATACCTCACAAGCTGTGTTCATTACGCCTCTAGAAGGCTAATTAATCAAATTTATCCGAATATATTTCAAGAGAAATGCATACCTGCACTGTACTAAAATGATTGAGGGCTTGAACTCAAAATGAATCACATTATAACAAATGATACTTGATATAGATATAATCCAGTTCAAGATGAAATTTAAAACTGGCACTGTGCAAACGGCAAGTAGTATAGAGTGCTTGCTTATCTTCGATAAGAGTACTCTAATTTTAAATACTAATCTTTAGCCAATGTTGGGTTGAGTTATCAGTTAATTTTAGATCTCAATCGGTTAGTTTGTATCCCTCAAAACAAAAAATCTGGTGTGGCGCACTCACACAATATCCTTACCGTTATGAAAATTGATCACCTAACGCTAGTGTTCACGCGCATCTCAAGTCTCCTATTCAAAGACTCAAGCCAGCTGGTGACAGGACAATAACACTGGAGACACAAGAGGTCTGCTATCTCTTCATAGTGGATGATTTAATAGAATCAACAGTTGCCAAAAGTTTGCAATTGGATAATAAAATTTTCTCGAATTTCGAGCTTATTTTCAATTTCAGGTGAAAATGTTACTGAACATTAATTGTAGAGATTTCCATGCTCAATCTTTTCCACTTGAATTTTTTTGTTTAAATTGTAAGCCTGATAATTGGGAATCTAAAATCGAACTTTGCATAGATGGAGCGGAGCTCCTGGAATTTTTACAGATATGGGACTTGTGGCAGTTGATAGAACTTATCATTGACTATTTTAGATATAAATGGGACTTGTGGCAGTTGATAGAGCTTATCATTGACTATTTTAGGTATAAATTTGAACAAAATCGTTGGAGCCTTTTCTGAGAAAATCACGAAAAACCCTGTTTTTTACCTAATTTTCGCCATTTTAGCCGCTATCTTGAATTGCATTTGTTCGTGTCGGATCCTTATGGGGGAAGGACCTTAAGTTCCAAATTTCAAGTCATTTCATTAATTGGGAGATGAAATATCGTGTACACATACATACATACACACATACAGAACAATAACAAAAACAACTTTTTTGGACTCAGGGGGCTTTGAAACGTATAGAAATTTAGAAATTGGGGTACCTTAATTTTTTTCGGGAAGCAATTCTTTCCTTACCTATGGTAACAGGGCAAGGAAAGTAAAAACGAATTATTAACCAGCAGTTCATCATGGATGGTGAAGTAGATGAACACTGTTATTTGTTTTTGGTGGAAGAAGGCAAAGATTAATGGTTATATTTTCTGTATTGAATGATAAGTAGTATTTTTTAAAATGTCTGGATAACTCACTCATCTACACAATGTCCAGCCGTTGCAATCCACTGCTCATTGAGCAGAGCTCCTCCGCATCGGTGTGTGCTAGAGGTGCCGAAAAATGACACCCTCCTCACTGACACCTAAAACAAAAATAAATTTAAAATAAACAAAATTGCAATTTTTTTCAGGGATATTTCACCCAACACGACATATCAAGGGAACACTCTCATAGGATAATTTCTTAGAAAGCAAAAATAAGAGTTTGAAAGAGTGAATTTATTTACATTTAAGATTTTGATCAAGTTTGAAATTTAACAGGCTTTTATGCGACCAAGCCTCTGGTGTAGCTTTCAGCTTTTACACAACGTTGACGCTTTTCTATAAATATTCAGCTATGGAAGTAGTGAGGTCCACGTTATAATGGCAGTGTTCGATAAGCAAAGCTATTGCTATCCTTGTCTATCATTCCGCAAAGCGGATAGCAGTATCTCTTTCTCGCTTTGCTCTGTTGCCAGATCGTCTTTCAACAATGTAGAATTGATAATTAATTAACAAAATATTTCATCTTAACCTTCCTTTGGGCGCGTAGCAGCACTCCGTGCTGCCAAGTAATTATTCTTGTAATAATTAGGATGGCATTCATTTTACAAAGTTGGGAAGTTCAGTACCTACAGTTGGTAACTTTGGTAATACAATCCACATAGCACATACTAGATGCTGTTTACATTGATTGTTTCAGTCGTGAGTTGAAGAGAAACACATAGACACGTCCTACAGGCAGCACTGTGTTCCTAATTTTCGAATATTCATATATGTTATTTTTTAAGAGACCATCCCATTTCTTTCAAGTTTCATTATCAATTATTAAAAGTGCCTTGTATGATGTTTTTTGATATTTTGAGAATAGCTGAAATAAAATTATTCTTTCAATGTGGTCAGTATTTGTATTCAATTCTGTGAGTAACAATTTCCAGTATATTATTATTAAAAAATAGTATAACATGTTCAAGATAAGACTACAATCATCCAAAACATATATATATATATACACATATATATATATAATATATATATACAGGGTGTTTCAGAAGTAGTGTCGAGAATTTTAGGGTATTGTACCTGGATGCTAGGAGACTACAAATGTCATATTTGAAGTGTCCAAAACTCAGCGGTTATCCTTATAGCTGCCATTTTGTTTTCTTCACTTAAAATTTTTATCTCAAGAACGAAATGTTGTATTGATCTGAAATTTGGCATGAATATTTATGCTATAAAGACTCAACTATAAAAAATAAAAAAAAATTTTTCGTTGAAATTTTTCAAAATGACGGCCATTTTAAATCTTTGATGGCGAATATCTCGAAAACCGTCCATTTTACAGAAAATTTACAAGAGACAAAAAAGTTAGCAAATTTTTTCACAATTCCAATGATACCTAATTTATTAAGATTGGTCGAAGAATAACAGAGAAATTAATTTTTTTCGTACTGCATGCATGACCACTTTTCACCATTTAAAGATCAATATTAATTTTTTAATTCCAGATTTATTTAAGATGAAGCTTTGAAACTCGGTATGGCTCCATATGGGCAAACAGATGATTTTACAATGGTTTTCAGATGATAATGTTTGTCTTGTAAAAGTATTGTTGTTTCATTAAAAGTAAAGAACCAGATGTAGTGCTTCCTATTTCTTAGTCTCACGTTTCCTTGGTCTTATTTCTATCTTAAATTTCCAGTTTCAATATTTTCTTACGTTGCTTCTACACAAATATTTAATTATTGTAATGGAATTTAGTTCGCTGGAGTACACCGATATTCACTTCATGTATGGAGCAGCTCTTGGCAATGCGACCGAAGCAAGAAGAATGTATGCAGCTGCATTTCCAAACCGCCGTCTCCCTTCCGACAAGGTGTTCACAAGAACTCACAATCGGCTGAGAGAAGTTGGTTCATTTGAACGGAACAGGGTAATTGCTGGTAGGCCTCGAGCAGTTCGAAATGTTGCTTTTGAAGAGGAAGTATTGCAGAAATTCGATTTCAATCCTAGAACGAGTACGAGAGCAGTTGCAAAGCAAATCAATTCAAGTGCTTCTTCTGTGTGGCGTGTACTAAACAAGGAAAGACTTCACCCCTTCCGCTTTCAAAAAGTTCACTCATTGGTTGAACGCGACTATGAGCCAAGAGTAAACTGTGCCCGTTGGTTTCTTCAGCAAGACATTATCCAACCAAATTTTCTAGAAAATGTGTTATTTACCGATGAGTCCAGCTTTACAAGAGAAGGAATCTTCAACTCTCGCAACAGTCACGTCTGGGCCTTAGACAATCCTCATGAGGTCAAAGTGCGTGGTTATCAGCATAGATTTTCGCTGAATGTTTGGACGGGTATCTTAGGTAATCGCGTGATTGGACCATACATTCTTCCTAATCGTCTGAATTCTCCCACGTACATTACTTTTTTAAGAGACATACTACCAGAACTTTTGGAAGATGTGCCTCTTGCAAACAGATATAATATTTGGTTTCAACATGATGGTGCCCCTGCTCATTTCGGAAATGTTGTTACGGACTTTCTGAACATGACCTATCGTCAGCGGTGGATTGGGCGGGGTGGACCAGTACCGTGGCCCGCACGTTCACCTGACCTCAACCCTTTAGATTTTTTTTTCTGGGGCCATATGAAAGACCTTGTTTACAGCACGCCAGTAGAAAACGAAGAAGACCTTGTGGCAAGAGTGGTTGCTGCAGCAGGTGCCATTCAAGATGATGAAAATGCTTTTATAGCAGTTCGACGGTCCATGATTGAAAGGTGCAGACTGTGTAATCAAGTTGAAGGACGGCATTTTGAGCAATTGCTGCATTAGTATCAGTGAACCGATTTGAGTGAAATTAATATTTTTCAATGTAAAATAAAATTGGAGGAAAGTTATTCTTTTATATTTCTGTAATAAGAACGGTTTTCATGAAATTATAAAAAAAATTAATATTGATCTTTAAATGGTGAAAAGTGGTCATGCATGCAGTACGAAAAAAATTAATTTCTCTGTTATTCTTCGACCAATCTTAATAAATTAGGTATCATTGGAATCGTGAAAGAATTTGCCAACTTTTTTGTCTCTTGTAAATTTTCTGTAAAATGAACGGTTTTCGAGATATTCGCCATCAAAAATTTAAAATGGCCGCCATTTTGAAAAATTTCAACGAAAAAATTTTTTTTATTTTTTATAGTTGAGTCTTTATAGCATAAATATTCATGCCAAATTTCAGATCAATACAACATTTCGTTCTTGAGATAAAAATTTTTAAGTGAAAAAAACAAAATGGCAGCTATAAGGATAACCGCTGAGTTTTGGACACTTCAAATATGACATTTGTAGTCTCCTAGCATCCAGGTACAATACCCTAAAATTCTCGACACTACTTCTGAAACACCCTGTATATATATATATATATATATATAATATATATATATATATTATATATATATATATATAATATATATATATGAGAATAGTTGTTTACTAAGCACTTCCGAAAGAAGAACTGGAAGGTGATAGCTCTAGCAAATCTGAGGTAATCTGAATATCAGGAAATTGTCCAAGTATTTTTATTTTTTATTCTGATTTTTCTAAATAACCTAAAAGATGATGTTCAATTATGTGGAAGGTTGAGTTTATACTTTTTTATTCTTTCAAATGACAATAAGATGATATTATTATAAATGTTTTAATTATTGAATAATGAACACAAATAATGAAAAGTTTTTCGATCAGCTGTTTTTTGATCACCTTTCTTAGTTCCATGTTAGCGGCTGGAAAGGGTACTCTTTCCGGCCTAGGCCGGAAAGAAACCTGTTCTGACGTCAGACGAGAGTCGTCTGCAAACAATGTCTGTCAGATCTACGTAGGGACTGGAAAACAGCTGCTTTCTCTGTAGTGTGGCGAAAAATTCTTATTGTTTAGGTTATTAGTGGATAAACCAATGTTTTTGAGGTGGGTGATATAAAAACACTGAAGTCATACGTTTTCCTGATGGAATGCAATGATTTCAGGATGTATTAATAAATGAAAGGTGGACCAGTTTCTATATGTCTCACCTGCCAAGGCCACACTCCGAATTGAGCATTCCTGCCTCCAACTATCCTCACTTCATGCCGAGGAAATAAAGGTGAGACTCCGCAAGCTGAAAAATACAAGATAATAGCATAAAGATATTTTATTTGTCTTCGATAAGTCTCTTGAACCTAGCTATCATTAGTAGAGTTAGTGGTAGAGTTCCCTGGGCAAGTACCAACTATCTTGTGAACACTCCCAATGAAAACGTTCATGGTAGAGTACTAGTTTTTAGTAGAGTGGAGTGGGATAGCACCGTGGGATAGTACTCTACCACTTGCCTTCCCCCACTTGCCTTCTCACTCTACTCTACCAATACTTAGCTAATGAAAACAGTCTCGAACTAGTAGAGTAGATTCGTGCAGTAGGCTTTCAAGTTTAAGAAGTCGTCGTCGTCTTCCTACAAGGATTAGGCAAATTGCCTGTTCCGACTTCAAACTCACCTTCAAAATCACATCCATCTTTTACGGGGTCTGCCCACACTTATCCTTCCAACCGGGTTATACAACATGACTGCCCTGGGAATCCTGTCGCTCTCCATCCTTTCAACATGCTCTTTCCAGTTTTGCCGATTTTCTTCGATCTTCTGCCATATGGAGATTATGTTGAGCTCGCTTCTTATATCAACATTATGAAGCCTATCTTCCCTTGTGCACCCTTTTACTGCTCTTAAAAACCTCATTTCGGCAGCCTGTAACCTACTCCATTCTTTCTTCCTAGGTATCCAAGATTCAGAGCCATATAAGAGCGTTGGAATAGCAATAACCTGTCTCTCTCCTATTTATTGTTCCACAAATGGATTAGAATCTATTCAATTTTACACTCAAGTCTTGGTCCATTCCATAGGTTATATCACAACCCAAATACTTGAAGTGTGATACTTGTTCCAGGACTTTATTATCGAGGACTATTTTAGATCTCAATGGATATTTTCCCTGGAAAGCCATCACCTTCGTTTTGCTGAATGAGATCTTCATACCATACTCAGCACTGAGGAGATTCAGATGGTATAATTCTCTCTGCAGATCATCCTCAGTTTCTTGCAAGATTACCTGGTCATCAGCAAACCACAGTGAACTGAGAATCATTGTAGGAGATATCTGGATGCCTCCTTGTATCTTTTGCTTCCAACTTCTACACAGATCATCAGCATACACATTGAACAATGTTGGAGAGAGCGGACAACCATGTCTTAAGCCAACATTGGTGCAAATTTCCTGTGTCAATGAACCTGAACAATCCAAGATTATAGTCGTTCCATGATACAAGCTCTTGATAACCTCAACTAGGTGGATTGGGAAACCTCTTCTTATTAATTTTTCAAATAATAACTGTCGAAGGTTTAAGAAGTATTGTTATTTATTAAAACGTCAAATCAAATCAAAGTTCATTCATCAAAACCAATTACAATACAAATTTGGATACTATAGCATTCAATACAAATAATACAAAGGAGTTTCATGCATTGAATTATTTCTCAATAGGCATAGATTGAGATGATTGATAATCAGAGGATCGGCAACGTTGTTCTCCTATCTTTCTCCTCTACCATTAAAACGTGGACCTTAACTATAGACAAAGTCAACTTTTATTACTATGGTGGAGCGTCTACTTACAGCCAAGAGACTGATGTAGATTGATGTAGATTAAGAAGCGTTATTTATAACTTTGGTAATAAATAGGTCACACCGGGAATGTTGCTCAGGAATACAGCATTTGATACAACTTTTAATGAGCAATAATCACGCTACATTACCATTATATCCCAGGTGAAAGTAAAAATTCCACTCATAAATTAAACTGGACTGAATAGAAAACACTGAAGACATGACTCTAGATCACTACTTATTCTCAACTTATCAATTGCTATAGTGAAGTCCAAGTTATAATGGTTGTGGAGAAAGATAGGAGAACAACATTGCCGATCCTCTGTCTTATCAATGCCTTCTATAGATGGTAGCTGATACCGATTCATTGATGTTAATAGAAGTAATAAAAGTTGACATCGTAAAGAGTGTGGTCCACGTTATAATGACAGTGGAGAAAGATAGGAGAACAACGTTGCCGATCTGTCTTGTCAATGCCTTCTATAGATGGTAGCTGATACAGGTTTATTGATGTAATATCAACTGTTCATTCTCGTTTAAAATAATTAATTATATTTTACGAAGATATATTTTTCAATGTCCGATTTATTAAAGCTGGCAGAATTGGGTGGATCGGGCACTTGCTGAGAATGGGTGATGTAAGGATTGCCAAATGTATATGGAGGGAAAGAATATATAACTAGTAGTTCTGTGAACAGTAGACCTCGCGCTCAGTAAGTTACATTGACCTGTTGTTATGTTTTCTCAAAAATTAATAAATAATTTATCAATTTAAAATGTCTAGAAAAAATCCTATATAAATATAGAGCTTTCTGTCCTATCGTACCGTGACGTGTCGTCCCGGAATGTGAGTGTGAGCGCTGTTATCAGGTCTGGCTGCAACTGTCTACAACGTTGATGGGAAGATACAACTTTCAAGATGTTCGATGTTTTTGAACGGGTAGTATTATAGTCAACCTGTCTACTAACGTTGATGGAAAGATAAATTTTCAAGATGTTCGATGTTTTTGAACGGATAGTATTATAGTCCACTAGACAGTTGATTTATGATGAATAATTCTATAGTCTGATTTTCACTCTAATATTGGCGTATGAAGGAGGCTCCTTTTTCCTTTTATTATCCTTGAAATGCAAAATTTCCATAAACCTTGTATATACGTCGACGCGCAATTTGAAAAGGAACATACCTGTCAAATTTCATGAAAATCTATTACCACGTTTCGCCGTAAATGCACAACATAAAAACATATGAACATTAAGAGAAATGCCAAACCGTCGACTTGAGTCTTAGACCTCACTTCGATCGGTCAATAAAGGAAGAAAAAGAAGACCAAGAAATAGATGGACAGATGACGTTGAGCATGATTTGAGAACGCTTGGAGTTCGAAACTGGAAAAGGCAGGCAGTCGATCGGGAGAGATGGAGAGGCTTTGTGAGGGAGGCCAAGGGTTGTAGCGACTTGTAGAGCTAAGGAGTAAGTGAGTATATATTTCAATAATTTCATAATGAATCTTCATAATTAATTAAATATTCTGTTAATTAATTATCAATTCTACACTGTTAAAAGTCGATCTGGAAACAGAGCAAACCGAAAAAGAGATATTGCTATCCGCTTTGTTGAATGATAGACAAGGACAGCAATACCATTGCTAATTGAACACTGCCATTATAACGTGGACTTCAATATAGACCGAAGGAATATTATTTATAAGGATGCATGTAAGATCCTCATAATTATTTTCTATTATAGTTGTATTTATGTTTCTTTATAAGGTATTTATAGTGATGATTAACATGTACGGTAGAGTATATAGTGAGATCAACGTTATAATGGTAGTGCTATCCTTGTCTATCATCCAACAAAGCTGATAACGCTATCTCTTTCTCGTTTTCTCTGTTGCCAGATCGTTTCCAACAATGTAGAAATATAACTAACAAAATATTTAATCTTCATTATGAAAATTGATTATGAAATCATTGAAAAATATAATTTTTTGCTTAATAAAATATAATTGATTATTTTAAACGACAATGAACCGTTAATATTACATCATCAAACCTGTATCAGCTACCGTCCATAGAGGGCATTGACAAGACAGAGGATCGGCAACGTTTTTCTCCTATCTTTCTCCACTGTCATTATAACATGGACCTAACGATAGACTGAAGGTATATTATTCATAAGGATGCATGTAAGATCCTCATAATTATTATTTCCCATTATCGTAGTATTTATCTGCTTCTTTATAAGGTATTTATAGTGTGGTACGGTAGAGTCTACAGTAGTATATTCTCTGTAAACATGAAGTGCAGAAATTGATTGCCCTATTCCTCTTAACTACCGTTTGGGAGAAATAAGTTATGGTATTTTTATTATCAATCCGTATAGTTTTTCTATGCAAGCTTTCAACGGCATAAAATATTGAGCTCCAACTAATACAGATATGGAATAAACTTAACTTACTCTTAACGGCATGAACGATTGTTTAAGGCTTTCTCTAATGCAAGAAAATCAGTTTATGAACAGAAATCCACATCTCATAACATAATCTATCTATATATATTATATATAAAAGCGAAATGGCACTCACTGATTGACTGACTGACTGACTCACTCACTCACTCACAGAACTAAAAATCTACCGGACCAAAAACGTTCAAATTTGGTAGGTACGTTCAGTTGGCCCTTTAGAGGCGCACTAAGAACGGATTTGGAAAATTTTCCAAAGATACGCCCAAAATCTGCGTTTTTCCAGCGATTTTTTTTTTGCGTTTTCTCAGCTTTATCGAGAACAAATAAACAGAAAATGTTCAAATTTAGTACAGATGCTCAGCTATGGTGTAATAATGTTGTGTTAGAAGGAATTTGCAATAACGTCAAAGATACGCCCAAAATCTGCGTTTTTCCAGCGTTTTTTTAGCGTTTTCTCAGATTTATCGAGAACAAATGAACAGAAATTGTTCAAATTAAGTACAGAAGCTCAGCTAGGGATGTGTTAGAAGGGATTTGAAATAACGCCAAAGATACGCCCAAAATTAGCGGTTTTTTGCGTTTTCTCAGTTCTTTCATCAAGTAATAGACAGTAAATGTTCAAATTTGGTATAGAAGCTAAGCTAGGGTGTAATAATGTTGTGTTAAAATGAATAAGAAATAACGCCAAAGATATCAAGAACAAATGAACAGAAAATGTTCAAATTTACTAAAGACTACATCAACTAAGTCGGCCACGTTTGATGTTATATCCGATTTGTTGGGAGCTCTGGATGGGTCATGGAGGGCTGTGGGTGTCTTCTGTGACTTATCCAGGGCGTTCGAGATGGTCGATCATGAACTCCTTTTAAGTAAGCTTAAATTTTATGGATTTAGAGGTCATGCAGAGGTGTTTTTGAGATCCTATCTTGTGGATGGATACCAGGCTATGAAAAATGATTGTGAGGGCTCTCAGGTTCTTTCTGAATGGCAGCTGGTTATGCGAGGGGTTCCTCAGGGCTCCATACTTGGGCCTTCATTGTTTAATATATTTATCAACGACTTGCCCTACAATGTTGATGGTAAATTGGTGTTGTATGCTGACGACACAACAATCTTACTTGAAGGAAACAAATATCAAGATGTCGTGGAGAAGGCTAAGATTGCCATGCAGCAGCTCAATGGATTGTTTTATGATAATTCCTTGAGGCTTAATCTAAGCAAGACAAATTTTATTAAGTTCTCTATGAGAGGTAATGAGAATGATCCAGCTATTGTGGGATGGGAGTGTCCTGCTACTGATAAGACAAAGTTCCTGGGGATTGAATTGCAGGCAAACTTGAAATGGGATGGTCACATAGAGAAACTCCAGAAAAGGCTTTACTATGCTCTCTTTGCTCTGAGGACTGTTAAGTCGAATTCAAATCTCAGGACAGTTCTAAAGGTTTACCATGGGTATTTTCTTTCACTCATTAGATTTAGTATTTTGTTTTGGGGGGCTGGAAGAATTCATTTGAACACAAACTTAAAATGCAGAAAAAAGCACTTCGGATTTTGGGGGGAGTGGGTCCATCTTTCTCCTGTGAGACCATATTCAAGGCACTCCGACTACTTACAGCTCCAGCAATATACTTCCTGGAAATTGTTTCGTTTGTGTTCAAAAACAAAAATATTTTCAATTCTAACCGAATTTGTCATACTTATGAAACACGAGGTAAAAATACAGGATTATTCCAGTTCCCTATCCATAGACTGACTCTTCTCGAAAAGGGACCGTATTATTCAGGACTCAAGTGTTCTAATCGCATTCCCGAGGATATAAGGCTGTGTAGCAGCTATAAGTTATTTGTTTCAAAGATAATTAGGACACTGGTAGAGGCTTGTCCTTATACCATTGAGGAGTGTCTTAGAGCATTCATGTGACTCCATTCTAAAAATGACATGTTGTATGCCACTTGAGCACCGCTCAGAATTTGTGGCTTCACACAACAAAAATATAATAATAATAATAATAATATAATAATATAATAATATAATAATATAATAATAATAATAATAATAAAGAAGCTCAGCTGGGGTGTAATAATGTTGTTTTAGAAGGAATTTGAAATAACGCCAAAGATACGCCCAAAATTAGCGGTTTTTTGCGTTTTCTCAGCTCTTTCATCAAATAATAGATAGTAAACGTTCAAATTTGGTACAGAGGTTTAGCTAGGGTCTAAAAATTTTGTGATGAGGTGACTTTAATATTTCATCAAAGATACGCTCAAAATCAGCGTTTTTCTCAGCTTTTCTGCGTTTTCTCAGTACTCTGACTTTCTGATGGAATGAATTATTATGCCCAAATGAAAAATGCTGGCGAGCGAAGCGAGCCCACTGATCTCATTTTTGGACGATCCAGTCGGGGGTCCAGGGGGCGGAGCCCCCTGGCTAGACGGCGAAGCGAGCCTTACGGCTAGTTTTATCGTATAATTGTACTTAGTAGAGGGTGCTTCTCATTGAGAATATTGAAGTCACTATTGAAAAAAGAATATTTACTTACAGTTTATCATGGCTGTTTTGCATCGGTGATGTCATGTAAAATGGAAGCTTGGGGGTTCTCATCCTATTCCAATGAGGTGTTCAAAATACAGAAGCGTGCTATCGGAATCCCAGTATATCATACATGTAGGGGGACTTTTAGCAGACTTGTTATTATGACATTCTATGTCCTTCTCATTTATCGGTCTGTTAAATAATATAAGAAGGAATAGTGATCGTTTTGCTAGGAGCTAGTCACCATTATTCTACAAGACATGGTACCAATTTGTTACTTACCCAACATCGTCTTGCCTTGTCTGGAGGGGATATAAATGTCACTGGTATTAAAATTTATAATAAATTACCAGATAGTTTGAAGTCGACTGATAATGATGCTTTGTTAAGGAAAAACTTGAAAATTTTGTTGTAGAAGCAATGTTTTACTCATTGAATGAGTTTTTATCTGGCTGACTTTTTCTGACTTTTATAATATTAATAAAATTCTAAAAAACATTTTACCTATGTGTATATTTCTATTTATGACGACTGAGGTATACATACATTTCTTGCTATTGTATTTATACAGAAAATAAAGAATTTGAATCGTACTCAAGAAAAATAACTACAAGGACTATGATTTAAAATTTGAAATATCGGGGCACCGAGATCCGCTCGCTATTTATTTATTCATTGACTTTTAAAAAACCGAACACAATTCTTTGAAATGATTGGGGAAGAACCTACAGGCACAGCCCAAAACTGTTTCTTTCCCGAATTTTGATTTATACACTGTAGATAGTTCAGAAAGTGGGTAATGTTCCATACACTTGAATTCAGGTTCAATGTTCTGTTCAAGCATTTGAAAACAAAAAAATATAATTTGGATTATATACAAACCAATTTGAATAACAAAATACCACTCACTAATCACTTGAAAATTGTCAAATGATGATCAACTTTGGAAATTATGATATACTCTAGTTTAGGAGGATTATCATGTCAAGTCAAATAAACAGATTATGTTGATTAAATTGTCTAGCTAGATAAAATTTCTCGCTGATTGATTATGATTACACAGCTGGAAATAATTCTGTCTCTCTCCCACACAGGCACACACATCTTCTGTTATCGAGAGACGACGAAATTATCATCTGTTTTCCAAGGATGAATTATCCTTTTAATGTCGTTCAGCGAGTTTTCTCAAGGATGAGACCTAGTGCAATCGAATCTTTATATCATAAACCTACTGTGTTCCAAATTTCGTGAAAATCGTTAGAGCCGTTTTTTGAGATCCGTTAAACATAAATAGCCAGATATAAAAATAGCCAGATATGAAAGTAACCAGATATTTAAATACAAATTTGCTCGCTTAATATAATAGGATATTTGAACATAAACGCCCTATACCATGGCATATCTACTTGAGCTATTTTTCCTCCATGACTTAACCTAACAAATTTACAATTGTCTACTCACATTTCTTTTTGTCCCGGCTTGCCGGCACAGTGCCCGGCGGCTTTTTATGTGGTTTCGGTGTTGGCACTTTCACAGTAGTGGATGCCTCCGTGGTTGTGCTCGGTGGAGGTTTCGGAGACGTCGACGTGCGTTTAGTGGTGGTTGTCGGACGACTAGTCGTTGTCGTCGTTGTTGTCGTCGTTGTCGGACGACTTGTCGTTGTAGTTGTCGTTGGCCTCCTGGTGGTGGGGGAGGGGGTAGATGAGGTGGAGGGAGGGGATGATGATGACGTCATAGGAACGGGACGCACAGGTCGACTGTGGTTAGGACGACTCTGGTGGTGGAAGTGGTTGCTGTGGTGGGGCTTCGGCTTGCCCTTGGTGACGAAGGGTGTGCTGTGCTTGTGGTTGTAGCTGGAGGAAGAGGAAGAGGATGATGAGGATGAGGCAGAGGAGGCAAGAGGGTCGACCATGTTGTCGTGTGATGGACGGTATTGGTGGTGGCTCCACCTGTTCACAAATAGATTATTGTTATTCTAAAATATTGTAATATAGTCAGAGAAGAGACGAATTTAATGAAATATCACAAAGCCTCATGCTGTATAAAATATCATATACAGCACTGATGCTGTAAACCAGGACTCTTCAACCTACGGCCCGCGGGCCACATCCGGCTCGCGGATAGATTTTGTCCGGCCCGCCAAGAGTTATTGTAACAGATTTTTTAAAATATATATTCACACAAAGAAGGTAACCTACTCCCATTTTACAGTTCTCTCCCAGAAAGAGACTTTAAAAACATAAAAAACCATGCTCAAGCTATGTTTTCTCTTATTGGATCTCCCTACAAGTGTGAGCAGACATTTTCAAAAATGAAGTTTGTTAAATCCAAATACAAATCTTCCTTATCAGATGAACATTTGAAATAAGTTTTAATGATTGGAACCACAAAGTTTGATCCTAAATGGGCGGACATTTTGAGTGGAAAACAAATGCAATATTCTCACCAAAATTAAGTATTCTCTTTCAGCTTGGTAACTTTTTGCAAATTCGTGTATTGTCAAGTTGTCTTATTACTATTTAAAAAAAGTTATCATATTTTGTTTAACTTGCTAAACTCATGCATTCTCAAGTTTTCTCATGACCTTTTTACACTCAATTCAGAAAAACATTTTTTCTGATCATCACTTCTTGAGATATGAGCGCCTAAAGTTTGAATTTTTGGGACAGAACATTTCAAATTCGGTAAGAGATAGATCTATGAGATTTGGAGGATAGATTCTTCATGGTATTGTTGATCTAGTTAAACATAATTTTTCTGAAAATATCAATTTTTTAGATAATTATTCAATTTACTAAAAATAACCAGAAATAACTTTTGGTTGAGTTATTTTTGGTAAATTGAATAACTTTTTCAAAAATTGATATTTTCAGAAAAGTTTTGTTTTACTAGATCAACAATACTATGAAGAATCCATCCTCTGAATCTCATGGATTTATCTATATCGTACTGAATTTGAAATTTTCTGTCCCAAAAATTCAAACTTCAGTCGCTCATATCTCGAAAAGTGATGATCGGAAAAAAAATGTTTTTCTGAAAAAACTTTTTCATTTTGATAGCTTGATGATAATTATATAAATTGAAAAACTTAGAAAAATATCACGAGTAGAAAGTTTATTTTTAGCCTTTGCACAGCCTTAAATCGTTATGCTTTTATTTTATAATAATATCCAAAAATGATTCTAATGACCTTTCAGTGGAAGAAGGTGTGTCGTGACTAGAAGCGGCAACTGCAGCAGCGGCAGCATTAGCGGCTGCAACCGCTTGTGATGACGAGGATGGCGCGGAGGCGGCAGCCGGCCTCGGCCGGGGGCGGGACTTGTGGGGCGGCGAAGGCGGCGAGTAGAGCAGCGCCGGCTGCAGAGGGGCGGAGCCTGAGCCGCCTCCACTGGCGGCCGGCAACCGTGTTATCAGGGGGGCGGAACCGCCTCCGCTGGCGGGCGGGAGACGCGCTATCTGGTTGTCGGTGAGGTTGTGTGCGCAGCAGCTGCCAAACATGAACGCATCCACACACATGCCCACGTGACGGCCCTCAGTCTTGATGCACTCCCAGACGAACATGCACGTGCCCTCCAGTCCATTCACCGAGCACGGTTTCGGGCTGATTTGGTGGCCTACAACAGAAAAATAATAAAATTATCTTCATCACAAGTCAAGATAGAGAAGAATTGAATCACAGAGAATCATAAAAATTGGAAAAAATGGGATAATAATATTATTACAAGTCAAGGTAATAATGAAAACACTGGGCCACAGTATGCATATAGTATGGAAACTCGGCTAGTACCATGGCGCAAAAATCCGCCATATTGTTAGGAAGTTCCGCATTGTGATAGTATTCATGGGAGGTTCGGATCACTTTACTGATCCGGATTAATTGATCTCGTTCACTGCCGCGAGCCAATCAGAAGACCAGGATTGCAACTACCTAAGGTCACGTGACGTGTCTAGTATTTGTGCCATGTAAAAATTGGTTAATAGGTTAGATAGGCGTTTGATTGACAGTTTCCATTCTGGAGAATAACCCAGTGTTTGCATTATGGATAGATATCACATCTCATCAGCAACACTATCTGAAGTCAAGATAATAATATTGATAGAATCACACAAAATAATACAATTTAGTAAAAAATGATAGAATTTGTTGAATACAGTGAGAAGTTCAGTGAAAATTATAAATTTCATCATCAATTTTCTTGACAATAATCAATGCGGATTCAGACTGATTTTATTAGCTACGAGCGACAAACTCAAGTAATAGATGTTGAAAGTGAAGATAGTGTTCAATAGAGACGCATGAAATAATGGGATTCAGTGGAATAAACTCATGTCCACCGAGCACGCTATTTGACACAAGGCTTTCAAGTGGACCACACTAAATAACTAGTAATATTGAAGCTTGAAATCGATAAATCGATAAGTTTAATCGATAATCGATAAACTCACCAATACATAATATTATATTATACTATTAGCTCACAAATGTGGAAGGTTCTATGTGAGGTTCACGTTATAATGGCAGTGGAGAATTTGGAAAGATAGGAGAACAACGTTGCCGATCCTCTGTCCCGTCAATGCTTTCTATGGAGGATTACTGATACCGGTTAATTGATGTAATATCAACTGTTCATTCTCAATAATCAATTATATTTTATCAAGCAAGAAATTTATATTTTTCAATGATAATCAAGATTTAATATCTTGTTAATTTATTGTATTCTTACAAAAATGGTAGCTGATACAGGTTTATTGATGTAATATCAACTGTTCATTCTCGTTCAAAATAATTAATTATATTTCACGAAGATATAATTTTCAATAATTTCATAATGAATTCTCATAATTGAGATAACATATTTTGTTAATTATATTTTTACAATGTTGAAAAAACGATCTGGCAACAGATCAAAGCGAGAGAAAGATAGCGCTATTTGCTTTGTTGAATGATAGACAAGGATAGCAATACAATTTCTAATCAAACACTGCCATTATAACGCTGACCTCACCTTAGATAAAAATCTCTAAAAAGTTAGACAAAAGACCTCACCTACCTACCAACAAAATACAACATATAATGTGACCGCTTCTCAAAACAACCATAAACTCTTTCCACCCCCTTACTCCTTGGAGGATCTTCAAAGTTTTTTAGTGCATTCCACAAATTGAAATTAGACACTGACAACTCTCATAAGAATTGACAGCACATAAAATTTCTGTCCCTGTAAAATGTCGAAGAATCATAAAAGTCTCATAAAACCTGCAATAAGTTTCAAGTACGGCTCGGCAATATATGAACAATTGTACATAATTATCGATCTCTACAAATATAAACACTGCTACATATTCATTAGACTTACCGCTAATATTATCAGGTACAACATGATTTTACGTAGGTTCAACATACGTAGGGCATTCATAGCACATAAATCCTTGACTTAACACCGTTTGGAAGATTAGATTTCAAGCGCCCAACTCTAGGCCTTCTTGGAATGAAGCGTTTGGAATGGTTCTTACAATAAAGACTATATAGGGTGATCATTTACCATCAATTTTGTATTGTTTTGGAGTGGTTTATAAGCCATAATTTCGAGTTGGGCGACTCTGCGTATATTTGTTGTAGAATATGAACTTGTGTCGGACACTTTTTTCAGAATAGGGGTTTTATCATAAGTAGCATTACCAAGAACAATAAATTCAAATTATGTTACTTTTTTTCATGGTTATTTTCGGCTACATAGTGTAGATAAGTTTCGAATTATCAAGAAAGAAACCAATCTTAACGTAGGAAGTATAATAGTTGAAAAATATTATGCTTCTCTCGTTTACTCGGATAAATCTAGTCATCTACAGAGTGATAGTCATGGAATTTATCTTGAGTGATCCATTATTATCTCAGACACTCGGTCTCCCAGAAAAATAAATGTGGGACAACCAGGAGGCAGAAGACCGGTGGGAAAGCCAGTCTGAGATGAGTGGATGGCATCTCAAAGGATGCAGCAGAACCTATTAATTCGCATCAGGAATTGGAGAATGAAGGCAAGATATTATCGTAATGTATGGAGGCGCAGTATTGAGGAGGCCAGAGCCCGATTTGGGCTGTAGCGCCATCGAAGAAGAATAAGAAGAAGAAGAAGAAGAAGAGAAGAGAAGAATAAGAAGATCCATTATTTATTGGCAAATCAGTTGAAGAGGAGGAAAAGGATAGAAAGAAAAGGAATTGAAAGAAAAAGAAGGAGAATTGAGTGGCGAATGGGAAAGAATGTGGCTGACGAAGAAGACAAAGAGAAGAAAAGAAGAAGAAGAAGAAGAAGAAGAAGAAGAAAAGAAGAAGAAGAAGAAGGAGAAGGAGAAGGAGAAGGAGAAAAAGGAGAAGAAGAAGAAGAAGAAGAAGAAGAAGAAGAAGAAGAAGAAGAAGAGAAGAATAAGAAGATCCATTATTATTGAGTGTATTCTCGTCAAAACTGTTTGAGGCACTTCTATGCTAAATGAAAACTTTTGATCAATATTTTTTTCAGTCACATTTGGTAGGGAATTATTTCTACAATAGAATTCTTATTCCACTCTATCCATTGCTAATGATGCTGAATTCAGACCAAATGCTCGGGCATAGAGCAAGGTCATAAATTCTGGAGCATAGAAACAAACCGAAATAATATGGGAATCATGATGAATTATGTATCCAAAAGTATATGAATCCAATATTAGTTCTGATGGCTCTGGAGCTTTTAAACTGGTTTCATCCAGATTTTCATTAACCTCTTCTCAGAACAAGCATTCTAGTGTAGTAATAGTTTAAAACTATTTTATCTCCTCTTTCTATAGTACAGAAACTTATAATGAAAAGTGCCCTATGCAAGCCAAGAACATTCCCATCAGACGCACTATTTGAAGAATTAAGGTATTCAACGTTCAACAATTATATATAATTATCGATCTCTACAAATATAAACACTGCTACATATTCATTAGACTTACCGCTAATATTATCAGGTACAACATGATTTTACGTAGGTTCAACATACGTAGGGCATTCATAGCACATAAATCCTTGACTTAACACCGTTTGGAAGATTAGATTTCAAGCGCCCAACTCCAGGCCTTCTTGGAATGAAGCGTTTGGAATGGTTCTTACAATAAAGACTATATAGGGTGATCATTTACCATCAATTTTGTATTGTTTTGGAGTGGTTTATAAGCCATAATTTCGAGTTGGGCGACTCTGCGTATAATTGTTGTAGAATATGAACTTGTGTCGGACACTTTTTTCAGAATAGGGGTTTTATCATAAGTAGCATTACCAAGAACAATAAATTCAAATTATGTTACTTTTTTTCATGGTTATTTTCGGCTACATAGTGTAGATAAGTTTCGAATTATCAAGAAAGAAACCAATCTTAACGTAGGAAGTATAATAGTTGAAAAATATTATGCTTCTCTCGTTTACTCGGATAAATCTAGTCATCTACAGAGTGATAGTCATGGAATTTATCTTGAGTGATCCATTATTATCCCAGACACTCGGTCTCCAAGAAAAATATATGTGGGACAACCAGGAGGCAGAAGACCGGTGGGAAAGCCAGTCTGAGATGAGTGGATGGCATCTCAAAGGATGCAGCAGAACCTATTCGCATCAGGAATTGGAGAATGAAGGCAAGATATTATCGTAATGTATGGAGGCGCAGTATTGAGGAGGCCAGAGCCCGATTCGGGCTGTAGCGCCATCGAAGAAGAAGAATAAGAAGAAGAAGAAGAAGAAAGAGAAGAGAAGAATAAGAAGATCCATTATTTATTGGCAAATCAGTTGAAGAGGAGGAAAAGGATAGAAAGAAAAGGAATTGAAAGAAAAAGAAGGAGAATTGAGTGGCGAATGGGAAAGAATGTGGCTGACGAAGAAGACAAAGAGAAGAAAAGAAGAAGAAGAAGAAGAAGAAGAAGAAGAAGAAGAAGAAGAAGAAGAAGGAGAAGGAGAAGGAGAAAAAGGAGGAGAAGAAGAAGAAGAAGAAGAAGAAGAAAGAGAAGAGAAGAATAAGAAGATCCATTATTATTGAGTGTATTCTCGTCAAAACTGTTTGAGGCACTTCTATGCTAAATGAAAACTTTTGATCAATATTTTTTTCAGTCACATTTGGTAGGGAATTATTTCTACAATAGAATTCTTATTCCACTCTATCCATTGCTAATGATGCTGAATTCAGACCAAATGCTCGGGCATAGAGCAAGGTCATAAATTCTGGAGCATAGAAACAAACCGAAATAATATGGGAATCACGATGAATTATGTATCCAAAAGTGTATGAATCCAATGTTAGTTTTGATGGCTCTGGAGCTTTAAACTTGTTTCATCCAGATTTTCATTAACCTCTTCTCAGAACAAGCATTCTAGTGTTTGGTCAAACCACAGTTTGAGAATTTTGCAAAGAACGTTGGGATTGATTTTATCTTCTATTTGTCTAGCTGATGCCCTCTCCAATTCAACCCATAGATGAGAATCTATGAAGTAGAATTCATCTTTCCCGTCTTTCCGAGGAACGATAAGTCGTCGGTCCCGTCTACCTAAAAAGTAGTTGTCAACTCTCATCATCATCCCTCTCAATCATTACCCACGCACAATCCTAAGATCTTATGTGGGCATCATCCTCAGTATTATTATTATTATTCACCAATTGATCAATCATCCTTCCTAACTATTGATCAATTGGTTAAGGAGTGGGGATAGTCGAGTGGATTAGATGCTGGTTTTATAATTCAGGGGCCCGGGTTCAAATTCCTGCCCGGGCAAGATATTTCTCTTGGGACATTCCGAATTGACAAGTTAAATCGTCGGTCCCGGCTGCCTGATACCAATCGTTAGGTCATGTGAGAGGCCCTGAAATTGATGAGTTGCGACCTCAAAACTCAGACACCAGACCTGAGCCAGCCAGGTCGCTCGATATTATTATCATTAATTTATTAATCGATCGATCGATTGATTGATCTATTAATCAATTTTTAGATTGATTGATTGATTGATTGATTGACTTACTGCGGACACTGCGATCGAGAGGCATGGACGACTGCGCTTTCACTTGACACAGCATCATCATCGCCACCAACCACACCCACAGCATCATGGATGCTGAAATCAATCAAAAACACAACAATTAATCAATGGAACATACAAGAGAATCAACAAAAAATGGTGATTGAGAGTTAAAAAAATCTGGTGTGGCGCACTCACACAACTTTCCTTGCCGTAAAGAATTGATCACCTGACGCTAGTATTCCCGCGCATCTCAAGTCTACTAATCAAAGATCTGAGCCAACTGGTGACAGGAGAATAACGCTGTAGACACATAAGGTCTGCTATCTCTTCATAGTGAATGATTTGATAGGATCAACAGTTTGTAATTGAATAAACACATTTTCTCGAATTTTGAGCTTATTTTCAATTTTAGGTGAAAATGCTACTGAACATTAATTGTGGAGATTTTCATGCTCAATCTTTTCTACTCGGACTTTTTGTTTACATTGTATCTGAAGCCTGGAAATTGGGAATCTAAAATCAAACTTTTCATAGATGCAATAGCGCTATCCGCTTTGTTGAATGATAGACAAGGATAGCAATACAGCTGTAACTCACTAATAGTGCCAGATGAAATTAAATAGAGAATGCATTTATTCAAATGCTAATTAATTCATAATTATTATTTAACGAAAATCCCAAATAAATGCTGCAAATCACCCCGAAGACCTCTGCTACTGCAGACATTGACAACAGGGTTAACAGCTAGATGGAAATTCGATGAGAACTACTATCCAAAAATTAGTTGCCGCCCGGGAATCGAACCCGGTACCTCCGGGTCCTCCCGGTACCTCCCAATTGCTAGTCAGGAATGCTTACCCTACGCTCATATCCAGAGATTGTCAGTTTGGTGTAGCATTCCTGACTAGCAATTGGGAGGTACCGGGTTTGATTCCCGGGCGGCAACTAATTTTTGGATAGTAGTTCTCATCGAATTTCCATCTAGCTGTTAACCCTGTTGTCAATGTCTGCAGTAGCAGAGGTCTTCGGGGTGATTTGCAGCATTTATTTGGGATTTTCGTTAAATAATAATTATCACTAATAAGGTAGGTTTGTGATTTTGTATTCAAATTTTTCAAATAAGTGTAATATTTCTCAATATTTTTATTCATCGTGATACATTCTGTGTTTCATTTCAAGCATTATGTCAACCTTCAAAATTCAAAATCTTTAAATAATTACTCCTGAACCAAAAATCAAGTGACCAAGCAGTGTATGATATCATAACCTCAACCTTTGGACAACATTAACTTTTTATCAAAATTATTGGAGAGAAATAGTACAGGCTCAGCCTAGTATTACCTTCAAAGTCATAATTATATTATGATTGTAGTATTTTGTACAATGAATGAATGAATAAATAAAATACAATTGCTAATCAAACACAGCCATTATAACGTGGACCGCACTATAGGACTATCGGCTTGAGTTAACATTGAAGATTGGAACGTAAATGATGATACATCTTTTTATATGTTATTTCTTCTTTATGCTCAGACCTTTTCCTCTTGACTTACGATGCTAGCGTGGAATAGAGCCTAATGAAGCAACTGGTTGTCCACTACGATCCTGCCTCGTTGAAGACAGAAGAGCTATCTCTGAAAAACGTAGTTTGCAGCTCCACTGAGACAGGTTCCCATTTTTCACTCTCTATTAACCGCAGAATAACGCCGTTGGTCGCTCGAAATAAAATTCATCAACTAATTTTTTTACTAGCCAATTAGCTGTTAAATTAATAGCCAATCAGCACTGATTGATCGACTACTTTAACTATTATTAAGAAAGTGTCGGAAGCGTATATTTTCTGCATCAATAATTGCATCCTGATGAATGTTATCCGACCAGTTGTTCGATAAACTTTCAGGATTTTTTTTTCAGTTAAACTCGTCTATTTTATACTAGAATCATGAGTGAAATTCATAACAGTTACACAGCTTTCAATGGTAGGACTAGTTATTAATAGACTTTTGAGAAGGTCATGAGAAAGAAATTAGAAATTGTCTTAGAAATTAATGGTTGAGAAATTGTTCCTTTGTATCCAGTTCACTAATCTTGGTATTCAATGGAAATCAGAATATCAATCAATTCTTTCCTATTATTTCTTAACTTTTTTACTTTCCTTGCCCTATTACCATAGGTAAGGAAAAAATTGCTTTCCAAAAAAAATTAAGATAACTTACCCTAATTTCAAGTTTTCTATACGTTTCAAGGTCCCCTGAGTCCAAAAACATGATTTTTGGGTGTTGGTCTGTGTGTGTGTGTGTGTGTGTGTGTGTGTGTGTGTGTGTGTGTGTGTGTGTGTGTGTGTGTGTGTGTGTATGTGTGTAACACGATAACTCCATTTCTAATTAACGGATTGACTTGAAATTTTAAACTTATACCATGAGGATCCGACAATAAGAAATTCAATGAAATTCAATTCAAGATGGCGGAACAAATGGCGGAAAATTACTAAAAAACCATGTTTTTCACGAATTTCTCACAAACGGCTCTAACGATTTTCTTCAAATCTATACCATGGATAGCTATTTATAAGCCCTATCAACTGACATGAGTCTCATTTCTGGGAAAATTGCAGGAGCTCCGTAATATTCTTGAGAAAAATGGCAAATAATCACTAAAAAACCATGTTTTTCAGGGTTTTATTGAAAACGGCTCTAACGATTTTCTTCAAATTTATACCCTAGATAGCTATTTATAAGCCCTATCAAATCAACTGACAATAGTCTTATTTCTGGGAAAATTGCAGGAGCTCCGTAATATTCTTGAGAAAAATGGCGGATAATCACTAAAAAACCATGTTTTTCACGATTTTCTCAAAAATGACTTGACCGATTTTTTTCAAATTCATGCCCTGTCTATACAGGGTATAACTATTTATATATCAGCTCTATTAACTAGCATGAGTCTCCTCCCTGAGAAACTAACAGGGGGTCCACCCCATCCTTGAGAAATTTACTTTGTAACCTCCTTCTCGTGCTTGAGGTAGGTGGGTAGAGCAGTTTATTCAAAAGAATACAAGTCGATATTTTATTTGTAGAACAGCTGTTTTGACAACTTATAAAAAGTCATCAAATTTCATAATTCAAACAAAGGAAAATATACTCTGAAAACAATAACAATAGTATTATCGTAGTTTTAATAAAATTATTTAGCCGCCAATCGGCATAATGTTATTCCCCTAGATTATCCTCGTTTAAGAATGAGGCTTATAGATCAATGAGCAAGGAAAGTTGTGTGAGTGTACCATACCAGATTTTTTTCTCTTACTGTATCATTCAGTATCACTCGCTTTGCTCTATTGCCAGTTCGTTTTTTAACAATGTACAATAAATAATACAACATATTTTATTTTACTTTTTGTGTAGTTGAGAAGTTGATGTTGTGGTAATTATTCATATTGAATGAAAAAGACTAAGAAATTGTCAAAAAACCACTGATTTATTGATAATTAGAAAGACCGGTTTCGGTTATTACACCATTGTCAATCTCTGATAAACTAAAACTAAATACAAGAGCAGCAGAATTTATACTATTAGGCGAGTACTGCTATTGGTCGAGGGCATGAACGCCTGCCATTGGCCTAGCCAGACAGTCTCCTCCAACTCAACGGTGTGACAAAATGGCGGCTTAAGAAACAGAATCGCCATGATAATAAAATTTACTTTCAGTACAAAATAAGAGCCAAGTAAACAAATGTGAAAGATTATTAAATTTTATTAAAATCTTTGAATATTCTAGAGGCTTTAGAAATAACAAGAGTAATTAAGGAAAATTCCCAGTATAGTTTAAATGACCAGATTCATTTCAACCAATACAACACTACGAATTTAGTTTTATCATAAAATTGTAAGCATACATTAGTCAATAGTTTTTCCATTTACATATCTGTTTTATTATCTTTTACACTTGTTTTCTTGGTTCTTATTTTGCACTGAAAGTAAATTTTATTATCACGGCGATTCTGTTGCTTAAGCCGCCATTTTGTCACACCGTTGAGTGGGAGGAGACTGTCTGGCTAGGCCAATGGCAGGCGTTCATGCCCTTGACCAATAGCAGTACTCGCCTACTAGTATAAATTCTGCTGCTCTTGTATTTAGTTTTAGTTTATCAGAGATTGACAATGGTGTAATAACCGAAACCGGTCTTTCTAATTATCAATAAATCAGTGGTTTTTTGACAATTTCTTAGTCTTTTTCATTCAATATTTTATTTTAGTTATGAAAATTCATTATGGAATGATTGAAAAATATAATTTCGTGCTCAATTAAGTGTAATTGATTACTCCAAACGAGAATGAACAGTTGATATTACATCGATAAACCTGTATAAGCTACCGTCTATAGAAGGCATTGATAAGACAGAGGATCGGCAACGTTATCTCTTATCTATCTCCACTGCCATTATAACGTGGACCTCACTATAGTAGTTTTTTTCGTAAATGTAACGCTGAAGGTATCTCATACTGTGCCGTTCTTACACTCCCACCTGACCAAAACTATAATAATATACAGTAGTCGACAGTAATCGGCTTGTGTTAAGAAAAACCATAGATAAACGATAGCGTAAGTAGATATCCCATGGTATAGGGCGTTTATGTCACAACTTTTACTGTTATCCCAAGCCGATAGTTCACGTAGTTCTTTCCCAAGCAGCTGTGTGACGCTGATAGTCTCTCAAATTGTGCCTTTCCTACACTCTCACCCCAACAAAACAGTAAAAATTGACAATAATCGACAGTAATCGGCTTGAGATAACAGTAAAAGTTGCGACATAAATTCCCTATATCATGGGATATCTACTTACGCTATTGTTTCTCTATGGAAAAACTTAGCTAACTTAGGTAGGATAGCGCTACCTGCTTTGTCGAATGATAAACAAGTACAGCATCATCAATGGTAATCAAATGTCACTGTCCTTATAACGTTGAACTCACTATAGGTCATAGTAGAAGTATCTGGCAACGTTGCGGAGCAAGAAAATGATAGCGCTATCTGCTTTGACAAGTGTTAAACAAGGAGAGCAACAAAAATGATAGACAGGGATAGCAACAAGATCCTGTTCCTTCGACAATAGCAACATTAGTTCAGCTAATGGTAGTTGTTACCAGCATGAAACCTGTTTATGTAATTTAAATTAAATATCGGGGCACCGAGCTTCGCTCGTTATTTATTTATTGATAAACAGAACACAATTCTTCAAAATGATTGGGGAAGGACTAACAGGCACAGCCTAAAACTATTTCTTCCCCGAATTTTGATTTATACACTATAAATGGTCCAAAAATTAGGTTATTTTTCATACACTTGAATTCAGGTCCAATTTTCAGTCAAAATATTAAAAAAAAGAAAAGTTTCAATTTAGATTGTTTACAAACCAAATTGAATAAAAAAATAACACTCACTAATCACTTGAAACTGTAAAATAATGATCAACTTCGAATATTATGATAATATACTCCAATTTAGAATGATAAACCATGTTATGTCAACAAATCAGATTATTTTGATGTAGTCTATTAAAATTTCTAGATAATATTTCTCGCGAGATACGGTAAGCTGATTGATTACGCAGCTGATCTCCCACACAGGCACACGCATCTCCTGTTATCGACAGACGACGAAAGTATCATCCGTTCTTCCAAGGATGAATTATCCTTTTAATGTCCTTCAGCGAGTTTTCCCAGGGATGAGACATAGTGCAATCGATTTTTTATATCATAAACCGACTGTGTTCCAAATTTCGTGAAAATCCGTTTCCGAGATCCCTTGGATATGAATAACCAGATATAAATATATTGTAAAGAAATTGCTCGCTCAATGTAATAGGATTTTTGAACAAATATAGTGGTATTGACAACATCAACATCTTATTCTCTCAATTGCAATGTCAATGTTAGTCAAATACTGCCATTATAACATGGAAATCACTATCTAGAGCATTTGTACAAAATGGTCTCTGTAGAAAGGTGTGATATCACAGCAGGTGTCCCCCACAAAACACACACATTTTACAACCACATCAAACCAGCACAGTTAAGAGCTCCAGAAGTTCTCCATATTTGGTAGACTGTGGCACAAAAATCAACATGTACCATTCTGAAAATGGTGAATAGCATGTGGACCGCATATACAGCTTCCTCGTACGAATTCCTCGGCGAGTGTGACACAGTTCGAGGAAGGAAATGCTCGCGAGGCATCTGGGCGAGTGCAGGAATGCCTTCCTGGACCTGGAAGCTGGAGGTCCGGCAGTTTACTGCAACCGCGTCCGTTATTGGGCAAAATACGGCAATTAAAGCTATGCATGTCCGACATTTAAGAGCGATAGAGACGGTGAGATAGGCATGAGACTGAAGAGGGATAAGGATGGTGTGATAGGAATTGATTCGAGAGGAATAAAGATGGCGTGATAGGGATTGATTCGAGAGGAATCAGGATGGTGTGATAGGGTTTGATTCAAGAGGAATGAAGATGGTATGATAGGGATTGATCCAAGAGGGATAAAGATGGTGAGATAGGGATTGATTCAAGAGGAATAAAAATGGTGTGATAGGGATTGATCAAGAGGGATAAAGATGGTAAGATAGGGATTGATTCAAGATGAATAAAGATGGTGAGATAGATAGATAGATAGATAAATGCCTTTTATTTACACTTTACAATTTCAAAAGTGATGTGGGCGAAATTGAGGCAATAGAAGCCACTTAACCCACGATTATTAGTTACATTACATAATAATAATATACTTTAAAATTCAAAAATAAATAATGAATAAGAATTTCAATAAAATAGGGATTGATTCAAAAGGAATAAAGATGGTGAGATAGAGATTGATTCAAAAGGGATAAAGATGGTGAGATAGGGATTGATTCAAGAGAGATAAATATAATGACATAAGCCTGGTTTCCATTAGTAGAGTTAGTGGTAGAGTTCCCTGGGCAAGTACTAACTATCTTGTGAACTCTCCCAATGAAAACGGTCATGGTAGAGTACTAGATTTTAGTAGAGTAGAGTGGGATAGCACCATGGGATAGTACTCTATCACTTGCCTTCCCCCACCACCGCTTCTCACTCTACTCTAGCTCTACTATGCTAAAGAAAACAGTCTTGAGCTAGTAGAGTAGAGTTTCGTATTGACATTTTAAGGTTAGTTCTGTTCATTAGACAACACACTAGAAGGCATTGACAAGACAGTGGATCGGCAACGCTGTCCTTCTATCTTTCTCTACTGCCATTATAATGTGGAGCTCACTATAGTCTCAACCGAAATATCGGGCGTGTGCCGACGTCTGGAATGGCCAATGACAGTGCACTAAGTGGCTTGGCTAATTGACCTGCATTTTTATACCTTCTTCTTTTTACTTCATTCACACTCTCTCTCCCTCGCTCACTCTTTTCCGCTCTCTCACTCACTCTCTCCCTCGCTTTCTATCTCTTTTTATCTCTCAGAATCAGCTGATGACCATCCTCCTTCCGCTCCTTTAATTAGCCATCCATTTTCGCCTTCTGCTCTTGCTGATAACGGAAAACAAACCGGTGTAGTCTGGCCGCGTGCTAGCTGTCTTCTACTTCTTCTTCTTCTTCTTCTTCTTCTTCTTCTTCTTCTTCTTTCTGCTCTTTTTTCTCCATTCTTCTTTTTTCTCTTCTTTTTCTTTTTCTACTCCTCCTTATCCTTTTTCTCCTCCTTCAACCTCCTCCTCTTCTTCTTATTCATCTTCTTTGTCTAGCCGCGTGCAAGATGTCTTCTCCATATTTTCCTTCTCCTTCTTCTTCTTCTTCTTCTCCTCTTCTTCTTCTTCTTCTTCTTCTTCTCTTCTTCTTCTTCTTCTTCTTCTTCTTCTTCACCTCTACATACTCCTAGAGGATATCATCCATCATATATGTTTATAAGTCAGGGAATAATCAACATATCATGCAAAGTCGGCTCATACCTCTCCTGTTATTACTTCCCTTGCCCTATTAATATATATGTATTGGTTTCCAAAAAAATAGTGTAGAAAACAGGGTTTTTCGCGATTTTTTTCGGAAACGGCACCAACGATTTTGATCAAGTTCATATCTAGAATAGTCATTGATAAGCTCTATCAATTTTCAATTTCAATTTATTTATTCACACACACACACACATAAGATACATCAATATGAAATAAAAATTAATTACATCAATAAAAAAACATTACAGTATAAAATAAAAAACATAAATATGAGAACACATTTCAATATTAGAAGGCAATTTATACATGTTATGTGGTGAAGAAGGGTAGAGGATCAAAAGTTCTTCCAACTATGGCTATCCATGTCATAGGAAGGCTTTTGATCCTTGGAATTTTTGGAAAGGATTGGGAAAGGGATGTGATAGAGCACAAGTATCAATTGCCACAAGTCGCATATCTGTAAAAATTTCAGGAGGTCCGCCCCATCTATTCAAAGTTTGATTTAAATTCCCAATTATCAGGCTTCAGATACAATTCAAACAAAAAATTCAAGTGGAAAAGATTGAGCATGAAAATCTCTACAATAAATTTTCAGAAACATTTCCACCTAAAATTGAAAATAAGCTCGGAATTCGAGAAAGTGTGATTATTCAATTGCGAGCTGTTGGCAACTGTTGATTCTATCAAATCATTCACTATGAAGAGATTGCAGACCTTGTGTATCTCCAGCGTTATTGTCCTGTCACCAGCTGGCTAAGATCTTTGAATAGTAGACTTGAGATGCGCGTGTACACTAGCGTCAGGTGATCAATTTTCATAACGGCAAGGGAAGTTGTGTGAGTGCGCCACACCAGATTTTTTAGATCCTCTACCTTCCCCTGCAACTTAAACCACCAGATCGATTATTTAGGTCTTTCAAATCAAACAAAGATATTATACTAGCAGGTACCCGTGCTTCGCAAGGGTTTATTTTAAAACTTGGCGTAATGAAATCCAGAAGAATTGAAAATAGGCCTATAAGAATCCTCGGTTGATTAAGAATTCATAAGCAGCATTTCAAGTTAATCAGTCCAGTAGTTCAGACGTGATGATGCGTCAAACATAATTCCCCTATCCTCTACACGTGTGTATACGTGTTTAAGCCAGTCCTTTCCACTATTATAGAATAGAAGATGAAAGATAGATGGATATATCATCCATTTATCTATTATCTTCTATACTATAACAAAGGAGATGAATGAGAATAAATTTTGAAAGGTTTGAGATATCGATGTGCGGTTTTCACCATATCTTTTCTCTGGAAATCCTGTATGGGAATCATGTATCATATGACCACCTTTCAATTAAAACATAATTGAATGCGTCAAACATAATTTTCCTATACTACTTTACACCTGTATACGTGTATAATCCAGTTCTTTAATATAATAAAAATTTTTAATTCCGACCATATGATTTTTTTATGAAATCGTATGTACTATTAATGAAGTTTGAACATTAATTCTGAAAAATCTAGAAGGAAAAATGAAATTTGGGCTTCCAGGTGCACGAGATTGATATTTTTAGAATCTATGTTCAAAATTAGGAGATCTAAATCATTCCCGTTTTTCCGGTATGCAATCCACAAGTTGACATGTTTTGATGCGAACAAACGAACACACGAACAAACACAACCCTACTCTCTCTTATTATATAGATTCAACAAGGAAAATCTGGTGTGGCGCACTCACACAACTTTCCTTGCCGTTATGAAAATTGATCACCTGACGCTAGTGTTCACGCGCATCTCAAGTCTACTATTCAGTAGCCAGCTGGTGACAGGACAATAACGCTGCAGAAACATGAAGTCTGCTATCTCTTCATAGAGATTGATTTTATAGAATCAACACTTGCCAACAGTTTGCAAATTGAATAATCTTATTTTCTCGAACTTCGTGCTTATTTTCAATTTTAGGTGGAAATGTTACTAGACATTAATTGTAGAGATATTCATGCTCAATCTTTTCCACTTAAATTTTTTTTTTGGATTGTATCTGAAGCCAGATAATTGGGAATCTAAAATCAAACTTAGCATTGATGGGGCAGAGCTCCTGAAATTTTTACAGATATGGGACTTGTGGCAGTTGATAGAGCTATGATAATATCCTTTATCTATGATAATATCGAATGAAAACAGGAATCCGAACTCAAAATATTCAGAGCAAATTTCTTTGTTTGCTGTCGGAGTTTTTCCACGATGCTATATTCAAAGCGTGCATGCAAAGGACATTTTATTTACATTCCATTTACAAGGTTTAAGGTATTACATTAAAAGGTTTGCATAAGGACGGCAAAATATCCTACGAACAAAAATCGATGTGTTTTTGTTTGGCTTTAGGTTGTTAACTCATTGAAATTTATCGTTGAGCAATGAAATGTGAGACTTAAATTTGCGGAAATTGAAATGAAAAATTGCGTTTGGTTGGGACATAAGCCGGTTGTATGGCTTGGAGCAGCAATAATATTGATGATACCCCTCATCATAGTTTACATCCATGATACGGAATATTCATGGATCGTTGTCTGAGATTGTGTTTTTTATTGCGAGCCGAATGAAGAGTCAGCCACACTTTGAAGCTTGCTTGTTCACAGTAAGATAAACACCATAGTGAAGTCCACGTTATAATGGCAGTGTTTGATTGGCAATGGTATTACTATCCTTGTCTATCATTCAACAAAGCGTATAGCGTTATCTCTTTCTCGCTTTGAAGCTTGCTTGTTCACAGAAAGATAAACACCATAGTGAAGTCCACGTTATAATGGCAGTGTTTGATTGGCAATGGTATTGCTATCCTTGTCTATCATTCAACAAAGCGTATAGCGCTATCTCTTTCTCGCTTTGCCAGATCGTCTTTTAAAAATGTAGAATAATCAACTAGTTAACATAATATTGCATCGTAATAATGAAAATTCATTATGAAATTATTGAAAAATATAATTTCTTGCTTAATAAAATACTAGTAGTTCTGTGAACAGTAGATCTCACGCAGTATTCTCATCCACAAGTACCTAATTGAAACTATTGACCTTATATGGAAATACAGCAATAGACTGTCTTCTCCACACATCTGTGTAATCACTTGTCAGCTGGTTTATTATGAATAATTCTATAGTCTGATTTTTACTCTAATATTGGCGTATGAAGGAGGCTCCTTTTTCCTTTCATATTATCCTTGAAATGCAAAATTTCCAAAAACCTTGTATGTAAGTCGACGCGCGATTTAAAAAGGAACATACCTGTCAAATTTCATGAAAATCTATAACGCGTTTCGCCGTAAATGCGCAACATAAAAACATATAAACATTTAAACATTAAGGGCCGTTTGCATAGTCAAAGCTTAACCCTTTAACTCCTACGTTTTTCCGGGCGCTCCAATACCCACAGCCTGGGTTTTTTTGCAGTTCAAACATGAATTGCTTATTCAGGTTTTGTTGGTATTATTCAACATGCAATATGATTATATCACCTCCTCTGTAGTTAGAAATATCCAACCAACAATTTAACCATGTAGCACAGCCCAATTGCGACCAAGGGGTGGTGGAGGGGGGTCAGCAGCCCCCCTCCCACAATATAATTTTTATCTAATGTGCGAGATAAATTACTCTTAACATGAAGAGGAGAAACCCATTTCTCCCTCCACAGTTTGTAGCATAGTCACAGACGGACATCCTGCACACAATTGGATGTCATTTCGCTTCAGGTTCTTGTGATGAACACATCTCCGTAACATACACAAACATATCACTTTGGAACATTGCCAGTGGAGGGGAGCGAAGCGTTACAAAGCTCTCTCACACAGACACAAAAGAAGGAGAATGCTGCTAGGTAGTGGGAGAGATTAGTGGAGGATAGAGCATCGGACCTCTCCGTCTTTGAGAAAGAGCCGTGTTAAAAGAAATTTATCTCGCACTTTAGTCTTAAGCTGCATGTATTTTCTTGAGGAGTTTATGAATATATAATTGACTTATTCCTGCACAAAAATATTACTCATAAGCTCCATTATGTGAGTAGATACAGCAAAAATTAACCCCCAAAATAGTTATTTTTCATGCATGGATTCAGTATACTTCATAAAAACATACCTTATTCTGCAACCTGCTGTGGTGTGGTAAAATGAAGTTATGCACGCTAATATTGTAGTCTTTTTTGAGTCAGATTCTCGTACTATAGGCCTATATACACAAAATCTAACTATATGTACATCTAATCTATTCTACATGGTTGATCTGCTAAAAATTGAGAAGAGTGTGGTACTCCATAAAGCACGGGTACACACACAAAGCTATGTTACAGTCTTTGCAGTAGAACCTGGTGTCCTTCCTCTTTGACTCTCGTTTTTTTGTATGCTTACATACATGGCATTGTCGCTGACTTCTTGACCCTTTCCCTATAGTTTGAGGAACTGGCTCAGGAAAATGACGTTGGGTGAGGCGCAAAGAACTTTCTTGAGAAGAAGGACGACCTCCCCTGCTGTTTGATTTTGGCTCAGCAAACTTCTCAAAAATTTGACTGACTACTCTCTGCCTAAAATCCAACATTTGGGGCTTTTTCCCAGTCTTCATCTGAAATAGTACATATGAATTCAACATGCTTACATCCAATAGGTGCATGAAAAATTTTATGTACCATTTCATAGATTTTCTGGCACACTCCAATGAACTGATTTGCATGTCAGATTTGTCAATAGAACCCATCTTCTTTGTATACTCCATTGTTGCTGTGTGATTCTTTATTACTTCACCTGTCTCCCTGTCAATTTTTTCAGAGGCTTCAATCTTATTTTCATGCACTGTGGACAGTATGTGAACTGGCCTTTTATCAAAAAATTTTATAGCCAACATTGTGTCTGAGTTTCTTGATTCAAGATCCCCTTTCTTCATTTTCTATGAAAAGTCTTTTGGGAAACCTAATCTATTTGGTCGTACAGTACCGCAAGCTCCGGTTTTTCTGTCATGCAGGTATTGGAATAAATGTGGACTGCTGTACCAATTATCACAAAAAAGTGTATGCTCCTTGTTCAGATATGGTTCCAAAAGAGTTGTTACAACTGAACCTGAAGTACCTAAATTTTCAATTATATTTATTTCAGTCTCACTTCCTGTGTAAACAATGAAATCACTTACATATCCAGTTTCAACATCACATTATATGAATAACTTTATTCCAAAACGATGTCTTTTACTGGGAATGTACTGCATGAACACAAGCCTACCTTTCCACAGCATCAAGGACTCATCAATGCACAGATCTTTGAAAGGAGTAAAAGCAAACTTGAATTTCTGGCGTAAATGGTCAATGACAAATCTTATTTTGTAGAGTCTTTCATTAGAAGCAGTGCATGGGTCACTAAAATGTAATGTTCTCAGCAATAAAATAAACCAATCTCGTGACATTACTTTTCCAAAAATTGTTGTCTCAATCAATGGGTTAGTTGACCAATAATCCCTTATTCGATTTTTTTTACATGAGCCATCAAACAAAACACTCCTAAAACCGTGAATATTTCACGTACTGTAGTATCTTTCCACTTTTGTGTAATATTCCTGGAAGTTATTATTCCTTTCTCAACAAGATATTTGTAGTATAAATTTGTCTGATTGACTATGAATTCAATTAGTACCTCATCAAAAAATAGTCTAGTTAAAGTGAATCGTCAGTCAAGCCTAAAGTGGGATTTATACCAGAGTCATTGTCAATAAAATCATGAAGTTTTGGCTTATATGTCACATCATTTTTCCAGTTATAAGTATTATTTTTATCAGTACTGGACGTTTACGTTTTGTAGGTCTTCTTCCACTGGGAACTGGTTGATCAAATGCAGCTGGAGAATCTGACTCATCTGAAGATTCATCACTTGACACTTGTATAAACTCAGAATCACTTCCACTTACAGCTAAATCTTCGATATCTGAATCTGGGCTAGTAAAAAATTGAATAATATCATCATCATCCATGTGTTTACCTCTACTAAAACTTGCCATTTTCAAGCAGTAAATAAACAACAACATACAACCGCGCGATCACTTGAGTAACTAACATAACCATGGCCTACTCAACTCATGGCCAGTACATACAGCCGATCAGCTGTTCAAAAGCGTACACTTCAACCCGTGTTTACATTGAAATCCCTATGTCGAATGGAATTTTTCATGAATAAACGTTAATAATTCAACTGATAACTACTTTTTCGAATAAGGGGTTGTTATTTTATTTTACCAATACAATTTTTATCTCTCATCATGAATTTCAAGGGTAGTATCATTGAGTTCTCTTAATATTCTTAGTTATTGGTTAACCAATGTGTAGGTTACCCATGTTTTAAATTAGCTTTTTCAATTCAAACATGTATTTCAATTATTGTAAAAAAATATAGTAATATAGTGTAAAGTTGAGTTGCTTGAGCTTTGAATTAGGCCTACCTATTGTTTTTTTCAATTTTGATTACAGTATTGCTCAATTTCTACGAGAGGAATTACAACCATGGCTTTTGTAGTATGCTAATATTTATAGCTTTATTAGATTTAAGGAATTTTTAGATTAAACATAATTTTTTTGAAAAGGTAAATTGGTAGGCTATTACTCATTTTATTATATAAGTCACTATTGTAATAAGAATTCTTATCAAATCATAACAAGAATGGCTTGAAATAGAAAAATTTTGCAGTGTAGTTATCTTTAGTATTAAAACAGAACATACATTACGGTATCTCTAACAATATTATTATAAACGAATAGGCTATATGTGATCAATGATAATACTGCTAGCTTTCTCAGTAAAGGATTTCAATATTCAGCCTGATCCAGTAACTTACATGAATCATTTTTATCTAATCTGTTTCTACTCTTAACAAAGTGAGTTTGGCACAATTTGAAAATTTGACGATTCCCCGATCCACGACCGTGAGGAATACAGTACATCTTACTCATCGGAAGTAAGTACTGTATCGGTAAGTAAGTAAAGTGTTCTTTATGGGTTATGGCTGATCGATACAGTGTAAATAATAATTTATTGCAGAGTGAGATATCAGAGTTTTTATATTTATATCATATGTAAGACCATGTCATATCATGAAAAATCTATGCATATTCTTCAATAGCGCTAATGAACCAATGATATGTCTATTGACGCTCTGGTAGGATACTACTTGAAAGATTTATTCTTGGTCACAACAGTAATAATATGAATAATATCCTGATACATGAGAATAATTGTATGATCACATTGAATGGATATGTGCAAATTTACGTAGAATCATGCATGACCCAGAAAACAAAATTTGAAAAGTGCTATTGAAACACGATGTTTACACTGAACGCAACCAAGCACGCTTTCAGTGTGAGCTAGTGTTCCTTTTGTTCTTTTCAGATATTGTACGTTTCTTGTCTGCACGCTTGGTTATGCATAATTAAGCGCGCTCTTGCACAAATTATATTAATATTCATGATGGTCTCTTCTAACATGCAAAGGCTAGAGTCCCCCAGCTGAGTTAAGATTATCTGCTAAATGGCAGGGGAATCATAGCGCAATTAATAACCCAATTCAGTGTTGCTATAAATTTGTCATTTCATTCATTGAATTGTTATTTCATATGCTAAAAATGTGTATAAAATTTGAACATTTTCTGCTCATTTGGTTTTGAAAATCCTGATAAAACACAGATAAACACTGGAAACGCCAATTTCTAGCACACCTTCTAAGCCCTTTCAATAGCCTACATAACTAATACACCTCAAGTTACCTGAATTTTGTACCAAACGTAAGAATTTCTCTTGAAAGCTAAGAAAACGCTGGTAAGAGCAGAAAAATCGCCTATTCTGGGCGATATAGAAGTCAATAAGGTTTAGTTATTTTAAATTTCTAGACCCTATAACTGAACAACATTAACAACATTTTTCTGTCAATTCTTGAAAAAGCGCATACCGTATTGGTCGTCTTTGAAATTTTTTTCAATTACGGTCTCAGTCACTACACCTCCGAGTTTACGGAGGTAGTGTCTTAGTGCGCCACTAGAAGGTTGAACATTAACTATATTTCATTTTGATAACTTTAAAGGGAAAAAACACTCACATTCTTTTGGTGTGGCGACGACCGTTTCGAGTTTCTGTTTGGCTTGATAATGTACAACACTAGCACTAAACGGTCGTCGTTACACCAAAAGAATGTGCCTTTTCAGTTTAAAGTTATCAAAATACAATACATTGTAATAATATTGGTAATAAATATGGATAATCAACAACGAATCAACTGAAACACGACTTTCTTACTTATCCGGGTGAGTAAATAGATTAATGGGTGAAAGAATGAGTGTCATTTTACTTCTACCTAATATATATTAATATAAAATATAATGTCAAAAACTGATATGTTCATACTTCATTCAGTTTTGAAGCTCTGCTATTTGAATTACAGCACGATCTTCAATAACTTCTCCTTTATCAATTACCCACAGTTGTGGGGTCAGAGGAAACACATACCGTAATCCAAAACACTACTGGCAGTTTAATGATTCTAAACTTTGAAGAAAGTATAGGTATATACAGTAGTTCAATTGAAATATTATTCATGATTGTAAATGTCATAATTTCAATAAAAAAATTACGGTGTTAAACTATACAGTTAATTTTGTAGACCTACCAGGGTACACTATTTTATAAATTGTAACTCATTCTCTATTAAATGTATGCCAGCCATGAATCATATATACGGTATATGTATATATATATATATAATATTTATCCTACACGATTTAAAATCAACACTTTTTTACTTGGAAGTTTTGAAATAATAATGAATTTAGTCTTAAACTCCAGAATAGAGTTGAGCGCAACCGTAAATACATTGTTCTTAAATTCGTTTAGAAAGAAACTAATTTAGTTTATCAACAATGTTTTTATAATGTATTTTTGTTCAATAACATGATAATTCTTATTTATAAACCATGCCTCTGCTAAACTTGATACTTTTGTAAAAGAAGTAAATTTGAATTTGAATAAGCTATCTTGAAACAAGTAACCTAGAAATTGCTTAACAAACAACTAAAAATATTAAATATTTCAATGATTACTACCCTTGAAATTTATGATGTAGGTTAAAATTTGAATTGGAAAAATAAAATAACAAGTCTTTATTCGAAAAGAGTGATTATCAGTTGAATTATTAACGTTTATTCACGAAAAATTCCATTCAACATAGGGTTTTCAATGTAAACACGGGTTGAAGTGTACGCTTTTGAACAGCTGATCACCTGAGTGTTCTAGCCTTGTAGTTCCGTAAGCAACGACATAACCTATTTCTAGAGCCAAGAGTGTAGAGTCACATGGTTTTGATGAAAACAAATGCCTACTAGATTTTATCAGTCTGTTATTGGATGTAGTTCGTCAAAAAGATGCTAGACTGCGCTACTAGTACAATATTGTCACAGAATAGATACAGAATGAAAACTTGTAATCAAACGCCTATCTTACTAATGCTTTTTACATGACCCCAATACTAAACACGTCACGTGACCTTGGGAAGTTCCAATCCTGGTCTTCTGATTGGCTCGTGGCAGTAAAAGAGATCAATTGATCCGGATCATTAAAGTGATCCGAACCTACCATCAATACTATTACAATGCAGCGCTTCCTAACAAGATGGCGGATTTTGGCGTCAGGGTATAGCCAAGTTTCCGTACTGTATGTATACTGTGATATTGTGACTGAACGTACCAGTACGTTAACTGTACAACAAAGAGAAAAATGAAAACGTACATGTACGGTCAGGCTGTCTCACCACTTGGGGAGTGAACATACCAGTAAATTTTAAACTGAATTTAATCAGCTGTTGGCTTAAACTCAAAATGAAACACATCATAACATACGATACTTTATACGGATTTAATCCAGTTTAAAATGAAATTTAGTTTAAACTGTCACTGTGCAAACGGCCCTAAGAGAAATGCCAAACCGGCGACTTGAATCTTAGACCTCACTTCGCTCGGTCAATGAATAATTCTATAGTCTGATTTTTACTCTAATATTAGCGTATAAAGGAGGCTCCTTTTTCCCTTCATATTATCCTTGAAATGCAAAATCTCCAAAAACCTTGTATATACGTCGACGCGCAATTTAAAAAGGAACATACCTGTCAAATTTCATGAAAATCTATTACCGCGTTTCGCCGTAAATGCACAACATATAGACATTTATTCATTCAAACATTCAAACTAAGAGAAATGCCAAACCGTCGACTTGAATCTTAGACCACACTTCGCTCGGTCAATGATTGATTATTTTAAACGAGAATGAACCGTTAAATAAACCTGTATCAGCTACCGTCAATACAAGGCATTGACAAGACAGAGGATCAACAACGTTGTTCTCGTATCTTTCTCCGCTGCCATTACAACGTGGACCTCACTATACAAACATTGATGATGATGATGTTGATGATAAACATAAATGACAGTAATGTGTTTTCTGTATGCTTTGCATAAAATTTCAATAATTTCCTTGTCGATTATCGTGTCTTAACCTCGACGATAATTTCGTCAAATTATATTCGACAAGCAAGCACACGCCCCCTGCTGAGCTATTCGATATTTTACTACATACATAACATAAAACGAATTCGGTGTTAACAGGTTGCCATCAATCCGTCTAACTTCTTAAACTCTTTTTGTTTCTTCTCCTTCTTTCTCCTTAAATTATAAAGTATTCTAAGTGAAGATTTGGACACCTCGTACTATAATTTTCTCCTCCGAGCTTCATCTTTTTGAATTGCGCAGATCAATCTAAATCTTTTCCAAACCGGAAAAAATTGAGGAAACATAAATTATGCTCAGGAGTTTGGGATATTACATTATCATCACGTTGAAACTGTTTTGGAAAAACAAATATTTGTTAGGAGTTTGGAATATTAGATTATTTTCACTTAATTTAGATTATTTTCAAGTGAATTTTTGAATCCACTTTAATTAAATAAAAATTAATATTTTAAAATATCGATTTTTATTTAATTAAAGTGGATTTTTGACAACGTTTTAAGTCTATTCAATCATGGAAAAGTTCCACAACATCAACATTCACCCTACACACTTTAAAAGTGTTTTAGAAAAACAAATAATGATTGAGAATTTGGAATATTACATTATCTTCACGTTGAAAGTTTTTTAGGACAACAAATAATGGTCGAGAATTTGGAATATTACATTATCTTCACGTTGAAAGTTTTTTAGAAGAAACAATGGTTAGGAATTTGGAATACATTATCTTCACTTTAAAAGTGTTTTGTGAAAACAAATGATGGTTAGGAATTTGGAATATTACATTATCTTCACGTTGAAAGTGTTTTGGAAAAACAAATATTTGTTAGGAGTTTGGAATATGACATTATCTTCACTTTAAAAGTGTATTAGGAATTCAAATAGGGGTTAGGAAATTGGACTATTACATTATCTTCACGTTGAAAGTTTTTCTAGGAGAACAAATAATGGTTAGGAGTTTGGAATATTACATAATCTCCACTTTAAAAGTGTTCTGTGAAAACAAATAATAATTTGGAATATTAGATTATCTTCACGTTGAAAGTGTCCTAGGAAAACAAATAATAATTAGGAATTAGGAATATTAGATTATCTTCATGTTGAAAGTTTTCCTAGGAGAACAAATAATGGTTAGGAATTTGGAATATTACATTATCTCCACTTTAAAAGTGTTCTGTGAAAACAAATAATAGTCGAGAATTTGGAATATTACATTATCTTCTCGTTAGTTTTTTAGGAGAACAAATAATGGTTAAGAATTTGGAATATTACATTATCTTCTCGTTGTTAGTTTTTTAGGAGAACAAATAATGGTTAAGAATTTGGAATATTACATTATCTTCACGTTGAAAGTGTTCTGTGAAAACAAATAATGGTTGAGAATTTGGAATATTACATTATCTTCTCGTTGTTAGTTTTTTAGGAGAACAAATAATGGTTAAGAATTTGGAATATTCAATATCTTCACGTTGAAAGTGTTCTGTGAAAACAAATAATGGTTGAGAATTTGGAATATTACATTGTCTTCACGTTGAAAGTGTTCTGTGAAAACAAATAATGGTTAAGAATTTGGAATATCAAATTATCTCCACGTTGAAAGATTTTTAGGAGAACAAATAATGGTTAGGAATTTAGAATATTACATTATCTTCACTTAAAAAGTGTTTTGTGAAAACAAATAATGGTTATGAATTTGGAGTAGTACATTATCTTCAGTTTAAAAGTGTTTTGTGAAAACAAATAATGATTATGAATTTGGAATATTACATTATCTTCACGTTGAAAGTATTTTAGGGAAACAAATTATGGTTAGGAATTTGGAATATCACATTATATCTACTTTAAAAGTGTTTTAGGAAAACAAATAATGGTTAGGAATTTGGTATATTACATTATCTCCACTTTAAAAGTGTTCTGTGAAAACAATGATGGTTGAGAATTTGGAATATTACATTATCTTCACTTTGAAATTGTTTTGTGGAAACAAATAATGGTTAAGAATTTGGAATAGTACATTATCTTCACTTTAAAAGTGTTTTGTGACAACTTAGATTATAATTGACAAATTCTTATACCCCTTTCATAGGTGGTCAGTGGGATAAAATATGAAATGAAAAAAAAAATATATATATAACGTGGACCTCACTATAGTCGGAGAACCTGGGTTGGTCCGGATTAAAAAAGTCTTCGCAGACCAGTTTCCGTTTCATTCTAGATCACGTGACGCTTCCGGCGTTTTTGCAAGCGCGAAAGTGCGCATGCGTGAGTAGCTGCCACAAAAACAGAAGCGAAATTTGGATTAATACAAGTGAGGTCCTCGTTATAATGGCAGTGTTTGATTAGTAATGATATTGATATCCTTGTCTATCAAACGACAAGCAGATAGCGCTATCCTTCTCTACCACCGCAACGTTGCTGCATAGTTTTTCAACAATTTAGTGACATAATGAATAAATTTTTAAACATAGCTCTTCTTCTTCTTCATCATCTTCTTCTCCCTCTTCTTCTTCTTCACAAGTGTGCCGTGGACATTCAAATTGGCATTTTAATTACTATACTGTGTCTGTCTGGCCTGGAATGTCTGACATATCGGCTAATAGACGGCTTCCAATCGTTGCTACTAACTAAGAAAGAAAAAGTGACAAACCTTTTTTTCGTGGATCAGTCTCATTTTAGAGAGGTTCATGTTATAATGGCGGTGTAGAAAGATAGGAGTACAGTGTTGCACATTCTCTGGCTGCACAATGCTTTGCTTGGCTATATCTGGTGTAATATCAAAACTGTTCATTCTTGTCACAAAACAATCAATGATATTTCATTTGTCAAGGAAATATTTTAAGGAAATATTTTTTAAGGCTGTGCAAATGCTAAAAATAAACTCACTACTCGTGATATTTTTCAAAGTTTTTCGATTTGTATATCACCAAGCTATCAAAATGGAAAAGTTTTCTCAGGAAAATATTACTTTTTGAGATATGAGCGCCTAAAGTGAGTTAAGCGGGGCTTAATAATTCTTCTAGCGTGCAGCCATCTTGTCATTGGACCAAATATTTTGAATGTGGAGTTGAATTTCTCTTTTGTCTTTCATAGTAAAGTCCACGATATTATAATAGCAGTATTTGATTAACGTTGGTGTTGCCATCTCCTTGTCTATCATACCAGAACGCATATAGCGCTATCCTTTTCTAGCTCCACAACGTCATTACCATACCGATTTCAACAATGTAGAGATATAGATAATCAACAGAATATTCCATGTCAATGAAGAAAATTTATTATTCAAGGCTGTGCAAAAGCTAAAAATAAACTTTCTACTCGTGATATTTTTCAAAGTTATTCGATTTGTATAACATCAAGCTATCAAAATGGAGAAGTTTTCTCAGGAAACATTTTTTTCCAATCATTACTTTTTGATATATGAGCGCCTAAAGTTTCAATTTTTGGGACAGAACATTTCAAATTCGGTAAGATATAAATCCATGAGATTTGGAGGGTAGATTCTTCATGGTACTGTTGATCTAGTAAAACAAAAATTTTCTGAAAATATCCCCATTTTTAAGATAGTTATTCAATTTATAAAAAATAACCAAAAATAACTCAACAAAAAGTAATTTCTGGTAAATTGAATAAATTTTTCAAAAATTGATATTTTCAAAAAACTTTTGTTCTAGTAGATCAACAATCATGGAGAATCCTTCCTCTAAATCTCAAGGATTTATATCCTACCGAACTTAAAAAGTTCTGTCCCAAAAATTCAAACTTTAGGCGCACATATCTCAAAAAGTGATGATCAGAAAAAATGCTTTCCTGAGAAAACTTTTTCATTTTGATAGCTTGATGATATACAAATCGAAATACTTTGAAAAATATCACCAGTAGAAAGTTTATTTTTAGCCTTTGCACAGATTATCTATATATCTACATTGTTGAAATCGGTATGGTGGTAATGACGTTGTGGAGCTAGAAAAGGATAGCGCGATCTGCTTTGTGGTATGATCGACAAGGATGGCAACACCAAAGTTAATCAAATACTGCTATTATAATATCGTGGACTTTACTATGAAAGACAAAAGAGAAATTCAACTCCACATTCAAAATATTTGGTCCAATGACAAGATGGCTGCACGCTAGAAGAATTATTAAGCCCCGCTTAAAGTCTCATTCAAATTTGTAGATTCGAATGCAATTCACAATGGACTGTCATGCAATAAAGACAGCACGCGCTGTTCGCGTGTAAGCTATTCCTTATTCTTTTATAATTTCTTCTCTAAACTAGTAGTTCTGTAAACAGTAGGCCTCACGCAGTTATAAACCACAGCCTCCTCTGTTCTTCAGAATAAATTCTGACCTGTCCTGTCGTGTCGGCGAGATATCGGTGTGAAAACGACTAAAAATGGCTGTTGGGGTTGGTGTTTCAAAAATGCTTACATCTAAAGCTAATCTCCTTCAATCTTCTTCTTCATGTACCGTCCCCATGGCGGAGGTTGGCTATCATGATGGCGATTTTAGTTTTATTTACAGCTGCTCTGAATAGGTCATTGGATGTACACTGGAACCAATCCCTTAAGTTGCGAACGTAATCCCTTATCTCCTTCAAGAAATGTTTTCAAATTAGATTTTCACCATTTTAAAAATTTATCTAGTCTAACTCTGTATAAATAATGAATGTTAAAATTTTTATGTTTTTCAGGGATACATGATTATTGTCAATGCTTACTATTGTTTAGCCTGTGACAAACGAATAAAATGAACTGAATTGACATACTGGCAATAGGTCAGCCAGAGTTGGACCCAGAGAAAGGTCGAGAGAAATATTAATACTATGTTCAGTTATTAATATTGCATGCATCATTCCATGCAATTAATAGTCCACACGACAGCTGGTTTTTTACCAAGTTACTTTGAGATATTAATTTATTATTGCATGCAATTAATAATCCACTCCACGAGTTGAAAGCAGAGAAAGGTCGAGAGACAATACTAATGTTATTTTAGTTATTAATTGCATGCGTCATTGCATGCAATTAATAGTCAACACGACGGCTGATTTTTTACTAAGTTACATTGAGATATTTATTGAAGGCGTCATTGCATGCAATTAATAATCCACTCGACAGCTGATTTATGATAAATAATTATAAATTCTGATTTTAAGATGATATTGGCGTTCGAAGGAGACTCTTTCACCTTTTGTATTATCCTTAAAATGCAAAATTTCAAAAAACCTTATTTAAAAAGCCGACACGAAATTTAAAAAGGAACATACCTGTCAAATTTCATGAAAATCTATTGCCGAGTATAAATATGAGCATACAAACATATAAACATAAAGAGAAACGCAAAACCGTCTACTTGAATCTTAGACCTCACTTCGATCGGTCAATTATGCCTCTTTTCACACCTTTTCTTTCCTCTCCCATGCTATTTGGAAATTTTATTATTTTGTAAATTGTTTTATTTCATCTTATAATCTTTGTTGTACAGTGATTTGGTTTTTTTTAGAATTGTATTGGAGTGTTAAGTGTAAGAGAGGGCCGGCTGCGCCCTAACTTCGCCCTCTTAGGTTTTTAATAAAGGCAGCTAATCAATCAATCAATCAATCAATCTTTCTTCTCTTTTCCTCCTTCTCCAACAATTCTCCTTTCTATTCTATCACTTCTGTACATTATTCCTTCTATGCTATCATTTTCATTTCCTCCCCTATTATCTTTTTCCTCCTTTTTCCACAATTCTTCTTCTTCTTCATGAAATCCTTCTTCTTCTACATCTTCTCTACATTATTTCTCCTATCTAACCATTCCCTTCCTCTCCTATAATACTATATTCTTCTTCTCCTACTTCTTCCCACAATTCACCTTCTCTCTCATCAAATTCTTCTTCTTCTATCTCTTCTCTACATTATTCCCTCTATCCTATCATTTATTTCCTTTCCCATTGTCCTCTCATCCTCCGTCTCCATCAATTCTTCTTCTTTCTCATGAAATCCTTCTTCTCAACATTATTCACAATGCTAGAATAATTCAAATCAGGAATATTCACAGAAATCGGGAAAATTATCAGAGATAACAATCATATCATCCAAGATTGAATAACATCTGAAATAATCAAATTTTGACAGTTGATACTGTATTTCTCGATGAGTCAAGAATATTCAAAACTCCCTGTAATTTCATGATTCCATCAACACGTGTTTGTAACTCAATAACTGTTAAATGAACCAAAAGAAAAACACAGTTATCCAACATCAGCTATTGCAAAGCAGCTCTAAACCATCAATTTGTTAGTGCTCGTTAAAGTTGATTCCTCAGTTAATTCTGATCGGTAAAACATTTCTATAGAACTCATTTTGAGCCCTTAACGACAGTTTTACAGTCAGGAGTCATTAAATTGGTTGCTTTTTAATTGACCATTTTGATGACTGACCGATTTGTCACGGAACATAACCTCAAACGTCCAATAAACCAGAAACAATCTTGACTGAAGGGTCTGGTCTGGTCTGTACGAAATACCTGAGGAGTGGGGAATACTTTTTTTAATACCTTTATTGCAAATGAAGGTGCATATGAGCATATTCATGATTAATAAGAGAAAAGCATCTTATTAGTAATTAATAATAATTAACACGATTAACTGTTAATCGCGTGATATAGCACGAGATATAGCTTATCAGAGTCAACCGTCTATTATATCCTATCTTATTAAACGAGCAACTTCTTAATATGTTTAGATGTTTAGATGTTTAGATGTTTATATGTTTGTATTTCACCGGATCTCGAAAACGGCTCTAACGATTCTCACGAAATTCAGAACATAGTAGGTTTATAATATAAAGATTCGATTGCACCAGGTCTCATCCCTGGGAAAACTCGCTGAAGGACATTAAAAGGATAATTATTATTAATCCTTGGAGAAACATCTGATAATAATTATTTAGTCGTCTGTTGGTGATGGAAGTGAGTGAGCGAGTTCATGTGTGTGGGACTGTGTCAAAATTATGACTCAGCTGTTGAACTTTTGTAATCATTCAATCAGGTGTTTAGTGCCGGTTGCAAAAATGCCGGGTTATTTTCAATCCTAATTAATTCCAGAAGATACATCTTTTGGAAATGGTCTTCCCTGATTTGGTTCTCGTGAAGTTAATCAGGATTAAAATTTAACCGGCTTTTGAGCAACTGGGCCTTTGTGATGGACATTTTTGCATTCCTCTGGGAATTAATCTCAATCTACTGTGATTAGATAGAACATTTCTGTATGAATGTTATTATAATTTCTTCTTTCGTAATACATTTTTTATGCTTTTGTACTCCAGAGCGAAACTCGGTCCTCGAAATTAGCCAATAACTTGACAAACTTACTATAGTAAGGTCCACGTTATAATGGAAGTGAAGAAAGATACGAAGACAGCGTTGCCAATTCTTTGCCTTGCCACTACCTTCTATAGAATCTAATTAGAGAATTAATTGTATCTTATTAGACATAAAACAATTCAATGATTTAATAATAGATTTTCTTAATTGAGATCAAGTATTTTTTGATTGATTATACTTCTACAATGTCGCCGATCTGGCAACCTCGTAGAGGTAGAAAAGGATAGTGCAATTTGTTTTGTCGAATGATAGACAAGGATGGCAACACAAATGTTAATCGAAACCTCCCATTATAACGTGGACTTCACTATATCCTCCGCTGTGACCGTTGTGTTTTACGATCGTTGGTTAAGAAATAATCCACTGTACAATCGACAGCGCGGTTTGAAGTATCTGAACTACTGGACTGATTTACTTGAAATGCTGCTTATAAATTCTTAATCAACCGAAGATTCTTATAGGCCTATTTTTATTTCTTCGGGATTTCATTACGTCAAGTTTTAATATATACCCTTGCGAAGCACGGGTTACCTGCTAGTGAACAATATTGAGGTCCACGCTATAATGACAGTGGAGAAAGATAGTCAATGCATTCTATAGACAGTAGCTAATACAGGTTCATTGATGTAATATGAATTGTCCATTCTCGTTTAAAATAAACAATTATATTTTATTAAGCAAGAAATTATATTTTTCAATAATTTCATGTTGAATTTCCATAATTAAGATGAGATAAATATATTGTTAATTTATTATTAACTCTACATTGTTAAAAGACGGTCTTGAATGAAAAATATTAAGAAATTGTCAAAAACCACAGATTTATTGATACTTAGAAAGACCGGTTTCGGTTATTACCGAAGTACAGTAGTTATTACCGTAATACAGTTTATCAGAGATTGACAATGGTGTAATAACCGAAACCGGTCTTTCTAAGTATCAATAAATCTGTGGTTTTTTGACAATTTCTTAGTCTTTTTCATTCAATATGAATAATTACCACAATATCAACTTCTCAACTACAAAAAAGTAAAAGACGATCTGGCAACAGTTCAAATTGAGAAAGAGATAGTGCTATCCGCTTTGTTGACTGATAGACAAGGATAGCAATACCATTGCTAATCAAACACTGCCATTATAACGCGGACCTCACCATAGACAAGCCGACTGTATAGAATTCGTGATACAAGGTGTATAAATTCAGTTGGTTGCTTGAGTTGTTGAGTGGCTTCATGTAATTGAGAATAAATCCGAGGAACAAACGACCGTTGCTTGCAATCGACATATAATAGACAAGGACAAAATATACGGAAGCTGTCGAGTCCGTTAGTCGAGTCAAGTTAGTTGAGTCGAGTCAAGTTAGTTGAGTCGAGTCAAGTTAGTTGATTTGATTCTAGCTTAGTTGAATCGATTCTAGTTGAGTTGATCAGTTCTTGTTTCCAATAGTTAAGTTGAGTCATCTTGAGATCGAGGAGAGGAATTTCACAGAGTAAGTAGTTTAGGTTGATTCCTGATAAATTGGGAGTAAGCAAGATAACATTGTAATTTTTTGTTTCATTGCAAGTAATTTTTAGTAATATTGTATTTTTTTGTTTTTGTTTTTAGAATAGAATTATAATTATATTTCTTTTTAGTTTTATGAAATAGCACAACTCGCATCCGCGCTCAGATTCTTTCGTTGCAGATGCTAATCTTTCCATAAAATGTAATTTATATTTATGTTTGTGAACTGTATTTTAAATGGAAATAAAATTTGATTTGATTTGATTGTATCATGCGAAATGTTCAAAACCCGAGAAGAAATATTCGTGATGGACTGGGTAGCGAACACTACCAAACTCCAAATTTGTGATTCCATAGTCATTATTTTTCACAATCCTTTTTGTGATGAATGTTTATCGGGAAGAAAGATTAGTATTATTTATAGGATTATAAATTATATATATTGAAACTGCATCAGGAGTTATGAGTAGAAACCATTTTATAGAAAGTGACATTATTTGCAAAAAAATCTGGTGCGGCGCACTCACACAACTTTCCTTGCCGTTTTGAAAATTCATCACCTGACGCAAGTGTTCCCGCGCATCTCAAGTCTACTATTCATTCAAAGATCTGCCAGCTGGTGGCAGGACAATAACGCTGGAGACACACGAAGTCTCCTATCTCTTCATAGTGAATGATTTAATAGAATCAACAGTTGCCAACAGTTTGCATTATTGAATAAACACATTTTCTCGAATTTTGAGCTTATTTTCAATTTTAGGTGAAAATGTCACTGAACATTAATAATTGTAGAGATTTCTATGCTCAATCTTATCCACTTGAAAATTTTTGTTTACATTGTATCTGAAGCCTGATAATTGGGAATCTAAAATCACACTTTGCATTGATGGGGCGGAGCTCCTGAAATTTTTACAGATATGGGACTTGTGGCAGTTGATAGAGCTTATCAATGACTATTCTAGGTATGTATTTGATCAAAATCGTTGGAGCCGTTTACGAGAAAATCGCGAAAACCCCTGTTTTTGACAACATTTTCGCCATTTTAGCCGCCATCTTGAATTGGATTTGTTCGAAAATGTTCGTGTCGGATCCTTATAGGGGAAGGACCTTAAGTTCCAAATTTCAAGTCTTTCCGTTTATTGGGAGATGAGATATCGTGTACACACACACACACACACACACACACACAAACACACACATATAGACCAATACCCAAAAATCTGGTGTGGTACACTCACACAACTTTCCTTGCTCATATTTGAAACTACGATCAGACTTCTGTATATATATATATATATATATAATTGTTTTCAGAGTACTTTTTCCTTTGTGTGAATTGTGAAATTCGATGATTTTTTTAGTCGTCATTTTTTTAAAGTCGTCAAATCAGCTGTTCTACAGATGAAATATCTCGACTATTTGTTCTTTTTATGAACTGCGCTACCTACCTACCTCATGCACGAGAAGGAGGTTACTAAGTCCATTTCTCAAGGATGGGGTGGACCCCCCATTAGTTTCCCAGAAAGGAGACTCATGCCAGTTGATAGAGCTGATAAATAACTATACAGGGTATGAATTTGAAAACAATCGGTTAGAGCCGTTTTCGAGAAAACCGTGAATAACATGGTATTTTAGTCATTATCCGCCATGTTTCTCAAGAATATTACGGAGGTCCTGAAATTTTCCCAGAAATGAGACTGGAAATAGACTGGATATAGCCAGCTGTGAAATATTAACACGATCATTTTAGAGAATAATTGTGTTCTGTTTATCAATGAAAAAAATAACGAGCGAAGCTCGGTGTCCCGATATTGTTTCATAAAAGACTAATCTAGAGACTCAGAAAGCCAAGCCTCTGCAGTCCCAGCTTTATCGACCTGGTGAATCCCATCTCCACAACACAATCAGTCTGCCAATCATAAGAAGTATTCTAATTCCGGCAATTAACCGGAGGAACATCAGGTTATCAACTGCTCTCATGAATATGCAGACCGGTTGCAAAAGATTCTACTTTCAAATTTGCAAGCTACAATGTTGCCGTGATCAGCTGACAGGCCGCTGGATTTATTCTTCAAGTTCAAGGAGTCTATAAAACTGAACTGGAGAGTTCATTAAACGATCAATCGGATTGTCGGAGAACGATATCTGCGATAATGAAGCCAACTTCTCACGAACATCTCACAACATCCAACTCCAACACTAATGAATTTCAATATCGTTATTCCAACTAACAAGGGTAATGAATTTTATAAAAACATTATACTAATGAAAATCTACCAATTCAATGAACTATAACTATAGTGACGGTCACGTTATAAAGGCAGTGGAGAAAGATAGGAGAACAACGTTGCCGATCCTCTGTCCTGTCAATGCCTTCTAAAGACGTTAGCTAATACAGGTTTATTGATGTAATAACAACGGTTCATTCTGGTTTAAAATAATCTATTATATTTTATCAAGCAAAAAATCATATTTTTCAATAATTTATTTTCATGAAATATTTTGTTACTTAATTATTAATTCTACATTGTTGAAAGACGATCTGGCAACAGAACAAAGCGAGAAAGAGATAGCGCTATCCACTTTGTTACATGATAGACAAGGATAGCTAATCAAACACTGCCATTATAACCTGGACCTCACTATAGACTATTCCCTTCATTATTCGAATTTCACACAGGTATAAAATCTTTCTAGAACCTGGATAAGCATCTCATCAATTATTTATTATTTTTATAATAATTTCAATTAATGATTATAATGCTCTTGTGTCTTCCATGAGTATCTTATTAATGAGGTATTCTTCTGGGAGTTGTGTAATGTGTAATGAGTTCTGAATGATTCATATCCATATTCTTTATTGTTTCATACAATAAGTTCATCATTAGAATGATAGGAAGGGAAAAAATAAGGTAACCTTGTGCTATTCCTCTCACAAATTTAGATAAGATTGAATGAATAATAATGTTTCACTGATACTTTTTGTGTAGTTGAGAAGTTGATATTGTGGTAATTTATCCATATTGAATGAAAAAGACTAAGAAATTGACAAAAAACCACAGATTTATTGATTTCTTTTTTTAGAAAGACCGGTTTCGGTCATTACACCATTGTCAATCTCTGAGAAACTCTTCTGTTCTCTGAGAAATGTTTTTCAGAGATTGACAATGGTGTAATAACCGAAACCGGTCTTTCTAAGTATCACTAAATCTGTGGTTTTTAGACAATTTCTTAGTCTTTTTCATTCAATGTTTCACTGATAGTCGTTTTTTTTCTTTAGGGTTACTTCTGAATATAAATAAAAATATACATCTGAGTAGGCCTACCCTTTTAAAATTATTTCGTCACGACATGTTTCGGCTACTAATGCCATTTTCAATCTATGTTTTACTGATGGTTTTTAATCTATTATTCTATTAATTTCATGAAAAGGGTACTATAATTCTATTTTATGAATAATAATGTATTCCATAAATGGAGAGGTCCTATTAAGGAGCATGTTGAGGATATTTGAAGGAATCAGATATGATGTTTTGAGATGAGATTAAATAATTAAAATTGGGAAGGATATAGTATATTTCGCACCTAGAGCAGAAAATGAGATTTTTCCGGCTCGAAATCGGTTTTCAAATCCGAGGCCGAAGGCCGATCGCTATTTTTCGCCACACACAAAAATAAACTATATATATATATATATATATATATATATATATATATATATATATATATATATATATATATGAGAATAGTTGATAGCTCAAGCAAATCTGAGGTGATCTGAATATCAGGAAATTTTCCAAGTATTTTCATTTTTTATTCTGATTTGTCTAAATAACCTAAAATATGATCTTCAATTATATGGGAGGTTGAGTTTATACTTTTTCATTCTTTCAAATGACAATGAAATGATATTATTATAAATGTTTTAATTATTGAATAATGAACACAAATAATCAGATGTTTTTTGATCACTTTTCTTAGTTCCATGTTAGCGGCTGGAAAGGGTACTCTTTCCGGCCTATGCCGGAAAGAAACCTGTTCTGTCGTCAGACGAGAGTCGTCTGCAAACAATGTCTTTCAGATCTACGTAGGGACTGGAAAACAGCTGCTTTCTGTGCAGTGTGGCGAAAAATTATCAAGATGTATGAGATGACATTGGAGAATATTCATTCTGTTATCTTGGTTGGACTTGGAATTATTTTGATATTACAATTTAATTGAAGTCATTGCAATGAAAATTTGAACAGATGCTACGCGCTCGATTCTTCTTTGTACTTGACTCGTTCATTGTACAGAATGTGAACTAGAAATGGGAATGAAAATGGGAATGATACAGAGATATCCGTCCATTCTAAATTCCTGAAGCTATAATGGAACATTAAACTACATAGTTAGACCTAATAGTACGTGTTTCCAGCTGGTAAATTGTCAAGTGAGGGTGTTGAAAAGGAATTGTAATTGATTCACAAGCTAAGTTCCGGTGTTCCAGTTTCCAGGCAACAATAATTTGCTCCATATATGAGCTAGAACCTGCTGAGAAAAATCAGACAATGAGAGTAGTAATTGTGACTTGTCTGTCATCGTATTAAGCAATAAAACGCCTCCACAATCCTCAGAAACTCTAAACTTATTCCCATAGGAGGTTTTCCCGTCAATTATGATGTTGTAAATTGAATGTTTTGTAATTCAATAGTTCGGTAGATTTCCGTTACATAGCTCCTATTTCAATTCGGGTAACAGTGATATTTAGACCCACCTTCTGTAATTTCAGTGGAGAATTCAGGTTACATGAGTGTTATTAATTGGTTTGATAATGGTAGGCTTTAGAACGAATTGGGACTAAAGTGGAGGTTCTTTACTGTATTAAGAGTCAGAAGCTTCAGTATTTTGGACATGTGATGCTCAATGAGAAGTACAGTTTCCTGCAGTTGATAATGGAGGGCAAGATTGAAGGAAGACGCCGGCCTGGAAGAAGGAAAACATCCTGGTTAAAGAACCTGAGAGAGTGGTTCAACATTGACTCAACATCTCTGTTCCGAGCTGCAGTCAATAGAATCCAAATTGCATTGATGATCGCCAATCTCCGTCGCGGAGCCGGCATATAGAAGAAGAAGAAGAATGGTAGGCTATCATATCATTATTACAATAATACTCATAATATTTCATAAAATCACTTCGCTTATATGGGCTGAAAGTTTTTATATTGTTTTTATTGATTAAAATAATATTTCCTATTTTGGTGATAATAATGTGAAAATTTTCTTCCATGTTTGGTTTCGAAGCATCTAAATTTAAAAATCTACTTTGTGAAAATAATTAGGGACTGAAAGTTTTGTGAAGTGAAAAACTACAAGACTTAACCTATTTCGGACTATGTGTAACCTTAACTAAATTTGGGAGAGGAATAGCACAAGATTTTCTCTCCCTATCATTTTTGATGTACTTTATTGTATCAATCAATAAAGAATAAAGATCTGGGATTTCTCTCAAATTGAGTTGCAATGCTGTGGTCATAAGAAGAAGAGAAAATATCAAATGTTGAATATTGATACAGAGTGATGGTGGGTGAATCTATTAGAGCAAGTTGTAGAGATTATTTCAAAGAGTTAAAGATTCTCCCACTACCAGGTGTATATATTTTAGAGGCTCTTTGTTTTATTGATAGGAGTAAAGATAGGTTCAATACAGGAGAGTTGTTCCACTCATACAATACCAGATATAGACAAAACATCAGAGACGACATTCATCGAACTGGCAAGTATGAGAGGGGGGTAAAGAGTGCAGGAATTCGGCTTTATAATTCATTGCCAACACGCATAAAAGCTCTTACAGGTGAAAAGTTCAGAATTATGGTGAGGGAGGAGTTGTTGCAGGTTTGTCCTTATTCCAGTGAGGAATTCTTTTTGCATTATAGAATGCAAAGATTGACGACTTAGATTATAATTGACAAATCCTTATACCCCTTTCATAGGTGGTCAGTGGGATGAAAAAAATGAAATGGAAATGAAATGAAATAGAAGCCCATAGTTTGAGGATAGACAAGCGGACTGAAAATTTAAACTTTAGTCAACCGTACGAAATTAGTCCAATGAAAATTGTAACAGATGAGTGCAGCAGTGCCAAATAAGAGTTGATCTTATTGTATGAATCAATAAAGAATGGAAGAATAATTGTCGATTCTCAAGAGGATATAAAATAATATCCTTCCCACCAACACACGACTGTGAGGAAAATCATATTCATAATAAGGTGAAGAACTGGCTTATACAAGTACGGGATAGGAAATTATGTTTGACGCATCATCACGTCTGAACTACTGAACTGATGTACTTAGAATTCAGCAGATAGATTCTTAATTAACCAAGGATGGTTATAGGACTATTTTCAATTCTTCAAAATTTCATTACGTCAAGTTTTCAGTTTGTCAAGATTTAAGATAGACCCTTGCGGAGCACGGGTTACCTGCTATAGTGAGGTCCACGTTATAATGGCATTGGAGGAAGATTGGAGAACAACGTTGCCGATCCTCTGTCTTGTCAATGCCTTCTATAGATGGTAGCTGATAACAGGTCGTTGATGTAATATTAATTGTTCAGTCTTGTTTCAAATAATCAATTATATTCTTTGAACAATTATTTACGACATAGCAGTCAGGTATTCATATAAATAAAAGCTATTAGCTTCTACTTACATTAGTGTAGCGCTTTCGGACACTAGGCCCTTCATCAACACTAGGCGCTACACTAATGTAAGTAGAAGCTAATAGCTTTTATTTATATAAATACCTGACTGCTATGTCGTAATTAATTGTTCAAAGTGATTATTTAACAAGCAGTTCGTAATGGAATCAAACATTGAAGAGAATTATATTCTAAATAATAATAATAATAATAATAAAACTTGTTTCGAAATAAATTAAAATAATTGAGATGAAATATATTGTTAATTAATTATTGATTCTACATTGTTAAAGGACGATCTGGCAACAGTGCAAAACGAGAAGGAGATATAGCGCTATCCGCCTTGTTGAATGATAGAAAAAAGTAAATTCGTATGGCCTTTGTTGGTGGGGAGTCCCTTGCGGGAAGGTCCCACCGCCTGAATATATAATTAAGCTGTCAATGGGCCTTACGACTGTCATACTTCAGCCGAGACGGACAGTTCAACGTGTCCATCCGATAGCACGGGAGTGATCTGGTTAAAAAACTTTTGGTAATGAGAGGGCTTGATCCCGAGATCTCTATGCTGCTACGCAAGCACTCTATCCACTAGACCACAACTCACTACTGAATGATAGACAAGGATAGCAATACCATTGCTAATCAAACACTGCCATTATAACGTGGACCTCACTGTAAATATGTTATAAGATTGTTGTGCACATCCATATATCAACAATAGAGTCCTCTCATAGCACGACAGTATTTCGTAACCGAGTCTGAAAGCAGACATACTTTCTCTTCTATTTGCGAATTCAATTTTTGATTGTAATACGAAGTTTCCGTACAGTGCACGGTCGAGTCTATTCTGATTCGAGTCAGCATTGGTTAAGTGGGAAGCATAGATCCTATTTAAAAAAAATAGCTGACAATTTAAAGTGAATCCGTCCAACTAGGTCACACTCAATGTCTGATGAGTCAACCTAAATCAGCTTGGATTTTCCTTATTATGACAATCCAATTTCAGATGTTGTATTCATGAGCCGACTACTTTCCTGATTGAGATTCTGATTTGACAGAGCCTCAAAGTCACCCACACCATGAACAGACGAATTTCCCTCTGAAGCCAATTACATTATTTACCACTATAGTGAGGTCCACGTTGTAATGGCAGTGTTTGATCGGCAATGATATTGCTATCCTTGTCTATCATTCAACAAAGCGGATAGCGCTATCTCTTTCTCGCTTTGCTCATGTAGCCAGATCGTCTTTTAACAATGTAGCCTAGAATTGATATTCAATTAAGAAAATATGAAATGAAATGAAAAAGATTTTATTCATTCAAAAAACAGTACAATAACAGAAAAATCGGTTTCTTATTATCGAAACATAGAAATGTACAGTAATATAATGAAAATTATAAACGATATTTCATCTCAATTATGAAAATCCATTATGGAATTTATTGAAAAATATAATTTCTTGCTTAATGAAATAATATCGGGGCACCGAGCTTCCCTTGTTATTTTTATTTATTGATAAACAGAGCACAATTCTCTAAAATGATCTTGTTCATATTTCACAGCTGGCTATATGTCATCTTATGAATTTCGGGGATGCGATATTTTGATTTTTCACATACTCACTCGCTCATTCACTTTTTTACTATTCACAGCTGTTTCAGCCAAGGATGAATTATTATCCTTTTAATGTCGTTCAGCGATTTTTCTCAAGGATGAGACCTAGTGCAATCGAATCTTTATATCAAAACCTACTATGTTCCAAATTTCGTGAAAATAGTTAGAGACATTAAACATATATAACCAAATATAAAAATAACCAGATATATAAATACAGAAATTGCTCGCTGAATATAATCATCGGATGATTGATTATTTCAAACGAGAATGAACAATTTATATCACATCAATAAACCTGTATCAGCTACCGTCAATAGAAGGCATTGACAAGACAGAGGATCGACAACGTTGTCTCCCATCTTTCCCCACTGCCATTACGTGGACCTCACTATAGTTATTCAAGTTGATTGATGAAACAATAAGAAAATTATTGTCGAATATACAAACCCAAGAACGGACTCTAGCCTCTAGTCATCTATAGAAACTCGCTACGTTTGTTGAATTATTGGTTGCAACTAAAGTTGACCATAGAATCGGTTTCAAATACAACCCACAGCTATCAGAGCTCCGTGAACTTGTAGTGCACAAGTCCGTAAAAAATTGACAATAAACTACGAATTTTTGCCGGCAGAATATCCAAAAATTAAATTTTGTGCAAGCACCGTTTTTTTTCAACGCATTTGAAGTCGCGGTCAAGGTCATTTTCCAATGCTAATTCCCCTATGCTGGAAGAGTGAACTTGTAGTGCACATGTAAGAAAAAATCTGAAAAATTGACAATAAACAACGAATTTTGTGTCGTCCGAATATGCAAAAAATTAATTTTGTACAAGCACCGTTTTTTTTTAGACGCTTTTGAAGATGCAGTCTTGTGTATTACAAGATCAACTTGTGCACTACAAGTTCACGGAGCCAGCTATCAGCCCAGTATTATTAAATTTGTTTCCTCAGTTTGGATTTTTTTCTCGTTTCATTCAAGAGTGAGAGATTAGGCTATTGAAACTTTCCCTAGTAAATATGTGAGATTGATACAGAAGAGCATTGTCTCATGTATTATCAAGAGTACTAGTAGTTCTGTGAACAGTAGACCTCGCGCTCGGTGAGTTATTTTGACCTATTGTTATGTTTTCTCAAAAATTAATAAATAATTTATCATTTTGGAATGTCTAGGAAAATCCTAAATAAACATAGAGCTTTCTGCCCTAACGTACCGTGACGTGTCGTCCCGAAATGTGAGTGTGAGCGCTGTTATCAGGTCTGGCTGCAACTGTCTACAACGTTGATGGAAAGATACAAGATGTTCGATGTTTTTGAACGGGTAGTATTATAGTCAACTGTCTACTAACGTTGATGGAAAGATACATTCTCAAGATGTTCGATATTTTGAGCGAGTATTATTATAGTCCACTAAACAGCTGATTTATGATGAATAATTCTATAGTCTGATTTTTACTCTAATATTGGCGTATGAAGGAGGCTCCTTTTCCCTTTTATATTATCCTTGAAATGTAAAATTTCCAAAAACCTTGTATATACGTTGACGCGCAATTAAAAAAGGAACATACCTGACAAGTTTCATGAAAATCTATCACCGCGTTTCGCCGTAAATGTGCAACATATCAACATTTAAACATTAAGAGAAATGCCAAACTGTCGACTTGAATCTTAGACCTCACTTTGCTCGGTCAATAATTAGTAGTTCTGTGAACAGTAGACCTCACGCAGTATTCTCATCCACAAGTACCTGATTGAAACTATAGACCTTATAGAAATACAGCAATAGACTGGCTTCTCCACACATCTGTGTAATTACTTGTCAGCTGATTTATGATGAATAATTCTATAGTCTGATTTTTACTCTAATATTGACGTATGAAGCAGGCTCCTTTTTCCTTTCATATTATCCTTGAAATGCAAAATTTTCAAAAACCTCGTATATAGGTCGACACGCAATATAAAAAGGAACATACCTGTCAAATTTCATGAAATCTATTACCGCGTTTCGCCGTAAATGCGCAACATATAAACATTTAAACATTAAGAGAAATGCCAAACCGTCGACTTGAATCTTAGACCTCACTCACTACCTCCGTAAACAGAGCCGTAGTGCATTCGTGTGACGTCAGCACAGGTAGGGCTCCTACACCAATAAAAATTCATTGATCTCAGCTGATCCACATCAGCCAGTGTTTCTATTGGTGTAGTAGCCCTACCTGTGCTGACGTCACACGAATGCACTACGGCTTTGTTCACGGAGGTAGTGCCTCACTTCGCTCGGTCAATTATTCAAGGGCTATGGATATTATTGAATATGAGTATCATTCAATATTATGAGTATTCCTCAAGGGCTTCATAACAGCATTTACACAAAATTCACTAACGCTTGTGTTATGTGATAAAAAACCCGGAACATGAAATCAACACCCATTTGTAAATCGAGCCATTACACCTCTGCAATATAATGCTCATACTTTTTCATTCATGGAACAAGGCTATTCATGTTTCGGATATCGTGCACTTGTCTACTGTTATAATAAGAGGAGAAAGTGAGTGTGGCCGTGCTTTCACTTACCCACAGTATCGGGTTGCAGAGAGCTCAGTGATCACCCGGAGAGCTAAACTGAACAAAGCTTGGCCATCTAAACTCTGACTTCCTTGGTTGACCGCAACAAAATGTATCCTACTATACCTCGTCCGGGAGCTTTATACGCGAGATTCACGTTATAGACGTTTATTCTTCATTGATTCTTACAACAAGTACATCATCAAAAATGATAGGGAGTGAAAAAATTAGGTAACCTTGTGCTATTCCTCTCCCAAATTTAGATAAGGTTACACATAGTCCGAAATGGGTTGTTGAGTCTTGTAGTTTTTCACTTAATAGAATGTTCAGTTCTTAATATTATTCTCACAATAATCCTATTATATTAAACGAGCAATTTCTGTATTTTTAAATCTGGTTATTTATATTCACTTATATCTGATACATTAGCATAAGGTCATTATGATTGTCAGGGTTTGGTGCATTCACGATCTCATTTCATTGCTCCTATTTCATGCACAGTTTCATTATTACTTCTCTTTTTTTTCATTAAAAGTCTGATCTCAAGGTTTTGTAATGGGACCACCTTTATAGTTCATCTATCACCTATTTCATCTTCCCTTGTATTCTATTATGAACTTCAATTTTTCATTGTATACTTTCATGATAAGTTTCACTCCACATGGATGCAAATAACAACTTTAGTTTGCTAATGTGATAATACTTTAGTTGAAGTTGATGGCTCGATATGTACAATATTATTTTCTTCAGTATTTGTAATTGATTAATACTGATGCGAAACTGAAAATAATGGTTTATTTCTTAAGTCTCATTTAATTTTATAATGTCAATTTTTGTAAATGTTACCATAGGCAACAGCCTAGTAACAATTATTGTCAATAAATATCTTATCTTATCTTATATCTGGATATTTATGTTCAACGGATCTCGAGAACGGCTCTATCGATTTTCACGAAATTTGGAACATAGTAGGTTTATGATATAAAGATTCGATTGCACTAGGTCTCATCCTTGGGAAAACTAGCTGAACGACATTAAAAGGATAATTCATCCTTGGCTGAAACAGCTGTGGATAGTAAAAAAGTGAGTGAGCGAGTGAGTATGTGGAAAATAAAAATATCGCATCAATCAAAATATGTTAGATATTGAATAAATAATACTCTTCATGTCAACCATCTTTATTTTAATACATTCAAGACTAAACTGTTATTAACGTTCTGGTAACTAGTGTATTGAAATCATAATAATAATAAATATCATCTGTAACATCTCCCTCTTTAAGACTTCATATTAGTCATATATTATCCTATATTCCCCTTTTTATTTTTCGTATAAATGAATTGTGTTTCTTCGCTGAACACCGCCATTAATGTTTTTAACCAGGAAAATACACCCCCGAAATTCATAAGATGACATATAGCCAGCTGTGAAATATGATCACGATCATTATGGAGAATTGTGTTCTGTTTATCAATAAATAAAAATAACGAGCGAAGCTCGGTGCCCTGATATTTGTTACTTATTCAAGAAAGCAGGGCCGGCCCCAGGGGTGGGCGGACCGGGCGGCCGCACAGGGCGGCAGATTTTGGGGGCGGCAAATTTTAAGGAATGGAAAATTAAAAAAATACACATAAACAATAAATTCATAATAATAAATATGAATAGTAAAATTGTATAAGAAGCTTTTCCAAACTTCTAATTAAGAGGCTAATTAAGACTTTTCCAAGATCAACAATGTCTGATCAAAGGAAGTCTGAGTGGTCTAGCGAACATAAAATAGCTAGATCATATTCCCAATAGATAGAACATATTCCCTAGATCTTGAAGAATTGGTGAAGGAATTCTCCCATGCAAAAGTCAGACGAGTTCTACTTAATTAAACAGGTGTGTTGAACAAACTTAATGTGTTGTAGAAATTTTAGTTTTAATTACTTAGCAAGTTAAGTAGGCCTAAGACTTTCTTGCAGTCTACGTCTTAAGGCTGTGCAAAGGCTAAAAATATACTTTCTACTGGTGATATTTTTCAAAGTTTTTCGATTTGTGTATTATCAAGCTATCAAAATGAAAAAGGTTTCTCAGGAAAACATTTTTTCCCCGATCATTACTTTTTGAGATATGAGCGCCTAAAGTTCACATTTTTGGGACAGAACATTTCAAATTCAGTAAGAGATGAAATTATGAGATTTATAGGATAAATTCTTCATGGTAGGCTATTGTTGATTGAATAAACAAGTAATTTTCTGAAAATATCAATTTTTGATAAAGTTATTCAATGTACCAGAAATTACAAAAAATAACTAAACTAAACGTTATTTTTGGTAATTTTTAGTAAAATGAATAACTTTCTTCAAATCAGATATTTTCAGAAAATTTTTGTTTTATTCAATCAACAATACCATGAAGAATTCCTGTTCATGAATTTATCTCGTACCGAAATTGAAATGTTCTGTCCGAAAAATTTAAACTTTAGACGCTCATGTCTTAAAAAGTAATGATTGGAAAAGAATGTTTTCCTAGAAGAACTTTTTCATTTTGATAACTTGGTAATACACAAATCGAAAAACTTTTAAAAATATCACCAGTAGAAAGTTTATGTTTAGCATTTGCACAGCCTGTTTTCTTCATGTGTACCTGTTTCGAACATAAAAATAGTTTAATCAGATATTTTGTGTTACTGTTCCCAGTGGCGTAACGTTTCCAAACCGGGCCCCCCCGCAAAAAAAATTCCGGGCCCCTCTTCTAAATCGTACCACCTTTCTCCAGCCCCCTTCTCCATAATTCCCAAGCATTAACTAATGTGAACGTACATCTTTCATGAGTGAATTACATAGCTTAGTTGAAAAAATAAAACTTGTTCTCGATTGAATTCTACAATTCAATTTCGATTTTCAATTATCAAAAGCTCTGCTAGCTGCCTAATCGAGATTATTATTACAATTTCAGTCTTTAAGGATACTCTGAAAGAATTTAACTGAAAACTGAGGTCTTTGCTGAGGTCTTCTTCATACTGAGAAACAAGCACATTCACTTTTTCCGACACTTCTTTGTCGCTCGCTTGTATCAAAAATTTTGGAGTGAGCACAATGAATAGTTTGCTAACCCTACACATAGCTTGAAATCTGGTTATTAGCTGAGCAATGACTGTGTCTAAGGTTGCATAAAATACTGTTGTTTTGAAATATTTTTCTTTGCCTACCAATCTCTCGTCTTGGCTCAGTTCATAGAAGTGCTTTTCTACTTCCCTAAATCTTTTATCATCAAATTCGTTATTCACTCCCCAATCTCTCATAAGATCGATCGCGCCTTTTTTTTTAATTCATCAAAATTGCTCATTGCTAAAGTCAAGTTTTCTTTTGCTCTCTCTAACTGCATAGTTGCTTCGAAGAGATCATAGTCCTTGTTTTGTAAATTTTCTGATGCTACATTCAATACTTCAAGAATTTTTGTATGCATAATGACTAAATTACAAATTAGAAAGGATCAGGATGTCTTTTCAAACCAATTGCTTCACTCCTTTCTTTTGGTTTTCCAAAGATTCCTAATTTTTCAAAAAGCTCACCATCATACAATTATTGAAGCTCTGTCAATGAAACTATAATTATTATATTACGAGTAGATTTGAACAATTATTGTTTTTCTTTCTTGCCTTATTCATTATTTTCTACTTGTATTCTCTTGATATTAATTTATAACCAGACTGATAACATTGTTCTATTGCATATTTCTTCTTACACAATGAATGAAACCTGTCATTTTCCACAATAAAACTTCTGCTTTTTTATCAAAAGTTACTTCCATGATCATATTTTTCTTTTTAAAGTATGCAATATATAATTATCATTCCGGGCCCTAACCCGGGCCCCCTAGACCGACCGGGTAATTTTATTTTTTCAGAAAACCTATATTAGCCTACATATTATCTGGGCCCTAGCCCCGGGCCCCCTAGGAACCTGGGCCCCCCGCGCCACATGGACAGCGGGGGTGTACGTTACGCCACTTACTGTTCCCCAATATTTATATTTATCAAATATTTGTTTAAATCTCAATAAATGGTAACTTAAACAGCTGATAACCTTCGTGTAAATTTTTAGTCGGCTTATAAAAATATATCTGCAACCGGAAACATAAAACAGTTTATGAAACAAAAATAATTTTAAAATGTACAATAACACTTGGGACTTCTAATACATAATTATTTAGAGTTTCCTGAGACTCTGTGGTGCGAATGGCGCGATCGCATTACAGCAAAGACACAATAGTAAAGTTGGGCGATCCCTCAAGGAAGGGGTGGAACCCGGGATTAACAATAATTAGACGGGATACTTGAGAGGGGGGCGGCGGTTGCCGATCTCGCCCAGGGCGGCAAAGTCCCTAGGGCCGTGCCTGCAAGAAAGTGACTTATTCAAGTCAGTGCAAGTTATAGGACCGCATTATTTCCGCGTTTCTGTTTCGACCAACTCAAGAGTATCACAGAATAGCGTTTTCGAATGGTATATCAAGATGTAGGTGGTATTTCACCGAACTAATGGATCACTAGCAGGTAACCCGTGCTCCGCAAGTGTCTATTTTAAAACTTGACAAAATGGAAACTTGACCGAGTGAATTCTTGAAGAGTTAGAAATAGGCCTTGAACCATCCTCGGTTAATTAAGAATCTATAATTTATACTTCATATTTCATATTTTATATTCATACTTCAAAATCAAAAAGTATTAAAAGTAAATATTTCAACAAATATCAAAATTCGGGAGTGATACAGTCACTGGATTCACTCCAGTTTATTATCTCCCTATCATTGATTTGATTTTGCGGTCTATGAAATAAGATTTTCATTAATTCATAATAGGAAGGGGTAAACGACTATATAATTGATAATTACAATTACATTAAAATTAATTGAGTTTTTATTGTAAAAAATTACAATATTTTTATCATGCTTTCGCCAACCGCACGAGAATTGTCCGATGGAATTAAAACGGTTGATACCTCCCAAACCACCAATAGATGTTGCCAATTCGTCAGGTTTATCATAAAAATATTAATCAATTTTTCTCAAGGTACCTAGAATACATCGTAATCAATATCCTATACTATTGAACAAGCAACTTCTGTTTATATGTCTGGATGTTTAAATGTTTGGATGTTTATATGTTTGTATTTCACCGGATTTCGAAAAAGGCTTTAACGATTCTCACGAAATTCAAGACATAGTAGGTTTATAATAAGAAGGTTCGATTGCACTAGGTCTCATCCCTGGGAAAACTCGCTGAAGGACATTAAAAGGATAATTATTATTCATCCTTGGGAAAACAGCTGATAATAATTATTTCGTCTGTTGGTGATGGAAGTGAGTGAGCGAGTTCATGTGTGTGGGACTGTGTCAAAATTATGACTCAGCTGTTGAACTTTTGTACGGTAATCATTCAATCAGATACTTAGTTGCAAAAAAGGCAGGTTATTTTCAATCCTGATTAATTCCAGTAGATCCATATTTTTGAAATGGTTTTCTCTGATTTGGTTCACGTGAAGTTAATCAGGATTAAAATTTAACCGGCTTTTGTGCAACTGGGCCTTTGTGAGGAAAATTTTTGCATTCCTCTGGGAATTAATCTCAATTTACTGTGATTAGATAGAACATTCCTGTATGAATGTTATTATAATTTCTTCTTTCGTAATAAATTGTATTCCAGATACATTGATTATCCTCATCTAAAATCAGCTGTAGACAACGTTGATCAAATCTTATTTGGCAATGTAGCACTCATCTGTTTCAATTTGCATCGGACTAATTTCGTGCGGTTGACTATAGTTTCAATTTTCAGTCCGCTTTTCTATCTACGGGCTTCTGTATAAATTTAACATTCTATATTTTCTCTTCTTTAGAAATAAAGAAATAGAAATGTAAGTACCCTTTTTTAAATTGATTACTCACGACATGTTTTGGCTATGATGCCATTATCAAGTACTTGGATTTCAATTTTTATTTCTCTTCTTTTTATAACCACAGCCCTGCGACTCAATTTGAGAGAAATCCCAGATCTCTGGTGGTGAGAAATAATAAATTCCTTCCAAATTGTGGAGTCAGTGGATTGACAATGACTGGAAAGTTGATACTCTTCAAATTATCTTCCTCAACCTCATGCCAAGACCAGAATGAGACGTGATTACACGTTATTACACACTCATATACATATTTACATACTCTCTGTTTTGCCACCTTAACCTGAACACTTGTATTAAGATGTTTGTAGAATGCAAGGAGAAACTTTTCCATGTTGCTCCAACTAGTCGCGTAGCCTCGAGTCCTGTTTAAATGTGGAAGAGACTCAGTACAGCGTACATTCAAATATTCGAGTGATGTGATTATTGGAAACATGTTGTTTGAAACAAGATATACTTCCGCTAGCTTGTTATCCCATTAGAGGACGTTTGGCCTTAAGCCAAATAGTTGCAAATGTGTGAGGAGGTAGCTATCTGCAGGAACAGGATAAATGCAATCCCAGAACATGTCCAACAATGCCTACTGGCACAAATTCATCACACCTGGATTATATCTGACTTAATTGTAGGTGCCGCCAATTATTTATGCCACTAAATCATCTTATTTCGTTTAGTTTATGTTTCTCTAGATGTTCCGTTGGGGTTCATTCCGTTGGGGAACAGCTATGTACCCTGTAGTGGGGTACACGTTATAATGGCAGTTCCTTCGATTAACAAATACCTTATGGCAGTACCTTAGATCTCCAAATTTCGCACATAGATTCTAAAAATATCAATCTCGTGCACCTCGAAGCCCAAATTCAAATTTTCCTTCTAGATTTTTGAGAAATGATGTTCAAATTTAATTCATGAATATTTTTACATACCTATTCAAGACATTATTTTATACATACCATTTATGTTAATATAGAACTATAATCTAGCGAGACTATTTCATCGAAGCAGATGGTTAAAATTAGCAACTATATTATATTATATTAGCAACTATATATTAATATCGCAGCACCGAGCTTCACTCGTTATTTTTATTCATTGATAAACAGAACACAATTCTCTAAAATGATCGTGTTCATATTTCACAGCTGGCTATATGTCAGCTTATGAATTTCGGGGATGCGATATTTTGATTTTCCCCAGAATCACTTGCTCACTTTTTACTATCCACAGACGACAAAAGTCTCACCTGTTTCAGCCAAGGATGAATTATCCTTTTAATGTCGTTCAGCGAGTTTCCCCAAGGATGAGACCTAGTGCAATCGAATATTTTTTATATCATAAACCTACTATGTTCCAAATTCCGTGAAAATCGTTAGAACCGTTTTTGATATCCGTTGAACATAAATAACCAGATATAAAAATATATATACAGAAATTGCTCGCTTTATATAATAGGATAATTTTGTCAGGTTGGCATTGATTTGAAGAAGGTTTTCAAACAATATTTGAGTTATGTCAAATTTATCAGGCTAACATTTAGTTGAAGAACTTATCTATACTATGATAAAGGAACTAGCTGGCTTATACACGTACGGGATAGGAAAATTATGTTTGACGCATCATCACGTCTGAACTACTGGACTTATTAACTTCAAATTTTGCATATAGATTCCTAACTAACCGAGGATGGTTATAGGCCTACTTTCAATTCTTCAAGATTTTATTACGTCAAGTTTTAAGTTTTAAAATAGACCCTTGCGGAGCACGGGTTACGTGCTAGTCCATAATAAAACACTGGAATATTGTCTAAAAGTAACACAAATTTCAATTTTTGAATATTATCACACTGAAGATGACACCTTAGGACCTTAGGTGTTGGAACAGGTTTGTAACTTTTTGATAAATTTATAATATTTTAGACGATATTTTAGTGTTTTATTACGTACTACCAGGTAACCCGTGCTCCGCAAGGGTCTATTTTAAAACTTAAAACTTGAGGTAATAAAATCTTGAAGAATTGAAAGTAGGCCTATAATCATCCTCGGTTAATTAGGAATCTATATGCAAAATTTGAAGCTAATCAGTAGTTTAGACGTGATGATGCGTCAAACATAATTTTCCTATCCCGTACGTGTATAAGCCAGTTCTTTACTTTATTATAGTATAGATAAATAACCAAAAACAGTATCTGGAAACTAAGGCTTTTTGTGTAGCTCAGCTGTAGCCGGCCAATGGCAGGCGTTCATGCCCTTGACCAATAGCGTAGTGAGGTCTTAGATTCAAGTCGACGGTTTGACATTTTTCTCAATGTTTAAATGTTAAATGTTTAATGTTTAAATGTTAAATGTTAAATGTTTAATGTTTAATGTTTAATGTTTAATGTTTAATGTTTAATGTTTAATGTTTAATGTTTAATGTTTAATGTTTAATGTTTAATGTTTAATGTTTAATGTTTAATGTTTAATGTTTAATGTTTAATGTTTAATGTTTAATGTTTAATGTTTAAATGTTAAATGTTTAATGTTTAATGTTTAATGTTTAATGTTTAATGTTTAATGTTTAATGTTTAATGTTTAATGTTTAATGTTTAATGTTTAATGTTTAATGTTTAATGTTTAATGTTTAATGTTTAATGTTTAATGTTTAAATGTTTAAATGTTTAATGTTTAATGTTTAATGTTTAATGTTTAATGTTTAATGTTTAATGTTTAATGTTTAAATGTTTAAATGTTTAATGTTTAATGTTTAAATGTTAAATGTTTAATGTTTAATGTTTAATGTTTAATGTTTAATGTTTAATGTTTAAATGTTAAATGTTTAATGTTTAATGTTTAATGTTTAATGTTTAATGTTTAATGTTTAATGTTTAATGTTTAATGTTTAATGTTTAAATGTTAAATGTTTAATGTTTAATGTTTAATGTTTAATGTTTAATGTTTAATGTTTAATGTTTAATGTTTAATGTTTAATGTTTAATGTTTAATGTTTAATGTTTAATGTTTAATGTTTAATGTTTAATGTTTAATGTTTAATGTTTAATGTTTAATGTTTAATGCCCGGTTTCTCAGTCGTTCAATAAACAACGCTATAGCTATTGATTCAATAACTTTATCAATTCAATAAATTTTTATTGGTTCCTTAAACATATTTATAGAATCCATGGCAATTCATCTGTTCAATGAATCTGGCAGCATGGCATGATTCCAAACCGACCACTTTCGTAAACAAACTTTATATGGTAGCCATGGTAGCCAACTGAATCTTGTTTGTTTAATCCTTGCTGCTTGTTGTGAAGTTCAAGTTGAAGGTTTTTTCCTACTTTAATGATATTTTTTCAAGTTATTATTATAATTATGGCAGAGAAACGAGACCGGGGCAAGAATTTTGCAGAGGTTGAAAAAGAACAATTAGTAGAGATCTGCCTAAAGTATAAAAATGTGATAGAAAATAAAAAGACACATAAATATTCAATAAAAGATAAAAGCAAGGCATGGGATGCAGTGAGAGAAGAATATAATTCTATTCAAATCTAACTCAAACACTCCATCATCTGAACTGCTGCTGTAACTAATTATATCTAGATCCATTTCAATATTGTTTTTATTTAAATAACAGAACATCGAACACAAAACATTCCAACATAACCTTTAAACACAATTCATCGATTCGATATAGATAATTATTATTACAGGCTGGATTTTGGCATTATTTCGTTCAATAAACAAATCTATAGCTTATCCCATATGATTGTGATTAGGCGTACGGTAGTCAAAGAAGAAGAAGAAACAACGCAATAGCTATTGATTCAATAACTTTATCCAATCAATAAATTTTTATTGGTTTCTCAAACATATTTATAAAATCCATAGCTATGGAACGATTTATCTGTTCAATGAATCTGGCAACATGGCATGATCCCAAACTGGTCACTTTCGTAAACAAACTTTATACATGGTTCCTATGGTAACCATGGTAACCAACCAAATCTTGGATGTTTATTCCATGCTTCCTGTTGTGAGGTAATTTCCTACAGTACTGACATCTTTTGGCTGATGTCTCCAAAACAAGATGGCTGACACCAAATGAGGGCTATCGATGCTAAATATAGTGCAACTTTGATTCTGTTTTGTTTTTAAAATACTGGTGATCTACACTAATTTCAATTTTATTTTGTAATTTAATTTTTCTATCTTAATTTTTTGATTGCTACCAAAAATTTGAGAAATTTATCCATTCCATAAATATTTATAGGCTGGATTTTGGCACTATAGTTTATCAATAGATTTATGGATTCAATAAGTTTAAGGAGCGTTCTAGAAACGCATTTCTCATTTTTATCGGTTCAATAAAGTTATTGAATGGATAAACAGCTTATGGAGCGACTGAGAAACCAGGCATATAGTGTTTATCGAGAGATTTAAGGATTCAATAAGTTTAGGGAGCGTTCTAGAAACGCATTTCTCATGTTTATCGATTCAATAAAGTTATTGAATGGATAAACAGTTTATGGAACGACTGAGAAACCGGGCATTAATGTTTAAATGTTTAAATGTTTAAATGTTTAAATGTTTAAATGTTTAAATGTTTAAATGTTTAAATGTTAAATGTTTAAATGTTTAAATGTTTAAATGTTTAAATGTTTAAATTTTTAAATGTTTAAATGTTTAAATGTTTAAATGTTTAAATTTTTAAATATTTAAATGTTTAAATTTTTAAATGTTTAAATGTTTAAATGTTCAAATGTTTAAATTTTTAAATGTTTAAATGTTCAAATGTTTGAATGTTTATATTTTGCGCATTTAAGGCGAAACGCGGTAATAGATTTTCATGAAATTTGACAGGTATGTTCCTTTTTTATTGCGCGTTGACGTATATACAAGGTTTTTGGAAATTTTGTATTACAAGGATAATAATATGAAAGGGAAAAAGAGCCTCCTTCATACGCCAATATTAGAGTAAAAATCAGACTTTAGAATTATTCATCATAAATCAGCTGACAAGTGATTAGATTACACAGATGTGTGGAGAAGCCAGTCTATTGCTGTATTTCCATAAGGTCTATTGTTTCAATCAGGTACTTGTGGATGAGAATACTGCGTGAGGTCTACTTTTCACAGAGCTACTAGCATGAATTCTGCTGCTTTTGTATTTAGTTTTAGTTTATCAGAGATTGACAATGGTGTAACAACCGAAACCAGTCTTTCTGAATATCATTAAATCTGTGGTTTTAGACAATTTCTTAGTTTTTTATCTAATTAGAATGGAAACTGAGGAAACATTACGAATTCGGATTGAAATAATCTACTCAAACTCACTTCCGTATTACACAGAGAGTTAAAATTACTTATGCTCACCTAATATGTACAAATATGTTCACCTAATTATTGCGAAATGCCCACATTCTCGGTGTCATGTCAGTGAAAGCTGTTAGTAAATACTTTCGCCTGCAACCCGGAGGCCAAATAGCACATTTTTTCTTGGATGAAAAATGTCCTGTCCTGTGTGTATAGTCTTACAGTCATTCTCCTATAGCCTATTATTTTAAAAGCAAGTGTTGCACCTATTTGAAAATCTTGAAAGAGTACTAAAGTCTCAATTCTCTTTCAAATTTCGACTTCATTCAATTTAGAACAGGTAGAGTTGATGAGAATGTTTTGCACTTTCATCTATAGTTCCATTATTCGGTTGGCATCTATTATAGTCAGGTCGACGTTGACAGTGTTTATTTATTCCTAGTTACAGCTTTTGTAACAATAGTCGTAGTTTTCATTTTCTCATTTCTATTAATTGGAAACGTTTTTCCTTGACGAAATTGGACATTCCTAAATAATTCAAAATAGCCGAAACTTTACACTATTTTCTCTTTATTTATTTTGTGTTCAATTTTCTAGTTCTTCGAAATTCAATTGAAACGTGACTATGACAATGACTGCGACTACGCCTCGATTTTCTGACTCCAGCTGTTGAAAGTCTAGAACTTAGCCAAATCCCGAGCTCGGAAATCGGCCCTTAAACTCATTTGGCCGCAGCATTTAATGAAGAGGATTTTGGTAGGCTCGTCCACTGGTATGACAAATGCCTCAACCTTCACTGCAATTGAAGAATAATCATAAGTATTATTCATAAGTGTGAGTAGGTTCAATTAAGTAGGTCCACATTATAATGTAAGTGTTTGATTAGCAAACTATCCTTGTCTATCAGCATATTAGCATTTTATCCTTGTCTATCATTCAACAAAGCGGAGAGCGCTATCTCTTTTTCGCTTTGCTCTGTTGTCTTTTAACAATGTAGAATTAATAATTAATTAACAAAATATTTCATCTATATAATGAAAATTAATAATAAAATTATTGAAAAATATGATTTCTTGCTTAATAGAATATGATTGATAATTTTAAACGAGAATGAACAGTTAGTATTACATCAATAAACTTGTATCAGCTACCGTCTATAGAAGGCATTGACAACACAGAGAGGATCGGCAACGTTGTTATTCTATCTTTCTCCACTGCCATTATAATATGGACCTCACTATAGATGAACCACTCTAAATAAACATGTTATATTTATAATGAATTTTCATAATTAAGTTGATAATTAACTTATTCAAGGCCTCCAGCGTATGTTTTAGTTTAAGTTCTAGAAGTTTTCTTTTATTTGTGATTAATTTATTGACTGTAATTGATTATGTTGATTCTTATATGTATATTGACAAAGCAGAAATTCTCTAAATACTGTAAATGTGATGTGAAGGATGTAATTGCTAATAGAGAATTTGAATTTGAATTTGAAAAACAAGCAAAGTATTCCTTCTCTTCAAGATTACACTAGACTAGACAAAGACAGATTGTGGGATTTCTCTATTTCAAGTTGATAAATGAACAGGTTATTGGCAATTCCACATTCGAATAGTGGAATATTGGAAATTGGGAAACAATCTCAAATGTAAAATTGACAATGTCTCGTTAATTTATCACCTCAATCTTCCTATTCATCTACTACTAGCAATTTCAACACAATTCACCATTCTACAGGTATTTACACCTGCTCTAGAACATGGGTTTCCCATAGTTGAGTAGGTTAATTTCCGAAAAATGCAATTTATTTATATTTGTAGTAAATTTCATATATTGTATTTTTGAATATTATGTACATTTTATTGATTAGATTGTTTATTTGTATATTAATGGAAATAAAATTTATTTTTATTTGTATTTGTATTTGTACAGATGGACCTGTTTTCATCCCGGGTTGACAAATAATTTTTGAATAGTAGCGCTCATCGAATTTCCATCTTGCTGTTTATCCTATTGTCAATATTTGCAGTAGAAGTAGTATCCGGAGAGAGTTACAGAATTTAATTTGGATTCTTGTTTTATAATAATATTAAAAATTAACGATCTATCATATTTTCAATAAATAATTGCCGGCCAGGATAGTCGAGACGACTACCGCGTTACACCCTCAGTCTGTTAGCGCTACCTGGTCATGGGTTCGAATCCCGCAAAAGGGATGGACGTTTCATAATCTCATGAAATCATTCACACATTTCTCATTATCCACGCACAAGCTGGAAGCTCTGAGCATAATCTGTATTAAAATAGGAAAGAACTAGCTTATACACGTACGTGATGGGAAATTCACGAATGACGCATCATCACGTCTGAACTACTGCACTGATTAACTTGAAATTTTGCATATAGATTCCTGATTTACTGAGGATGGCTATATGCCTATTTTGAATTCTTCAAGATTCCAGTAAGTCAAGTTTTCAGTTTGTCAAGTTTTCAATAAGATCCTTGCGCAGCACGGGTTACCTGCTATTGCTCAATAAATGTTCCAAATTATATCCTATACTATTAAACGAGCAACTTCTGCTTATATGTTTAGATGTATATATGTTTGTATTTCACCGGATCTCGAAAACGGCTCTAACGATTCTCACGAAATTCAGAACGTAGTAGGTTTATAATATAAAGATTCGATTGCACTAGGTCTCATCCCTGGGAAAACTCGCTGAAGGACATTAGAATGATCATTCATCCTTGGAAAAACATCTGATAATAATTATTCCGTCGTCTGTTGGTGATGGAAATGAGTGAACGAGTTCATGTGTGTGGGACTGTGTCAAAATTATGACTCAACTGTTGAACTTTTGTAATCATTCAATCAGGTACTTGGTGCCGGTTGCAAAAAAGCCGGGTTATTTTCAATCCTGATTAATTCCAGTAGATCCATCTTTTTGAAATCGTCTTCTCTGATTTGGTTCACGTGAAGTTAGTTAGGATTGAAATGTAACCGGCTTTTGTGCAACTGGGCCTTTGTGTGGGAAATTTTTGCATTCCTCTGGGAATAAATCTCAATTTTCTGTTATTAGATGGAACATTTCTGTATGAATGTTATTATAATTTCTTCTTTCGTAATACATTTTTTATGCTTTTGTACTCCAGAGCGAAGCTCGGTCCCCGATATTAAAGCTTAATTCAGCATTATTTTGAAAAAGTGGGAATGGTTAAAATTAATCGAAATGGTCATCTCTCACTTTCTTGGAAATATTCTGGTAGCGAATTCCGAATTTCTATATATGCTTCTTCCTCTTCGAATTAGGATTATTAGGATTATAATCCTCCTTTAGATTAGGATTATCGGGAATATATTACAAAAAGCCCCAAGCTAAGTAAAAGCACTTCCAGTCTTTTAGCTACGGTCAACTTAATAAATCAGCATCTATTAGAGCCTTGTATGATTTATGTTACTAGGAGTGTGTCGAATAAATTAATTTACATAAATATCCAGCCAGTTGGACTCTCACTATGTCCTAGTTAGTGCAAAAAAGTTGCACTTATCATGATTTATAGTCATTATTAAGTAAAGTTTTGATGACTCATATCAGAAATATCCAGTAACAGAATGAACTCTCACTTCTGGGTTTTTGAACGAGCCTTAGCGAGTTCTTACTTTTGACTCAAAGCCAAAGTCGTCCGTCTGTGGGTTTGCATGTTCTACAATAAATTTTGAACAATTTAACCGTTCATTTTTTATATTCATAACATTTACACCGTTACATTCTTTCTATGGCGGAAGATGAATTAGAAGTGTTGGCTTTTATATTACTTTTACGATTCATATGTAATAAATTTATAGCAATGGTATTGCTATCCTTGTCTATCTGATTTGTATTGATATTCTTCTCATGCACCTACAATATTATCCTGTAATATCCTTAAAAAAAGACGATGAAGTGAGCGAATTTTTTTGGTCAAAGAACTTTATAATGTTCCAAATATTGTGTCTAAATTTGAAGTTGAAGTTGACTCTAGCCGCGCGGCTAGAGTCGTCACTGAGGAATGTTTCTTCGTTTGTATATTCGACGATTATTTTCTATTGCTTTCATCAATCAACTTCAAATTTAGACACGATATTTGAAACGTTATAAAGTTCTTCGGCCTAAAAAATTGTCTCACTACATCGTCATCGTCATTGACCACTACATCTATTTCGGTAGAGAGTTAGTGGGGAGGATATTTTTAATATTCTTTTCGAAAAATGTCCAAAGCTTCGCCAATTTATGTAGATGCATAACAATATAATTACCTATAGCTATTATATTACAAATTGCTTTTTCATATCATATACAGTTCAATAATTATTTTCTTAGTCTATATTATGTAAATTCATCTATAATTTTTCTGTATTGTAAGCTATTGTATATAAGTGTATAAGCCAGTATATATAGAAATCTACATAAATAAAGTACTCAATCAATCAATTAATCGTCTTTTTTTAGGAAATTACAGGATAACATTGGAAGTGCATGAGAAGAATATCATTAAAAATCCAAAATGCTCAATAGCTCAATACAACTTTTCTCGACTTTCCACTGCTTTCAATAGGAAAGCTGACACAATATCAGAGACATTTAGAGCGAGTTCTTCAACCAGGGGCTCACTAGTTTACTATGCGAATAAGTTCGTCAGGATTCATTGTCATTATTTAGTAGGGGTTTTCGATTGCTCTAATTTAAAAAATATCCAATAAAAGGAGGGTACTTCCATTTCTAAAGTGAAGTCCACGTTACAATGGCAGTAAATTTACAGGTAGTAAATTTAAATGAGTTATAAATGGCAGAATTAAGTTATCATTTGCGTTACGTAAGTTACATAAAGGTGCGTACAGATATACGCGCGCGCGAACATGAGAAATTCACTTTTAAACAGCTGATGTCAAGCTCTTTATATCTGTATCTTACCGTTTCTGTAAAAATACATATATAGTCAGCTGATAAAAGAGAATTGCTCATGTTCGCGGCGCGTATATCTGTACGCACCTTAACGTTTAGACTGTGTATTCCAAATTAAAGCTTGAAGCAGTTTTGAGCGAATGCCTGTTGTTTTTACCTGAATTGTATTTGCATTTGAATAAATAAATGAATTAATAAATGATAAAGAAAGATGGGAGAACAACGTTGCCGATCCTCTGTCTTGTCCATTCCTTCTATGGTAGCTGATACAGGTTGATTGATGTAATATTAACTGTTCATTTTGGTTTGGAATAATCATCTATATTTTTCAATAATTCCATAATTAGGATGAAATATCTTGTTAATTTACTAATCAATCTACATTCTACGACGATCTTGCAACAGAGCAAAGTGAGAAAGATATAGCGCTATCCGCTTTGTTGAATGATAGACAAGGATAGCAATACCATTGCCAATTAAACACTGCCATTACAACGTGGACCTCATTATAATCGATAGATCGAAGAACTTGTGATCAAAGACGAAGGAATGCACCTTCCAAACTCCGCTAAAAATATCTGATCCCTTCTAAGTCTTCTCCCACATTATCTTGAAATTTTTTGTAAGAATATTCAACTTCTTATTTCATTAAACTGCAAGAACTGTACGATTCCTTTTATAACTTTTTTCACATTATCTTTAAAACTGTGAATTTTTGAAAAAATGCAGATTCTAAACTTAAAAATCTGCTGGAAATGTTCGATTCCCTCATCACTTATCTTTGAATCTCAAATATTACCTCAAATATTATCTTTGAATCTAAGCGTCGGTTTCCGAGCTGGGGATTTGGCTGAGTTCTAGACTTTAAACAGCTGGAGTGAGAAAATTAACTTTCCGAAACGGGGCGTAATCGTAGTCATTGTCAAATAAACTAGTCATTGAATCAAATTTCAAAAAACTAAAAAATTAAACACAAAACAAAATAAAGAGAAAATAGTGTACTGTTTCAGCTATTTTGAATTGTTTAAAAATGTTAATTTCGTCAAGAAAAACCGTTTCCAATAAAAACACTGCCATTATAACGTGGACCTCACTATAGTTTTCGTATTATGATAGGTGGTGCAAAAAATCAACACTCCAAGAAGGTGTTCATTCCATCGAGTTAAGTTTATTGGCAACGATTTATTGGAGCAGGTTGCTTCCGAACTTCGAGGTGTTGAAATTGTTGAAGGATTGTTGAAGGATTGTAAAATTGATGAAAGAAAGTCAACAGCTCTAATATACGGTCTCAGCTGTCGATTTTCAATGGAGACGCAGCTTCGAAGAATCAACATTCCAAAAAATCTGGTGTGGCGACCTCACACATCTTTCCTTGCCGTTATGAAAATTGATCACCTGACGCTAGTGATCACGCGTACATCTCAAGTCTACTATTCAAAGATCTGAGCCAGCTGGTGGCAGGACAATAACGCTGGATACACACGAAGTCTGCTATCTCTTCATAGTGAATGATTTAATAGAATCAACAGTTGCCAACAGTTTGCAATTGAATAATCATACTTTTCTCAAATTTCAAGCTTATTTTCAATTTTAGGTGAAAATTTTACTGAACAATAATTGTAGAGATTTTCATGCTCAATCTTTTCTACTTCAGATGTTTGGTTTAAATTGTATCTGAAGCCTGATAATTGAGAATCTAAAATCAAACTTTGTATAGATGAGGCTGAGCTCCTGAAATTTTTACAGATATGGGACTCGTGGCTGTTGATATAGCTTATCAATGACTATTTTAGGTATGGATTTGATCAAAATCGTTGAAGCCGTTTTCGAGAAAATCGTGAAAAATCCTTTCTTTGACAACATTTTTGCTATTTTAGCCGCCATCTTGAATTGCATTTGATCGAAATTGTTCGTGTCGGATCCTTATATTGTAAGGACCTTAAGTTCCAAATTTCATGTCATTCCGTTAATTGGGAGATGAGATATCGTGTACACAGACGCACGTACACTCATACACACACACACACACACACACACACACACACACACACACACACACACACACACACACACACACACACACACACACACACTCACACACACACAACACAACACACACACACAACACACACACACACACACACACACACACAGACACACACACACACACACACACACACACACCCAGACCAATACCCAAGAACCACTTTTTTGGATTCAGGGGACCTTGAAACGTATAGAATTTTAGAGATTGGGGTACCTTAATTTTTTTCGGAAAGCTATACTTTCCTCACCTATGGTAATAGGGCAAGGAAAGTAAAAGGTGCATTATCAAGTTACGTTTTCTGGCAACGATTTATTGGAGCAGGTTGCTTCCGAACCTTGAGGTGTTGAAATTGTTGGAGGAGTGTTAAATTGAAAAAAGAAAGTTCACTGTTGTAAAGTACGGTCTCAGCTGTCGATTATTTCAATGGAGAAGCAGCTCAGCAAGCCATTTGCAGTTTTTTAATGTCACACTGTTGAACCGGTTGGGTTGTTGGTATTTAGTAGCAGTTATAAAGTAGCAGCTACTTTAGTAACAGTTACTTTAGTAGCAGACACCAAATTCAACATCGTTCAGAACTGGCTACTTACCTAAAACTAGTGGATAAGAGTCGCAAATGCAAGAGAGAAGGTGAGAACATAGATTAAGAAAGAACAAGAGGAAGGAATGTAGACAGAGATAAAGTAGAATGTAGAGAGAATGTTAGAGAGATAAAGAGAGATGAAGAGAACAGAGATTAAGAGAGAAAAGGGGCAGGAATGCAAGAGAGGGATAAGAAAAGAAAAAGATAGATGAAGGGAGAACAAGAGCAAGGAATGTAGACAGATATGAAGTGGAATGTAGAAAAATGTTGGAGAGATGAAGAGAGATGAAGAGAACAGGGATTAAGAGAGAACAAGAGCAAGGAATGCATGAGAAACATAAGAAGAGAAAAATATAGATTAAGAGAGAACAGAAGCGAGGAATGTAGACAGGGATAAAGTAGAATGTAGAGAAAATGTTAGAGAGATGAAGAGAAGAGAGATTAAGAACGAACAAGAGCAAAAAAATCAGGAGAGAGAAGGAGAGAACATAGATTAGAAGAGAACAATAGCAAAAAATTAAAAAGGAAGAGATGAAGATAGAAGAAGAAAACAGAGATTAAGAGAGAACAAGAGCAACGAATCCAGGAGAGAGATAAAAAGTGAAGAATAGAAATGAAAAGAGAACAAGAGCAGGAATGCATGAGAGAGATAAAAAGAAGAGAACAGAAATGAACAGAGTACAAGAGCAACGAATCCAGGAGAGAGATAAAAAGAGAAAGAGAGAAAAGTGGATGAAGAGAGAACAAGAGCAGCGAACCCAGGAAAGAGATAAAAAGATAAGGAGAGAAACAGCGATTAAGAGAAAACAAGAGCAACAAATTCAGGAGAGAGATAAAAAGAGAAGGAGAGAGCAGTGAATGAAGAGAGAACAAGAGCAACAAATTCAGGAGAGAGATAAAAAGAGAAGGAGAGAACAGTGCATGAAGAGAGAACAAGAGTAACAAATTCAGGATAGGTAAATAGAGAAGGAGAGAAACAGCGAATACGAGAAAACAAGAGCAACAAATTCAGGAAAGAGATGAAAAGAGAAGGGTTGAACAGTGGATGAAGAGATAACAAGAGCAACAAATTCAGGAGAGAGATAAATAGAGAAGGAGAGAAACAGCGATTAAGAGAGAACAAGAGCAACAAATTCAGGAGAGAGATGAAAAGAGAAGGAGAGAACAATGGATGAAGAGAGAACAAGAGCAACAAATTCAGGAGAGAGATAAAAAGTGATGGAGAGAACAGTTGATGAAGAGAAAACAAGAGCAACAAATTCAGGAGAGAGATAAAAAGAGAAGTAGAGAAACAGCGATTAAGAGAGAACAAGAGCATCAAATACAGGAGAAGAGGTAAAGAGGAAAGTGAGAGAGATGGCACGAGAAAGAGTGTGTGTGGGAGAAGGATGGAGAGCGAGATTTGCAAGAGAAAGCTCCGTCAATGGGTAGCGGTGTATTACAAAATTAATAATGTAATAACAACTTGATTGTCGATTGGATTGCAGTTTGTGTGCTACAATGCTACTTACTACCTCGACCTGCTCACTGACTGACTGACTAACTGACTGACTGACTTACTGACTAAATTACTGACTTACTGACTAACTTACTGCTGCTCTGCTACTTACTACCTCGACCTGCTCACTGACTGACTTACTGACTAACTGACTTACTAACTGACTGACTGACTGACTGACTTACTGACTAACTGACTGACTAACTGACTGACTGACTGACTAACTGACTGACTAACTGACTGACTAACTGACTGACTAACTGACTGACTAACTGACTGACTAACTGACGACTAACTGACTGACTGACTAACTGACTGACTAACTGACTGACTAACTGACTGACTAACTGACTGACTAACTGACTGACTAACTGACTGACTAACTGACTGACTAACTGACTGACTAACTGACTGACTAACTGACTGACTAACTGACTGACTAACTGACTGACTAACTGACTTACTAACTGACTGACTAACTGACTGACTGACTGACTGACTGACTGACTAACTGACTGACTAACTGACTGACTGACTAACTGACTGACTGACTGACTAACTAACTGACTGACTAACTGACTGACTAACTGACTGACTAACTGACTAACTGACTGACTGACAAGTAGTCTCCATTCCTGATTCCTGTCAACCAACCACAACACTCGTCTTGTCTCTTTTGCAAATAACAGAACTTTTCTCTCCTACTGGGCATTGATATAAGGGTTGATAATATTGGGCCATATGAATAAAGTTGAGCATTTGCTTATACTTCTAAAATATTGAGCATTCGCTTCATGCTCATCAAAAAAATAGTTTGAGCATTTGCTCAAAAGTAAAAGCTTATACTCAAAATTGTATGAATAAACTAGAGCATTTGCTCAACTTTTGAAGCAAATGTTTCAAAAAAGGTGAGTCTAGTCTAGAGCAGCTTATCACCTTCTGCTCATAGTAAAATGGCTCTACAAATTCAATCATGATTAATATCACCATTATTCCTACAAAAGGATAAATACAAAAGATAGCTACCTGATATAAAGATAGCCATCACAGAATAGGAAATAGGCATTTAAGAAGATGAGAGTGTATACGATTATAAGAAGGCTATTGATATTATAAGAATATGCTGAAGATTATTATAGAAATGACATTTTTTGACGCTATTATTTAAAAATTCTAAACTCAACTAACCTAAACTCTATTCATAAATAGAAAACAGAGCAGACGACGCAAACACAAGCGGTGCCCCCTACTTACATATTTAGCGCTTCCATGAGCTATAAAAACAAAGTAAGGCTACAAAAGCGAATCAACTGATGAAAAATCTTCAAAATACGTGAGCATTTGCTCCAGAGTTCAAGAGCGTAAGGTAAGAGTATAAGCACAGAATTAATAATAGCAAGTTTAATTATAGAAGTTTTCTCTGGTATAAGGTAAAGCTTATTCATATAAAAATGAGCAAATGCTTTTGCTTCTACCTTTTGCTCATGAGCAAAACCTTATGCTCCATGATCTTGCTCATGAGCATTTGCTCTGGTTTTATTCATATGGGCCATTGGTATAGTGAGGTCCACATTATAATGACAGTGGAGAAAAACGTTGCCGAACATCTGTCTTGTCAATGCCTTCTATAGACGGTAGCTGATACAGGTTTATCGATGAAATATTAACTGTTCATTCACGTTTGCATAATAATCAATTATATTTTATTGAGAAAGACATTTTTTCTATACTACCATAATGAATTTTCATAATTGAAATAATATATTTTGTTAATTAATTATTAATTCTACATTGTTGAAAGACGATCTAGCAACAGAACAAAGCGAGAAAGAGATAGCGCTATCCGATTTGTTGAATGATAGAAAAGGATAGCAATACCATTGCTAATCAAACACTCTAGCTGTAGTGAGGACCACGTTATAAATGGCAGATAAAATTGGTGAAGCTATCCTTGTCTATCATTCAACAAAGCAGATAGCACTATTCTTTTCTAGCTCCGCAACGTAGCTAGATCGTTTGTCAACAGTGTAGAAATATGATAAATTAACAAAATATTCAACCTCAATCAGGTATCATTCAATCCTTGAAAAATATATTTCCTTGTCGAATGAAATATAGTTGATGATTTTAAACAAGAATGAATAGTTGATATTGAATCAAATATACCGTTATCAGCTTCCCTCTATAGGAGGAAGTGACAAGGCAAAGAATCGGCAACTCTTCTCTCCTATTTTCCTTCTACACTGCCATTATAACGTGTACCTCACTATAAGGGGGCATCTCGTCTTATTTGTACGATTAAAACTGAGCTTTTTGAGGTGACCTTTCAAGCATACTTTATTATGACAGTAATATATGATGCCAGTCATATGTAATCGATTTGCTTCATGATTCCTGGGGTTTATAATCCTCATAAATCAACCAGGGTGTTTGGAGATAATTATTTGGTCTCATTAATAAGCACTTGGAGTTTGGGCTCTTTTGATAATTCACAATATATGGAGTTGTAAATAATAGCATGAGGATGGGAATCCAAATTTGAAATCATTCTTGAAGAGCCCATGGACTAACAAAAACAAACCTAGTGATCTAAAAATGAGAAAATAGCGGTAGGTTATGGCAGACAATACATGATTCGGTTTGCATTTGGTACCGAATAGCAACCGCATAGCACCGAACTCCCCCTCCACACGAATAAGTTTCATTATATTCGAATTCGTTGCTAGGGGAACAGGAAAAAACTGTATTTTACACACGCTTGCCTTTAACTTTCCTTGCCCTATTAGCATAGGTAAGGAAAGTATCGCTTTCCGAAAAAAATCAAGGTACCCCAATTTCTAAATTTCTATACGTTTCAAGGTCCCCTGAGTCCAAACCGAATGCGTGTAAAGCTAGCCTTATTAGTCGAAAAAGTACATTTCTAATCATTGAATAGATAATAAATTAGTGGAGGTTGGTTATTTTGTAAATCAATTATATTTCTACATTGTTTTAAAAGATCTAACGAAGTTTCGGAGCCAGAAAAGAATAGCGCTATCTGCTTTGTCGAATAATAGACAAGGATAGCAACACCAATGCTGATCAAATACTGCCTTTATATGGTCCACTTTATAATGGCAGTGGAGAAATATAGGAGAAAAACGTTGCCAATCCTCTGTCTTGTCAATGCCTTCTATAGACGGTAGCTTATACAGGTTTATCGATGTAATATTAACTGTTCATTCTCGTTAAAAATTATCAATTATACTTCATTGAGCACGGAATTATATTTTTCAATGATTTAATAATTGACCGAGCGAAGTGAGGTCTAAGATTCAAGTCGACGGTTTGGCATTTCTCTTAATGTTTAAATGTTTATATGTTTTTATGTTGCGCATTTACGGCGAAACGCGGTAATAGATTCTCATTAAATTTTGGTATATTCCTTTTTGAATTGCGCGTCGAAGTATATACAAGGTTTATGAAAATTTTCCATTTCAAGGATAATATAAAAGAAAAAAGGAGCCGCTTTCAAACGCCAATATTAGAGTAGAAATCAGACTATAGAATTATTCATCATATATTAAATCAGCTGTCTAGTGGACTATAATACTACCCGTTCAAAAACATCGAACATCTTGAAAATGTATCTTTCCATCAACGTTAGTAGACAGTTGACTATAATACTACCCGTCCAAAAACATCGAACATATGTATCTTTCCATCAACGTTGTAGACAGTTGCAGCCAGACCTGATAACAGCGCTCACACTCACATTCCGGGACGACACGTTACGGTACGATAGAACAAAAAGCAATATGTTTATTTAGAATTTTTTCTACACATTTCTAATTGATAAATTATTTATTAATTTTTGAGAAAACATAACAACAGGTCAATGTAACTTACTGAGCGCGAGGTCTACTGTTCACAGAAATACTAATGATTTTTCATAATTTATTGAGATGAAATATTTTGGTAATTAACTATATATAAAAGCGAAATGGCACTCACTCACTCACTCACTCGCATAACTAAAAATCTACCGGACCAAAAACGTTCAAATTTGGTAGGTATGTTCAGTTGGCCCTTTAGAGGCGCACTAAGAAATCTTTTGGCAATATTTCAACTCTAAGGGTTGTTTTTAAGGGTTTAAAGTTCGTCTTTTAGCATGTATATTCTTCTTCTCCCAATCTCTTAATTATAATTGAAATTTCCATATCATATGTTACTATAGAACTATAATCTAGATAGAGTACCTCTTCGAAACAGTTGTTAACTGGCAAACTAAATTAATAATTTGTCAGGTTGGAATTAAGTTGAGTTGTCTTTGTTAGTTGGCACCAAGTTGAAGATTTAAATGCATTTACCGCGGAAAAATGATTGGGCACTGCTACTTCAATCCTGGGAATATTATATTACTAGCAGTCAGGCTCGATTCGCTCGCCATATCCGTTTAGTCTGGACCCCCACTGGATTGTCCTAACATTGATAAAAATGCCTAAATGAAAAATGCAGGCGAGCGAAGCGAGCCTGCTGATCTCATTCTTGGACGATCCAGTCGGGGGTCCAGGGGGCGGAGCCCCCTGGCTAGACGGATATGGCGAGCGAAGCGAGCTTGACGGCTAGTTAATTCTATATTGTTTACAGACGATCTGACAACAGAGCAAAGCGAGAAAGAGATAGCGCTATCTGCTTTGTCGTATGATAGACGAGGATAGCAATACCATTGCTAATTAAATACTGCCATTATAACGTGGACCACGTTAGCCGCAGTGAATTATGCACACCGCTTGCCGGGATGCGATCTTAATCACAAAATCATGCATCATTTTAATGCAGCTAACCACCGCCCATCCGCTATTCACACCGCGTCTGCTCCGTTCATATCCTTCCGCTCTTTCGTCCTTTATCCTTTTCCCCCTGATCCTCTCACACATGCTCAAGGTCTCAATCCCTCTCTTTCCACTCATATGTTATAATTCTCTCACACTAGGTCTCACTCTCATTTCCTGCCATTTTTTCCCATGTGTTTTGCATCTTCTGTATGGACCACAGATTTAAGATACTCGCCCAAAGCAGTGAAAGTAGTTCCCTATCCTATGTTGTATATTCATACTTTTTCTCTGTTAAAATTAAACTTGAATTTTAAAAAAACTTTTGAAGTGAAAATGCACTCACTTTTGTATAGTGACGATCGTTTTGACCTGTTGTTGGTCATCATCAGACTGTGGGAATTCACTCAGATGACAAGGCTATGTGTGGTAAGGGTGAAGATGGTGGAATAGGTTGTGGTGGGGGTTGGGTTGGTGGATACTTAGTGAGGCGGTAATTTTGAACTGTGGACTATTTTGTCAAAGAGTGTGTGGGAAGAGACATTTATTTGATCATTTAGGAGACTGTTGGGAAACTGTTTTGTGTGGTTGTAGAATGTATTGGAACAATACGAAATCTACAACCACACAAAACAGTTTCCCAACAGTCTCCTAAATGATCAAATAAATTTCTCTTCCCACACACTCTTTGACAAAATAGTCCACAGTTCAAAATTACCGCCTCACTAAGTATCCACCAACCCAACCCCCACCACAACCTATTCCGCCACCTTCATCCCTTACCACACATAGCCTTGTCATCTGAGTGAATTCCCACAGTCTGATGATGACCAACAACAGGTCGAAACGATCGTCACTATACAAAAGTAAGTGCATTTTCACTTCAAAAGTTTTTGAAAATTCAAGTTTAAGTGTAGTTCTCCTTGATATCTCAATGAAATTATACTATAAAGACTTCTAATTGATAAATTTCTTGAAATTATTTTCCAACTCACCAATCAAATCCTGTATTTGATTACAGCATTTTTACACAACATTTTCTGGTTCCCCATCAACGTTTATGATGTTTTGACGAACCTGTAACAAAAATAAAATAAATCGTGAGTAGGTCCATCCATCTCACTAGCAATAGTTTTTCAATTGTTATTTTGACCATGACCCAATAAGGAAAATAGTTTTTTAATTGTTATTTTGATCATGACCCAATATTGATAAGGAATAATTATTGTTTTGGATTGTTATTTTTGACCAATACCCAATATTAATAGGGAACATGGTTTATTAATCGTTATTTCGACCATGACCCAGTATTGAAAAAAAAAAGTTTTTTAATTGTTATTTTGACCATGACCCAATATTGATGAGGAAAAATAGTTTTTTAATTGATATTTCGACCATGACCCGATTCCCAGCTAGTTCTGAGACTAGTACGGTCATCTAGGAGTTGAATTGTGATCTGAGACCAGTATGCGTTGAATTCTAAGCCCTGGGGGGTTCGGGGCGTCTGGGAGACAATATCCCGTCCAGTAATTACCATGGGATTGGTAATGCCCCCTGTATCTGAGCTGATTCAATGTGTGATTGCCTCTGGCGTGGAGCAAGTACATTCAAAAGCAGTTTACACACCACTAACACTAACACAAACACAAAAACACTGACACAAACATATCATCGACACACACAAAAGAGAAAATCTAATGGACTCTTAGTTAACTGTTCTGGGCAATAATACACACACTCTTTAGAATGCAGCAGCTTGTAATGCGGTGTGTGTGTGTGTGTACTCTCTCACACACTTGCCGTCATCAGTTTACTCTCTTTCTCATTAAATTTTATCGCTCTGCCACACTTGTGGCTACGGCGTCGTTTCCAGATCGTAACCTACTCTGAGAGTGCAGTCTGATGCGTGCCATTAGTGGACGCGTCTCTTCCATCTTTCAATCACTCTCTCCAAGTTCTAACCACTATCAAACTCAACTACCGGTAAAATACTTATCGATGTACCTGTGGTCGATATCTTGTGAACAACTGGTTATTCTCAATTTCTCCGTCTCTACACTGTAGTTACCTCCTGGTCTATATCAATTCTTTGTGCTTTTTTCTCTCCGAGTTTCATTTAATATCTCTTATCCACTTTGACTCACCTGTCTGTTTGCACAAGTGTTTTTTTATTTCTTCCACTTCTAGATTATTTGATCCCATCTTCATTCAATGATACGTAGCATTATTGAATGAAGATGGGATCAAATAATCATTTTACTTTCCTTGCCCTATTACCATAGGTAACGAAAGTATTGCTTTCCGAAAAAAATTAAGGTACCCCAATTTCTATATGTTTCAAGGTCCCCTGAGTCCAGAAAAGTGGTTTTTGGGAATTGGTCTGTATGTGTGTGTGTGTGTGTGTGTTGTGTGTGTGTGTGTGTGTGTGTGGTGTGTGTGTGTGTGTATGTGCGCCTGTGTACACGATATCTCATCTCTCAATTAACGGAATGACTTGAAATATGGAACTTAAGGTCCTTACAATATAAGGATCCGACACGAACAATTCGATCTAATGCAATTCAAGATGGCGGCTGAAATGGCGAAAATATTTTCCAAAACAGTGTTTTTCACGATTTTCTCGAAAACGGCTCCAACCATTTTTATCAAATTCATACCTAAAATAGTTATTGTAAGCTCTATCAACTGCCACAAGTCCCATATCTGTAAAAATTTCTGGAGCTACCCCAACTATGCAAAGTTTGATTTTAGATTTCCAATTATCAGGCTTCAGATACAATTATTTGAACCGAACATCCTAAGTGGAAATGATTGAGCATGAAAATCTCTACAATCAATGTTCAGTAACATTTTCACCTAAAATTTAAAATAAGCTCGAAATTCGAGAAAATGTTATTATTTCAATTGCAAACAGCTGTTGATTCTATCAAATCATTCACTATGAAGAGATAACAGACCTCGTGTGTCTCCAGCGTTATTGTCCTGTCACAAGCTGGATTGAATCTTTGAATAGTAGATTGAGATGCGCGTGATCACTAGCGTCAGGTGATACATTTTCATAACGGCAAGGGAAGTTGTGTGAGTGTGCCACACCAGATTTTTCCTGATATTCAGTGTTACACCACCCATCTCTCATTACAGAATTCTTAACTTGGGAGTCTTGACTCTAAAAGAATCATATTTTGAGAGGCAAAAGAGCTGATTAGCATCAATATCTGCATCCGTAACCTACTAGTAGTTCTGTGAACAGTAGACCTCGCGCAGTTTTAAACCAAAGACTCCTCTTATACTGCTCATAAGAATATATCCTGTCTGTATGTCGTGTCGGCGAGATATCGATGTGTAAACGGCTAATGGCTGTTGGGGTTGGTGTATAGTAAATGTTATCATCAAAATCTAATTCAGACATATACTGGCAACAGGTCAGCCCAAGCAGATAAATAGAGAAAATACTATGTTACTTTCAGTTGATAATTGCGTGCATCATCGCATGCAATAATTAGTCCACACGACAGCTGATTTTCTACTAAGTTACAGATATCAATAATTATTGCATGTGTCACTGCATGCAATATCAATAATCCACTTGACAGCTGATTTATGATGAATATTTCTATAGTCTGACTTTTACGGTAATATTGGCGTTCGAAGGAGACTCCTTTTCCTCTTGTATAATCCTTAAAAAGCAGAATTAAAAAACATTTCGATGCGAAATTCAAAAAGGAACATACCTGTCAAATTTCATGAAAATCTTTTGCCGCGTTTTGCCGTATATGCGGAACATAATATAAACATATTGACATAAAGAGAAATGCAAAACCGTCGACTTGATTCTTAAGGTGCGTACAGATATACGCGAACATGAACAATAAATTCACTTCCAATCAGCTGACTATATCTGTATTTTTAATATCGAAGAGGTTACAGGAAACATTATATTGTTGACCGAGCGAAGTGATGTCTGAAGGTACGTACAGATTTACGCGCCGCGAGCATGAACAATTCACTTTTAATCGGCTGACTATATCTGTTATTACAGAAACGGTAAGATACAGATATAAAAAGCTTGGCATCAGCTGATTAAAAGTGAATTGCTCATGTTCGCGGCGCGTAAATCTGTACGTACCTTTAGACATCACTTCGCTCGGTCAACAATATAATGTTTCCTGTAACCTCTTCGATATTCGATTATTAAAGTCGACTGTCGATGTTGATTATACACAAATCGACGTGTATTGCTGTAGAATAGTATTCACAAAGATTCAGCTTGTAGGAATATTCTCTATCTCGTAGAATCTCTGTATATCTCGTATCATCTCGATCATCATCATCTGCATCATCATCCTCATCATCATCATCGTCCTCATCATCATCATCATCATCACAATTATGGAGTTGAAGTAGTTGCAGACAGGCAAGCTGCATTTACCTCTTCCACTTCCATTATATCCATCCCAAGATGTAATGAGACGTGATCTCTGTCTGCTCTGCTCGGTAGAAAGCGGTCCAATTTCCAACTGATTCGTCGAAAAATTAGAATGGGTTATTAGGTGACAGGTTATTGGGTCAATACCACAAAACCAGATTGTCTACTACTGTTGATGACGCTGCTGCTGCTACTGTTCAATACAACTTCAACGTTACCAACTTATCATTCATGTCAAATTGGTTTATTTCAAGTGCTTCCACTATTTCAATGTACGATGTGGATTCTGTATTCTATGTATTCTGTTTTTGAGAGCCGGTTAAATTTTAACCAGGATTAATTTAACGAGAACCAATCAGAGAAGGCTTTTTTGAAAAGACCGCTTCTCTGATTGGTTCTCGTGGAGTTAATCACGATTAAAATTTTACCGGCTCTTGTGCAACCGGCACTAAGGCCCGCCGCAAAGTAGACCCACGCTAATCCACGAAAAGCAACCCACGCCGTGGGATGTTTTGTAAACCATTGCTGGGCTTCTCCAGACATCTGTGTAATACATGCAATGAATAATCCACTTGTCAGCTGATTGATCATGAATAATATTCTATAACAATGGTTTACAAAACATCCCACGGCGTGGGTCTGGTAGTTCAACAGCTGAGTCATAATTTTGTCTCAGTCCCACACACATGCACTCGTGCATTCACTTCCATTATCGACAGACGACGAAATAAATACATACAGAAATTGCGCGCTTAATATAATAATATCTGGGCACCGAGCCTCGCTCGTTATTTATTTGTTGATAAACAGAACACAATTCTTCAAAATGATTGGGAAAGGACAAACAGGCACAGCCCAAAACTGTTTCTTCCTAGAATTTTGATTTATACACTATAAATGGTCCAAAAATAGGTTATGTTTCATACACTTGAATTCAGGTCCAATTTTCAGTCAAAATATTTAAAAACAGAAAAGTTCTATTTTAGATTGTTTACAAACCTGATTCAATAACAAAATAACACTCACTAATCACTTCAAACTGTAAAATAATGAATAACTTTGAATATCATGATTATACTCTAATTTGGAGTGATAAACCATGTCATGTCAACAAATCCGATTATTTTAATAAAATTTCTAAATAATATTTCGAGATATATGGTAAGCTGATTGAATGATTACACAGCTGTTCTCCCACACAGGCACACGCATCTTCTGTTATCGACAGACGACGTAATTATCATCTGTTCTTCCAAAGATAAATTATCCTTTTAATGTCCTTCAGCTAGTTTTCCCAGGGATGAGACATATAGTTCGAATTTTCGAGCAATCGAATTTTTATATCATAAACCTACTATGTTCCAAATTTTGTGAAAATCGTTAGAGCCGTTCTCGAGATCCGTTGAACATAAATAACCAGATATAAAAATAATCTGATATAAAAATACAGAAATTGCTCGCTTAATAATATGATATAGATGTGAATTCTGTTCTTTTATAAGTCTTATTCAATTGGATTGTACATTCCATCTTATCATTCAAACTGCCCAAGTGATTCCACTATATGAATGTATTAAAAATGTGGATTCTCTTACCGTACTTCAACAGCTGAATTTTATTATATTTCATTTATTCTACAAAAATATTATATCATCATAAAATTATGACCATGGAGCTGAGCCTTTACCATTTCTCTCCAAAATTTTGTTTAAAAGAAATTCATTCATGAATAAAATTCATCAGGCTTTTGCAAAACAGGGTCTTTCAACAATGATAAGTGTATAATGTTACTCAACCTCTACAACTAACCGTGTTTCGGAAGGACACGTTAAGCCGTCGGTTCCGGCTGCCTAAAAAGCAGTTGTTAGGTAATGTCAGAGGCCCCGAAATTGATCAATTGCGACCTGAAAACTCTGACACCAGACCTCAGCCAACTATAGGTCACTCGATATTATCATAGAGAAACAATAGCTTAAGTAGATATCCCATGGCATAGGGCGTTTATGTCGCAACTTTTACTGTTATCCCAAGCCGATAGTTCACTTAGTTCTTTTCTATGCAGCTGTGTGACTCTGGTAGTCTCTCAAAATTGTGCCATTCCTACACTCTCACCCCAACAAAACAGTAAAAATTAACAATAACCGACAGTAATCGGCTTGAGATAACAGTAAAAGTTGCGACATAAATTCCCTATACCATGGGATATCTACTTACGCTATCGTTTCTCTATGATATTATTATTTTATTACTATCCTAATCGAAGAGTTCTGATAAAATTATTGAGAGATAGGCTGCAACACCAATCTCCTTATAGGCCTATCTATTACCAGAGAAAATACAATACTAATAGAATATTCTTGTCTCTGTTATTACTGTGACTATAGTCACAGAATTACAGGAGTAATTATTGTTTACAGAATTATAGGAGTTTTCTCTGCTATAGTCCGTACAAGATTACTCTTGACTTGGAGGAATATGTGAGGCACAGAAATGGAGGGAGATCATCCAGTTAATAGTCATAGGTAGAAGCGCAGTTGCCAATTTGTCGATTAGACTCAGAGTCATTCGACTGAATGCTTTCAGAGAGGAAACTCCTAAAGTTTAACATGAGCGCTTGAATACTCACTATAAATTAGAGAATGCTGGCCGGTTAAGAACGGAAACTTCGCCGCCGTTGTATCCCTACCTCTGTATGCCTTCTCTGATGCGCATGTCCCTCCCAAATCAAAAGTAATTTTGTACGGAGTATAGTAGACTAAATGATCTGAAGAAAAACAGTTTTGAACTGTGTCTCCTTGATAGCTTACCACCGAAAGTGATAACAAACCGCAAGGAAAACTAAGTGACAGAAGTAGAAAAGTAAAAGATAAGGAAAGTGGATCGAATGGTGGTCTAGTCGGAAACCTCAAGGAGACAAGGACAGTGCTACAAAGAACGAGAGAGTGTGAGTGAAAATAGAACCGGTGAAGCGATGAGAAATTGAATTGCTAATTGAACAATATTAAAGATGCGGCTATGCTTGTCTGGAATATTGGGAGGAGATGGATGAATAGCATTGCTCACTTCAAAAGGTAAGAAATAGTCGTTTTTAGTTTTGATTTAACAGTTCTGATTGAACATTTGATGAATACAATAAATAAACTTCTTTCAAATAACTGATACTTTCTGAACGTCCATTTTTGTTAAGGTTTTTGATATGCAGTTGATAATGATTGAAACTACAAAACTATTATAAACGAAACTATCACAAAAAAAAATTATTCAGGTTGAAATATATTTTTGACTTCCTGTTTATTATTTCCAAATTACTCTTGTGCCTTCTTTCTCAGTTTTATGATATTTCATAGTGTCTTCTATCAACTTTCTTAATGTTTCTCTTTCATCATCATCATGTTCAATTATATTTTCTCTCTCTCTCCGCGTTCTCTCTTCCTTTTCAGTTCGCATCCCCCTCACACTATCCAATCCTCTCTCTTCCCATTGATCATATCATTGATCAATTTTTTATACTCTGTAAAATTCTTTGAATAATTATAATTATTATAATAATTATTACCGTCATTTAATGTAAATTAGTATATAAGCCAGTATTTATTGTAACATACATAAATAAATAAATCTAATATAATCTCTTTCTCTCTTCTTTCTTTATTAATCATCTCTCCTTCTTCTCATCCTCACTACCTTTCTCTTCCCACATTCTCCTTCCCTTTCCCATCTTCTTCCTCAGACACTGTCCACTCACTCACTCCCACTCTCTCTCTTTTCTCTCTGTGTCTCTCTTTCTTTCCTCTAATAATCATCACTCTTCCTTCTCATCCTTTCCTCCTTTCTCTCCCCACTATCTCATTTCCTTCTCCATCTTCCTCCTCAGAAACTGTCAACTCTCTCTCTCACACACTCTCTCTCTCTCTCTCTCTCTCTCTCTCTCTCTCTCTCTCTCTCTCTCTCTCTCTCTCTCTCTCTCTAACATTCATAAATAAAGAGATCCAATCTAATCTAATCTAATCTAATCTCTCACTCTCTCTCTATCTATCTCCTTCCTTTGATGATCATCACTCTTCTATCCCATCCTTTCCTCCTTTCTCTTCCCACATTCTCCTTCCTTTTCCCATCTTCCTCCTCAGGCTCTAATCATCACTCACCCTTCCAATCCTTTCCTCCTTCTTCTCTCACTACATCCTCCTCTCCTTCTCCTTCGACTTCTCATACTCTCCCCTCTTTGCTCTTCCTTAGTCCTTCTCTTCATAATCATCACTCACACTCTCTCTCTTTCTCTCTCTCTCTCTCTCTCTCTCTCTCTCTCTCTCTCTCTCTCTATTTATCTATCTCCTCCCTTTAATAATCATCACTAATCACTACTCTCCCTTTCTATTCATTCCTCCTTTCTCTCCTCACATTCTCCTTTCCTTCTCCATCTTCCTCCTGATGCTCTCTCCTCTTTGCTCTATCACTCCCACTCTCTCTCTCTCCTTCCCCTCATAATCATCACCCATCTCCCCCTTCCTCTCCAGCTCGTTTATTAATGATGAGACGTCGCCCTTTGCTTTGCTTAGCTGTAGCGGCGTGCGAATCTGATCTTTCCCATCCCATCCATTTAGATTCGGTTTCTCTTTTGAATATTTATTCACGATGTGCGAATTTGCAACACATGTTTATTCATCGATTTATTATCTTTCCATTCGTACAGTCCATTCATTAGTATTTGTCTCGGCATAATTATTTACATCTGACCTATGCGGCGGTAAAATTCTATTAAGAGTCAAGTAGACTCATGATTTGTTCACAACGATCTACATTGACGTCCACGTTATAACGAACTAGCAGGTAACCCGTGCTCCGCAAGGGTCTATTTTAGAACTAGACAAACTGAAACTTGACCGAGTGTAATCTTGAAGGGTTTAAGTAGGCCTAGAACCATCCACGGTTAAATCCTATAAAACGAGCAATTTCTGTTTATATGTTAAGATGTTTAGATGTTTATATATCTGTATGTGACCGGATCTCGAGAACGGCTCTAACGATTCTCACAAAATTTGGAACAAAGTAGGTTTATGATATGAAGATTCGATTGCACTAGGTCTCAACCCTAGGATAACTCGCTGAAGGACATTAAAAGGAAAAATACATCCTTGGGAAAACAGCTGGAAATTTTGTCGTCTGTCGATACTGTAATGGAAGAGAGTGAACGAGTGTTCAACGGATCTCGAAAACGGCTCTAACGATTCTCACGAAATTTGGAACAAAGTAGGTTTATGATATGAAGATTCGTTTGCACTAGGTCTCAACCCTAGGATAACTCGCTGAAGGACATTAAAAGGAGAAATACGTCCTTGGGAACAAACAGCTGGAAATTTTGTCGTCTGTCGATACCGTAATGGTAGAGAATGAACGAGTGCATTTTGTGTGGGATCATCCAGCTGATCTCACGAGAAGAAAAATTCAGCAAAAAAGACTTATTTTCGTTTATTTCCCTTTTTTTTAGAAAAAATGTTTACTTTAGAAAGTCCAAAATAGTAACTAGATGCTGTTAGTGATAGGTACATAGTATATAACACGGTATTTAGATGAAAACGGTAGTGGTCATGAAATGTATGCGCAGTGGCCAGCCAGCTAGATTGCGTCATCGCCACCAACCGAGGTTTTTAACACCTGTTGGCAATTTAAGAAACTTATTTGTTAAAAACAGATGATTGGATATAAAATGACGTCAGCTACACCGGAAATTTAGCACAAAAATGCGCGTGACACCTACCGTCTTCTTTTATATACCGTGGTATATAACAAATACTGTAGGAAACATAGTATATCATTCTAAATCGAATTCATAGTATATCTATTTGTAATTGATGATGTGTTTGTTTTTCGAAGTGTGAATAAATTGTTATATTGATGAGTGATAGAAGCTCAACCTAGATTTTGATTTGGACTGTAGTATAAATTTGAAAAAAGACAGTTTTGGGCATAAGCCTGTCGTGCCTTCTCATAAAACTGTAAAGAAATTGTACGACTGAGAAAATGAATAAATAAATATAAACTATAAATTCAATCTTTCGTTACAAATTTTCTATGCTTTTACACTCCAGAGCAAAGCTCGGTCCCCCGATATTAAGAATCTATATATGCAAAGTGATGATGCGTCAAAAATTATTTTCCTTACCCGTATGTACTTTCCAGTTCTCTTCTTTATTATAGGCCTAGTATAGGTAAGTTTTTCTAAACTTGGTACTAATAAGTGACAGAACTCAAATCCTGTTCAGAAACCTTTCTCAACTTAATGCCAATCTGACAAAATTGGACTGGTTATAAATGTAGTTACCAATTTTAATCATCTGTTCCGGAAATGTATTCTCTCTAGATTACAGTTCTAATATCGGGGCACCGAGCTTCGCTCGTTATTTTTATCTATTGATAAACAGAACACAATTCTCTAGAATGATCGTGTTTATATTTCACAGCTGGCTATACGTCATCCTATGAATTTCGGGGATGCGATATTTTGATTTTCTACATACTCATTTTTTTACTATCCTCAGCTGTTTCAGCCAAGGATGAATTATCATTTTAATGTCGTTCAGCGAGTTTCCCCAAGGATGAGACCAAGTGCAATCGAATCTTCACATCATAAACCTACTATGTTCCAAATTTCGTGAAAATCGTTAGAGCCGTTTTCGAGATCCGTTAAACATGAAAAACCAGATATGAAAATAGCTGGATATGAAAATAACCAGATATAAAAATAACCAGATATATAAATACAGAAATTGCTCGCTTAGTATAATAGGATATTAACATGGTATGTACATTTGAATGATAACATATTCATGTCCCATGAATGAAATTTGAACATTGATTCTAAAAATCTAGAAGGAGAAATGAAATTTGGGATTCGAAGTGTACGAGATTGATATTTTTAGAATCTATGTGCAGAAATTGGAGATCTAAATAATTCCCATTTTCCGGTATGCAATCCACAAATTGACATGTTTTGATGCAAATAATCGAACAAACACAACTCTACTCTCTCTTATCATATAAAATACAGTATTTGATATAAATGATATTAATCTGGTATCAATGATTAGACTGAGCCTACTCAATGACTGGTGTTGCTATCATTGTTCATAGTCCGATCATCAAATAACTATATCGAAAACTGAATAAAAACACAAATCTGTTGTCAAATTCTGCACTGTTTTGTTTAGTATGTGACCGGTGTGGTCACGAAACCTTGGTCGTGTACTAAATAAAACAGTGTAGAACTTGACAACAGATTTGTGTTTTTATTCAATTATGGAACGGTTCTGCAATATTGACAATGACTCAGTCGAATTATATCGAAAACGGTTGGTATAATCATGTTTAAAATAATGAGTATATTTGTAACCATGTTGTTGAACGATAAATTCAATAAAGTTTGAATCTCTTATCACATGATTGAACTCATAAAATGAGGAGTATTGACAAACCAAAATATTATAGACATTTTGAAAATCATTGAGTCAATCAGTAGATAGGCGAAAAATATGGAAATATAATAAAGTTATTCATTGAAATCCTTGCAATTTTGTGTTCAGGTTCTGAAACTCGATTAAAACATCAAAATTAAAAGGACAGAGGAAAAGAGGAGGGATTATTTAAAAGAGATGTTATCTTCATCGGATTGGAAATAAAGATATTTCCTGTCTGATCACCATTTCAAAAAACCACAATCTTCACACCAAGGTGGTCCCAGTTGCCAACATTTCTACATTTTTATTCATGCGATAAAAATGAGAATGGTCAGTTTAACGAACAAGAGTTGACACCGGATTAAAACAGAATCGGCAACATTTTAATTTTCAATTTGCCAAAGTTTCCGCAGAGGCCAACGACACTAAAATCCACAGTTGATATTTTCCGTTGTCGGAGACCTGTATCTCTATTCCCCAACCAGCAGGAGGTCTTATAGTGAGGTCCACGTTATAATGGCAGTGGAGAAACATAGGAGAACAACGTTGCCGATCTTCTGTCTTGTCAATGCCTTCTATATAGACGGTAGCTGATACACGTCTATTGATGTATTATTAACTGTTAATCAATTATATTTTTCAATAATTTCTTAATGAATGTTCATAACTAAGATGAAATATTTTGTTGATTGATTAATTATTCTGCATTGTTGAAAGACGATCTGGCAACAGAGCTAAGCGAGAAAGAGATAGCGCTCTCTGCTTTGTTGAATGACAGACAAGGATAGCAATACCATTGCTAAACAAACACTGCCATTATAACGTGGACCACACTATAGATCTGGCATCTCGTTTGCAATTCTCAAATCCCATAGTAGAGCAGGAAATCGTAAAATTCCGTAATATATAATAAAGTTGATGAGCTTGACGGTAATGGCTATCTTTCATGAAAAATGAACGACATAAGTCGTCTGATTTTCCGTTATTAAAGTTTGAGAAATTAATTTCTGTGAGACTCCCGTCGAGGTTATCTAATCAGTCATCAAGAAATTTAACGGTACACATTTATTTTGTAACATGGCAAAATGAGTTGAGTAAGACACAAAGTCTGGAGGGGAAATTGGTTTGCGGAAATTATTTGAGAATTTGCTGACTTCATTACGGTGTATTAATTTGTGGAATGTCATAATCATCCCAAGGAAGATCCTATGAGATTTTACAGTGGTTTTGACAGCGTTTGCAAGCAAGATTAACCATTAATCTTGACTTGAATTTTATTTCAAGCTTCATGAGAAATTAGTAACATATATCGCTATAGTGAAAAGTACTGATATTCAAGTTCAGGGACGGATCTAGCATCTGGCGCCCCTAGGCTCAATACTATTTCTGTCTCAACTCTATTACGAGCCATTTACACACACATCGATTTTTGGACGTTTGAATTTCTGCCGCCCTTACGAACTCTATCAGATTAAACGGAACTTGAAACACCATCTATTTGATATAACAGAATTTATAAGGACGACAAAAAATCACTCGTCTAAAAATCGATGTGTGTGAAACTTATACTTTAGAGCCTCCTCGATAAATTAAGAGTCAATCGTCTAGAAATCGTTGAATGTGTAACTCGCACTTTAGAGCCTTAATAATACTCGATAAATAAAAAATCAAACGTCTAAAAATCGATATGTGTATAACTTACACTCTAGAGCCTTAATATTTCTCGATAAATTAAGAATCAAACGTCTAAAAATCGATGTGTGTGTAATTTACACTCTAGAGCCTTAATAATCCTCGATACATTAAGAATCAATGTTCAAAATTGCAAAGACTATAATCATAGAGAAACAATAGCATAAGTGGATATCCCATGGTATAGGGCGTTTATGTCGCAACTTTTACTGTCATCCCAAGCCGATAGTTCATATAATTCTTTCCCGTGAAGCTGTGTGACGCTGGTAGTCTCTCATATTGTGCCGTTCATACACTCTCGCCCCAACAAAACAGTAAAATTCGACAATGATCAACAGTAATTGGCTTGAGATAACAGTGAAAGTTGCGACATAAACGCCCATTACCACGGGATATCTACTTACGCTATTATTTCTCTATGCTATAACCTTACACTCTACAAAGATATTTTAGAGATCTATAGATTGTCTGCTATGTTCATTGATTGAACACCAATGTAGCTCCATAATATTGTTATTTTTTTCAAGAGTTTGCGGTTTTGTTACCGTCGATGACTCTAGAGGAAAATTATTCTGATTCTAGTGGAGATTGATTGAGTGCTTTATTTATGCAGAAAGAGAGAGAACTAACTTTAAATACAAAAATATTGATTGATTGAGTACTTTATTTATTCAAATTACAATATATACTGGCTTATACACGTAAAGAATAGCTTATAATACAGCAAAGTTTTAGATGAATTTACATAACATAAACTAAGAGAATAATTATTGAACTGTACAATGATAAGAAAAAAAAAATTTGGAATAACTATACAAGATAATATTGTAATGCATCTACATAAATTGGCGGAGCTCTGGACATATCAATGTCAATTCTTTGGAAAGAATATCAAAAAAGTATCCTTCCCAGTAACTCTCTACCAAGTATGGGAGTGGCTACGCTGAGCTCAGCCATGCCCCAAATTCAACGAGCTGTCTCATTGGATAATGACTTGTTTGTTACATTCTCGAGCTGCTCGATTCCTATTGGCAGTGAGCTGTGGAAGTAAAATTACGACTGACCAATCAGACAGCTTCTTGTTTTTGAAGGAGTGAACTACTGATTCAGCCACAACTAGGTAGGCTCTCCATTTCGTGTTATTGCCCTGAGAAGTATATACAATGATAATAATGGAATTAACCGGTTATTTATTTAAAACTAGTAGTTATGTGAACAATGGACCTTATGCAGTATTCTCATCAACAAGTACCTGATAGACCTCACTATAGACCTCAGAACTATAGACCTCATGGAAATACAGCAATAGACTGGCTTCTCCACACATCTGTGTAATCACTTGTCAGCTGATTTATGATGAATAATTCTATAGTCTTAATTCTATATTTTTACTCTCATATTGGCGTATGAAGGAGGCTCCTTTTCCCTTTTATATTATCCTTGAAATGCAGAATTTCCAAAAACCTTGTATATACGTTGACGCGCAATCAAAAAAGGAACATATCTGTCAAATTTCATGAAAATCTATTACCGCGTTTCGCCGTAAATGCGCAACAAATAAAACATTTAAACATTCAAACATTCATATATTAAGAGAAATGCCAAACCGTCGACTTGAATCTTAGACCTCACTTCGCTCGGGTCAATAATTATAACGAGAATGACTGGATGAAGAAATAATAAATTTGATTCACAGGTTAAGCTGGAGAAGACTTTAGATGTTAGTCAGTCATTCTCACCAATTCATGTTTGCGTTTCAAAAGCATTTTATCAGTTTTTTCAATTCGTTTTTGAACGATTTTTGACGACACTACAGTCAAGTTTTTGAATAAAAGTTAGTATAAACTAGTACTCACGTGTGAAGCGTTATCAGATTTTTGAATCAATTATCAACGGATTTTTGGAAAAATCTAGTTTATAATAACTTTTATTCAAAAGCTTGACTGTAATGTCGTCGAAAATAACTCATAAATTTATCATCAACTACAGTGAGGTCCACGTTATAATGGCAGTGGAGAAAGATAGGAGAACAACGTTGCCGATCCTCTGTCTTGCCAATGCCTTCTATACACGGTAGCTGATACACAGGTTTATTGATGTAATTATTAACTGTTCATTCTCATTTAAAATACCGTATCCAAATATATTCTATTATGCAAGAAATAATATTTTTCAATAATTTTATAATGAATTTTCATTATTAAGATGGAATAATATGTTAATTAATTATCCATTCTACATTGTTGAAAGCCGATCTGGCAACAGAGCAAAGCGAGAAAGAGATAGCGCTATCCGCTTTGTTGAATGATAGACAAGAATAGCAATAGCATTGCTAATCAAAACACTAATTGTATCCAAATTATGAAAATTCATTATGAAATTATTGAAAATATAATTTTATTGCTTAATACAATATAATTGATTTTTTTGAACCAGAATGAACAGTTAATATTACATCAATAAACCGGTATCAGTTACCCACCATAGAAGGCATCGACAAGACAGATGATCGGCATCGTTGGTCTTCTATCTTTCTCCACTGCCATTATAACGTGGACCTCACTATAGCAGATTGGAAGCTGCATTCTTGCAAAATATTTAAAGATAATATGGGAGAAGTCATAGAGGAAATCAGTTATCTTAGCGGAGTTAGGAAGGTGCATTCCATCGTCTTTGATCAGAAGTTTTTCGATCGATCGATTAGGGCAGATCAACAAATACGGAGCCAAAAGGAAACGTTTTCACATGAAATCCTATGATTTTGATGCTGATTTTGATCCTGATGTTGATGTTGATACCCAGTGGCTTTGACAAGTTATCGATGACTGTTTTACAAACTCATTTTACAAGCGACCACCGGTCTGTAGGTCAAATTCGAATCAAAATTTCAAGGCATCCTAACGGGTCTCCAACTCATCCTAATCGAAAGCAATGAATTCGTTTCAGTCGCTCATCACTCTGTCGACAGGCATTTAAATCTACGTAAAAATGATTCACTACATCAGAACTGCGCATGTCTTTCTTGCCAATTTACCGTTAATACTCGCACACTTATAAACATACACACACAGTTATTGCCCGGTTTGACAGCGGTGAACACAAAATTCTGAAATAAATCTGATGGAAGCAGCGGAGCATATACGACTCAATTCCTGACCTATACCTATGAAAGTCGGATTGATGTTGTAGAATTCTAATCGTGTTTTTGGATTTACTGTTGAGGATATAAATGCTTGATGCAGGGGGAGAGTCCACCTACTTTATAGCTCTGCTTTGACGTGACAATCTTGAACAATCAATCTCCGTATACCTCCCAACTCGAGTTTGTGATAAAATTGATGTAAGAGCGGTAAAATTGAGCGGAAGAATTCAATCTTATGGCACAAATAATGAGTACGTGCAGTGTTTGTAATCTATCGGTGAATAGAAACGCGAAGGAGAAGATTGTCTGTGAACAGTGCAAGTGCTTATTCCATGGTAAATGTGTGGGATTGGGGGAAGCAGAAATTGAGGAACTCGCTAACCGTGCATGGTATTGTACTAAATGTACAACTAAATTGCGTATACAACGAAGTAATTCGGACTCAACACCAGTGAGAGTGAATCCATCTTTAAGTGCAACAAAATCGTTCATTGATCTTGAAACTTTTAATAGATCGATGGAGGAGCTTAAGAAATTAATATCTGATAGTCAAACTAAGCTGAATGAGGACTTATCCAATGCTATACGCGTTTGTACAGAAAAAATTGACAGAACCTGTGAGACGCTGGCGAAGCAAGCTGATATGATTAGTGAACAACAGTCCACAATAAAAAAACTTTCTAATGAAAATAGGGAACTGCGTCAAAGGGTAGAGGACATTTCTTATCAGATGGATGATCTGGAGCAGTACTCTAGACGTAATACTGTTGAGATCTACGGAGTTCCATCGGTAGCTGATGAGGATGTTGCTGAAGTTGTTCTTCAGGTGTGTAAAACACTGAATATGGACGTCAACAAGGACTCTATTGATGCGTGTCATCGTCTCCGAAAAAGAGAGAATCGACCAACTGCGGGAATCGCGGTCCGTTTTGTGCGCAGGAGCGATGTTGAAACCCTTCTTCAGAGAAGAAAAATGAAAGGTGATCTGAACACTCAACATATGGGCTTCATCGGTGACGCTAAGCCGGTGTATATTAACAGGTCCTTGACAGCCAAAAGGAGGTTACTGTTTGCTAGGGCGAAAAAGGTACAGCGAGCAAAAGGGTTTAAATTCGTCTGGATCGATATGACAGGTAATGTGAAGATGAAGTTTAGTGAGGGTGATAAGGTGATTAGGATTTACTCTGAGAAAGACTTACAGGACATTATGGATGAATAATAGGTAATAAATGGAATACTGATGAATTAGTTTATGAATTATGAACTCACTTCAATATGAACTTCTTTTTTATCATATTTTAATTTTAACTTACCATTATCTATATCTGATCATACCATTATTTATACTTATTTTCTCTATATAGGCTACCCCAAATTACATTTCTTTCAAGTAGGCTTTTTAATTGAAGTCATGTTTGTCTTTGCTGATTTGAATTGCAGGTTTTCTTTATTTATACTTCTTGTTTCAAATTCAGAATTGATTACAGTATTATATTTTTTATGATTATAGATATATGTGTAATGAGTGGTCGGTGCGCATTCTTGGATTGATTCTTCTCCAAGAATTGATAGGATATTTACATTGTTTTTAACCGATTGGTATTAGTTGATTGGGTTTTTGAATGATTATTGCTATGATTTGCACTCATAATTATTACTGACACTAGTAAGTTAGTTGTGGAAATGATCTATTCTACTATGACTAAACATCTTGTAGTCGAAACTATCTGGCAAGTTGATCTCTCTTATCAATGAAGGCAGTACAGTATTGAAATTATCTTGTTAATGTATATCTGTACAGTTCCACGGTACAACGCATTCTACTGAATTGACTATATACACTGTTATTCTGTTTTAAAAGCAGTTTTATCTTTTCAACTGATAGTCCTATAGCTTTCTGAATTCCGCAACCGATCCATTTGTTTATTATGCTTTCTTCTTTCATTTCTGCCAAGCCCAATCAAGTAAGTGAAATCTCTCACTAAAATAATATCTCACTAAATAAATGATAATTTAAAGAAGTCTACATTGCTTTATGTGGAATCATATAATTAGTTGTTATCACCCAATTACCATGCATGCTGATATGATGGTTGGCTGGTAATGTATAAATTAAATACTGTTACGATTATTTTTCAAGCTTATCATGTCTAAGATTAGAGAAAACTGATATTATGTACTTATATTCCTGACTGTAACTGAATTATTCTATTTGATGAGCGGCTGGTAAGATGATCTTACGATTCTCAATTTCTCAATGAACTATTGCATTAATTCCTTGAAAGTTTATTATCAAAATGTAAGGGGTCTCAGAACGAAGACTCATGGTTTCCTTCAATCGGTGCTTGCCTGTGATTATGATATGATTTTGATAACGGAAACTTGGCTTAATTCTAGTTTTGTTGATTCTGAACTTTTTGATGAGAGATACACTGTTTATCGTAGAGACAGACCTGGTAGCGACTCTTGTCGTGGTGGAGGTGTGCTGATTGCCGTTCGTAGGGACATACCCTCGGAGGAATGTTTTGATATTAATTCGTCTCATAATCTCAGAAATTCAGAGAATCTGATGATTCGTATTCTATTACCCACTTGTCCTATATATATTAACATTGTCTACTTTTGTAATAATGCTCTCATAGGTGACTTTGAATCATATTTTGATCACATCGAATCATACTCTCATATAATTAAAGATAAATTGTTCATAGCTGGTGATTTCAACTTACCTGAAATAACTGACAAGGATTTTGATTTAATGAATGGTACTATGTGTGCAAAAAAGTTAAACAATTTCTCAGGATTTTTTGATCTTCAATCTTATAATAATGTTAAAAATGCCAATGGCCGTACACTTGATTTGGTAATGTCTAGTATGCAGATTGAAGGGCTCAAACATGAGTCTTTGCCTTTGGTCCATGAAGATGTTGAACATCACCCAGCTCTGAGCATGGAATTGCTGACGGGTGTCCAGTTGAGTCGGGGGAGTCATCAGCATCAATCTGATGGGGAGTTGAAGTATGATTTCAGGAGAGCGGACTATCTTTCTCTTTACAATATCCTTAGAGATTATAATTGGCAGGTTCTTTATAGTATTAAAGATGTTGATTCAGCGGTAGATCTTTTTTATTCAATCATTTATTCATGTTTTGATCTCACCATCCCAAAAAAACGTGTCAATGCAATTAACTCGAAGTATCCTCCTTGGTTTAATCGGAATATCATACAGATGATTAAGAGGAAAAACAAACTCGCACGGAAGAAAAATTTTTCGGCCTATCATAGAAATCGGTTCAACGATATTAGAAGAGAGCTGAAAAATCTTATATCCCGTTCTCATGATGAGTATATGACTAGGGTACAGAGGAATATCAAGGGTGAGTCGAAGGAGTTCTGGAAGTTTGTGAATAGTAAGCGTGAGGCTAAGGGGATCTGTCAGAGAATGGAGCTCGGTGATAGGGCCTTTGTGGGATCTGAATTGCCCGATGGTTTTGCTGAGTACTTCAAGTCGGTTTATACTCCAATTACTTGCACCTTTAGTGATAACGTGAATCAGATTAGTGAGGAAAATGGAATTAGAAGGGATTTGGCTTCCAGTTCATTAGCTGTTTCATCAGTTTCTGTTGAGAGCATAAGGAGGGCAATTAACAGAATGAAGCCACTCACTACTCCTGGTGAGGATGAGGTTCCTGCATTCATAGTGAAAGGTTGCAGAGATGTGTTGGTTGACCCATTGAAATATATATTCGATTTATCTTTGGCGAAAGGTTTATTTCCTACAAGGTGGAAGATTTCCAAGGTAATACCCATTTTCAAGTCTGGCAGAAAGGATCTAATTGATAACTATCGTCCGATCTCCCTGCTTTCAGTCTTCGCAAAGGTTTTTGAGCGTGTTTTGTATGGTGAGATTTTGTGTTACTCCCGTCCTCTGATATCGGACTGTCAACATGGGTTTCTCCCTGGAAGGTCTGTGGTCACCAATTTGATGGAGTTCACTATGGATGTTTCGAGGGTAATGGATTCTGGAGGTGAGGTTGATGTCATTTACACAGACTATGCAAAAGCATTTGATCGTGTTGATCAGGGAGCACTGTTGAGGAGACTTGATGATTTGGGTTTTTGTGTGCAACTTGTGAATCTTTTCAGAAGTTACTTATTCCATCGTACCAATTATGTTATGGTCAGGTGTTCTAGATCAACTCCCTTTTTCAGCACTTCAGGAGTTCCACAGGGGAGTGTACTCGGTCCTCTTTTATTCCTTCTATTGATCAATGAACTGCCTCTCCAGTTAAAGAAAGCAAAATGTTTGATCTTTGCTGATGATGTAAAGCTCTACATGGAGATTACTAACTCCAATGATTGTAATTTGTTGCAGCAAGATCTTGACAGATTGGCTAGATGGTCTTCTATCAATGGACTTGACTTGAATGTTAGGAAGTGTAAGTGTATCTCATTCTCTAGAAAAAATTTGAAGATGAACTTTTCTTATGAAGTACATGGTATGAATCTGGAAAGAGTCGATACATGTAAGGATTTGGGTGTAATCTTTGATAGCTGTCTCAGGTTCTCAGTGCACATGGACTATAGCATAGCTAGAGCCAATAAAATGCTAGGTTTTGTTATGAGGAATACAGCTAACTTCAATAACCTTGATGCAATATGTACTGTTTATGTGTCATTGGTCCGGAGTGTGTTGGAATATTGCTCTGTGATTTGGAACCCTTATACTGATTTGTGTACTCATGGTCTTGAGGTAGTTCAGAATAAGTTTTTGAGGTTTCTCTATTACAAGCGCTTCGGCCAATCCTGTCCTTTGGGTTTTCCTACAGACCGTTTGAGAAGTACCTTTCACTTTGTATCATTGAGATTACGACGGGAGAGAGACTCATTGATTTTCGTGCATGGTCTGTTAAGGGGTCGATTTTCTTCTCCTTCGCTGCTCTCATTGATCAGGTTCCATGTTCCTGCGTTCAATTCCAGAGATCATCCCACCTTTGATATTATCAGATGTAGAACGGTCAGTGGTTACAATGCTCCCCTGTTTAGGTCTCTTCGATTATACAATAGGCTTAATAATGCATTAGATTTTTTTGATTCAGACAGTGTGTTCAGGCGGGACTTGAATAAGATTTATGTTTGTTGAGTTTTGTCTTTTTTTTCTTTCCTATGTATTACATAATTTATTAGTGTTTTTATTTATAAGTTTCATATTTGCAAAGTTTCCATAATTCTCTTTTCTTTATTTCTTTTTTCTTTTCTTCTTGAATTTTTCAGTATTAGTTACATACTTAGTTCTTCTTCTTTTATCTGTTATACTATAAGTTTCATATTTGCAAGGTTTTCTATTATTTTTTGATTTTGATCAAACTCAAATCAGAATAGAATTAATTAGGATTGAAATAAAGAAGAAAACTAGTGATGTAGATTTAATAGAATGACAATGAAATCTAGCATGAAAATGGAAGATTAAATTGCCATGAAATCTCTATGAAAGTAAGACGACTTAGAATAGAATACAATAGAGTTAATATCGCAAGAAAAAACAAATAAAATACCGCAGAAGCTCATGTTTGAAGAGCTTCATGACTCAAAGGAAAATAGAGATTAAAATTGATGACTTCTTATAAACGATATCTTGAACTGTGCCATCAACTGAATCTGCAAGAAAAATGGCACAAGGATTGTCTTATTATCTGATCTAACGATGTTTATTACATCAGTGTCATTTGTATCGTAAATAAATACATATTTTTAAATGAATATCTATTCATGTAAACGTCTACAATACAAATTTGAATTGAAATTCATCCATTTCATGAAAAAATAGATATCACAATCTGTATGCTAACGGAATGAATCATCATTTATACTGGTATGTAGGTGTCAATGATACTGGATCAAATCTATATTGTATAATTTAGTACCTCATGATATAGAATTGTGAGGAGAGAGGGAATAATATTATCATGCTTCTCATCTCAAAATACTAAAGCGGGTGTATGGAGGGGAGTCTTGTATTTATTGAGAAAATACATTGATAATTCTCTATTCATGACTTTGATAGCTCAAATGTAGGCTTACATGGAAAGGAAGATAAGAACAGATGAGATCTGAGATTTGGGGAGCTAGGATCTTAGATTTCTGAGCTGGGACAGAAGAAAACTATCAGAACAAAATTTTGAGTGATTGTGAGAAGAGTATAAAAGAACGTTATGTACAGTGGTTCGTTCCGTGTTGTTGATAAAACACTGATGAAGTCATTGGATACAGCTGCATTTACGCTTGGATGAGTATGAAAATGAATTTTTAGCGATCGTTCTGCATTTTGTAGAGCTATGTGCTTCAGTGATCGCCAGACAAATATATTGTTGAGGACTACATTATCATGGAGAAAAGATAGAATTATACTATCTCTCCTCTATAGCATTATATCAACCTTTCTCAACATTCATCGATTCGGTTTCTACGAATAAGAATGTGTACGAAATTGATTGCTTATCAACTTCTCCAATTTAATGTAATTATAACTGAATGCACTCTATCATTATAAGAGTCAGATAGGTGTGTACGAAATCATTTGTTTATGAAGCTCTTCAAACCAAATCACATCTGAATAATTATAACTCTGACCCTCAACCCAATTTGAAAGCAGTGGAAAGTTGAGTAGAGAGAGACTTTGCATTGAAGTTGCATTGAGTTGATTTTTTAGTTGCAAAATTGCATGCAATCAACAAACCAGTTGACAGTTGATTGATTTTTGGAATGTCGTAGCATAGAGAAACAATAGTGTAAGTAGATATCCCATGGTATAGGGAATTTATGTCGCAACTTTTACTGTTATCTCAAGCCGATTACTGTTGATTATTGTCAATTTTTACTGTTTTGTTGGGGTGAGAGTGTATAAACGGCACAATTGGAGAGACTACCAGCGTCACACAACTGCATGGGAAAGAACTGCGTGAACTATCGGCTTGGGATAACAGTAAAAGTTGTGACATAAACGCCCTATACCAAGGAATATCTACTTACGCTATCGTTTCTCTATGGTCGTAGTGACTTTTGCACGATCAAAGCTCAAACTGAATTGAATCAGCTGGTGGAAATCTCAAAATTAATCACATTATAGCTAAAGGTGCATTTTCGTTTGTGCGTAAACGCAGTCGACGACGACAAGCGTTGTTGACATTCATATTGTCCAAATTTCAAGTGTGCTAAAACAACTTTTCGTCATTTGTGTTTATTATTCAAGAATAAAAACATTTCTAATAGTATCAACATATTGCCATTTAAAAGTATAAAAAAGTATAAACTCAACCACACCCATTAGAACATAATTGAACATAATCTTTTAGGTTATTTAGACCGATTGAAATCTATCCGATCTGAGATCCTCACCCTGTCGTGGTCGACGACGGCATTATCACACAAAAGAAGACCCAGGTTAATTGAACTTTAAATTTATTTAATCCAGTTCAAGCTGAGATTCTCTTTAAAGTAGCACTGTGCAAACGGCTCTTGAAGTTACTTTTTCACTTTGCTTGCCCTATTACCATAGGTAAGGAAAGTATTGCTTTCCGAAAAAAATTAAGTTACCCAAATTTCTAAATTTCTATACGTTTCAAGGTCCCTTGAGTCCAAAAAAGTGGTTTTCGGGTTTTGGTCTCTATGTGTGCGCGTGTGTGCGTGTGTGTATGAGTGTATGTGCGTCTGTGTGTGTGTGTATGTGCGTCTGTGTACACGATATCTCATCTCCCAATCAACGGAATGACTTGAAATTTGGAACTAAAGGTCCTTACTATATAAGGATCCGACACGTATAATTCCGATCAAATGTAATTTAAGATGGCGGCTAAAATGTTGTCAAAAACAAGGTTTTTCGCGATTTTCTCAAAAACGGCTCCAACGATTTTGATCAAATTTATACCTTGAATAGTCGTTGATAAGCTCTATCAACTGCCACGAGTCTCATATCTGTAAAAATTTCAGGAGCTCCGCCCCATCCGTTCAAAGTTTGATTTCAGATTCCCAATTATCAGGCTTCAGATACAATCTAAACAGAAAATTTTAAGTGGAAAAGATTGAACATAAAAATCTCTACAATTAATGTTCAGTAACATTTTCACCTAAAATTGAAAATAAGCTCGAAATTCTAGAAAATAAGATTATTCAATTGCAAACTGTTGGCAACTGTTGATTCTATTTAATCATTCACTATGATGAGATAGCAGACTCCGTGTGTCTCCAGCGTCATTGTCCTGTCACCAGCTGGCTCAGATCTTTGAATAGTAGACTCGAAATGCGCGGGAACACTAGCTTCAGGTGATCAATTTTCATAACGGCAAGGAAAGTTGTGTGAGTGCGCCACACCAGATTTTTATTTTATTTGACAACTCTGCCTTCTTATGATCCTTGATGTGAGAAACTCGAATCTGCAAACGGATTAACAAAGTTCTCTTCCGTTCAGGAGATATGACCTCTTGAATAGTATAATTTCAGTTGCATCTGAGTGCTGCCGTGAACCCGCATACGAATGACGACGAAATCCGCTACCGGAAAGCGGACTACTGGTGTTCCACGTGGGCGCATGCGCAAACAATGGCAACAACGTTTATGAAATAACAGTTATCGTCAAAAGTACACTGACGCGTGCCATGCCGTGCGGCGAGAATTTGCATGTAACAAGATACGCAGATATGAGTCGCTATTTGGTCGTTTTCGGCTGCAAGCTAAAAGTATAGAATATATATTACATTCTATATGTTATAATACTTTCTGATTGGATCTATTATTTCCTTCTCACTTTCCCGTGCTATGCACACTTCACAGTTTGTTGGTGAGAATCATCAGCATGCAAGCGCTCAACCAGGCAGAGGACACTGACCGCATCTGCATCTGAATCAAAACCTTCTCTGTACTAGTAGTTCTGTGAACAGTAGACCTCACGCAGTTTTCTCATCCACAAGTATCTGGTGTCACCTGTTCACCGGCCTCTCCAGACATCTGTGTAAAGCATGTTATGAATAATCCACTTGTCAGCTGATTGATTATTGACCGAGCGTAGTGAGGTCTATGTTTTAACTCGAATTTTCTTTCGTCTGTATGTACGTATTTACGGCAAAAAGAATTCTATGAGATTTGGCAGGAATATTCATCCCTTTTCTAACTGCGAGTCGATTTATACACAAGGTTTTTGGAAATTTTGCAATTTAAGGAAAATAAATTTCCTCCATACTCCGATATCACTATATATCATCTACTCTGAAGATAGGATCAATCAGACTACAGATTTTTTCATGATCAATCAGCTGACAAGTGGATTATTCATTGCATGCATTACACAGATCACTGGAGAATCCGTGTCTATTTTTATAAGGTTGATTTCAATATTTTGTTTTGCAGTTATGGTATTATGATGCGTGCCCATCAGTATCAATATTTTCACATTTGAAAAAAAATTGATAGGTGATTGAAAATAAAAATAAAAAATAATTCATGAACTAAATAATTCTGACGAAATTATGTCATCTTTAAAATTTAGGGAGCTTATGATAGACTGTAAAACATATGACAGATATTTTGGAGATAGACTGTTACCGCTGGAACCAGAACAGGTGACACCAAATACTTGTGGATGAGAAAACTGCGTGAGGTCTACTGTTCACAGAACTACTAGTAATAAACAGATAGAGTAACCAGACAAGCATCTATATATAAGCGAAATGGCACTCACTCACTGACTGACTGACTGACTGACTCACTCACTCACTCACTCGCAGAACTAAAAATCTACCGGACCAAAAACGTTCAAATTTGGTAGGTATGTTCAGTTGGCCCTTTAGAGGCACACTAAGAAATCTTTTGGCAATATTTTAACTCTAAGGGTGGTTTTTAAGGGTTTGAAGTTCGTCTTTTAGCATGTATATTCTTCTTATTCCAATCTCTTAATTATAATTGAAATGTCCATACCATATGTTAATATAGAACTAAAATTATTAAGAGAGAGTACAGTTGTTCTGGTAACTAAATTTAAAAATTTGTTAGGATGACACCAAGTTGAAGATTGGAATGCATTTATCGCGGAAAAATTGATTGGGCACTGCTACTTCAATCAGAGATATTCCTGGGAATATAATATTACTAACCGTCAGGCTTGCTTCGCTCGCCATATCCGTTTAGCCAGATGAATAGTCTGGACCCCCAACTGGATCGTCCTAACATATATGATAAAAATGCTCAAATGAAAAATGCAGGCGAGCGAAGCGAGCCTGCTGATCTCATTCTTGGACGATCCAGTCGGGGGTCCAGGGGGCGGAGCCCCCTGGCTAGACGGATATGGCGAGCGAAGCGAGCCTGACGGCTAGTACAGTAGATTCACTATAGCTTCAAATACATCGTCGTTTAACCCCCTTACAATTGAAAATTATCTGTACTTATATCGAATGATTCCAATGATGTGGCTAAATAAACTGGCTTTACGGCAGTGATATGTTTATTTATTGAGTTAATCAAGTGACAATTTGACGTCTTGTAAGACCGGGTTGAACATTCCCAGACATTGATGAGAGAAGAAGCAGGTGTGGTCCATTTTGTTAGCTTTCTCAGGATTGATAAAGCGTTGATAAATTGTTGATAGACGGTCACTTGTCACGCAAGTCGGTAATTGAATCATTTTGATGATGATGTGACACCGTGTTAAAAGCACATCGTACATACCTTTCATTCACGTGGGATAAAAACGCTGCATCACGTCATGCATCAATAGTAAAGCTTATTGACTTTTTATCTAAGATGCATTCCTTTCCAGTAGGATGAATGGGAAGGATATGGAGAACTAGCCGTCAGGCTCGCTTCGCTCGCCGTATCAGTCTAGCCAGGGGGCTCCGCCCCCTGGACCCCCGACTGGATCGTCCAAGAATGAGATCAGCAGGCTCGCTTCGCTCGCCTGCATTTTTCATTTGAGCATTTTTATCATATGTTAGGACAATCCAGTCGTGGGTCCAGACTAAACGGATATGGCGAGCGAAGCGAGCCTGACGGCTAGTAATATAATATTCCCAGGATTGAAGTAGCAGTGCCCAATCAATTTTTCCGCGATAAATGCATTTAAATCTTCAACTTGGTGCCAACCTAACAAAGTCAACTCAACTTAATGCCAACCTGACAAAATTATTAATTTAGTTGCCAGTTAACAACTGTTTCGAAGAGGTACTCTATCTAGATTGTAGTTCTATAGTAACATATGATATGGAAATTTCAATTATAATTAAGAGATTGGGAGAAGAAGAATATACATGCTAAAAGACAAACTTTAAACCCTTAAAAACAACCCTTAGAGCTAAAATTTTGCCAAAAGATTTCTTAGTGTGCCTCTAAAGGGCCAACTGAACATACCTACCAAATTTGAACGTTTTTGGTCCGGTAGATTTTTAGTTCTGCGAGTGTGTGAGTGAGTGAGTGAGTGAGTGAGTGAGTGAGTGAGTCAGTCAGTCAGTGAGTGAGTGCCATTTCGCTTTTATATATATAGATTTGAATGATGAATGAAGGGAACTGATACAGTGGAGTGGAGAAAGATAGGAGAACAATGTTGCTGATCCTCAGTCTTATCAAATTCAAATTCATTTTATTGAGCCAAAAACAATACACATACAGGCCAAGTCAAAACATCAAAATTAATGACAGAATAACAATGTAATATAATTGAAAAGTTGGGCAAATGACTATGGTAATAAAAAACATTTAACATATGAAGGTGCGTAGAGATATACGCGCCGCGAACATGAGCAATTCATTTTTAATCAGCTGATTATATCTGTATTTTTACAGAAACGGTAGGATACAGATATAAAAAGCTTGGCATCAGCTGATTAAAAGTGTATTGCTCATGTTCGCGGCGCATAAATCTGTACGCACCTTTACAGCAAGCAACACAGAAGTCAAGTGCTATCATTAAAAAAATTCATTCACACTGTAATAAGCCTTCTATAGACGGTAGCTGATACGGGTTTATTGATGTAATATTAACTGTTCATTCTCGTTTAAAATAATCAAACATATATCATTAAGCAAGGAATTATATTTTAAAATAATTTCATAATAAGGATAAAATATTTTATCAATTAATTATGAATTCTATATTGTTAAAAGAAGAACTGGCAACAGAGCAAAGCAAGAAAGAGATAGTGCTATCAGCTTTATTGAATGATAGACAAGGTTAGCAATACCATTACTGATCTAACACTGCCATTAAAACATGGACCTTTCTTAGATCTTGGACCGTGGACCTTAATAGCTTCTTAAATCTTATCTGATCTTAGCTTCCTTTTCATATAAGTCTACATTATAAGTACTATGTAAGTAATAAAATAGAAAATTATTAATATATTCCCTTACTAAATACAAGACTCCTCTCCATACACACGCTTGAGTCTTTGTGGATGAGAAGCATGATAATATTGTTATTATTCTTTTTTCTTCACAGTTTTATATCATAAGGTATTATTATGTTTGCAATATACAATATAAATTTGGACCAGTTTCATTGACACTAACATAATATTAATAATGTTGATTCATTCCGTTATTATACAAATTGTGATATTATCAAAAGTATTGTAATAGCAATCATAAGTAGGGGACTTGTATCCGAGAAAGATGCATTTTCAAAATAAATGAGTGAAAAAAAATGAGAAGCAATCATATAAACAAATTCAAAAGACTGAAAGAGAATATTACGGTCAGAGGAAAATAGAAAGAAATTAATAGAGGATGAGATTTAAGAGGATTAAAAAATATGAGAATGAAAAAGGGTGGAAATTTGATGAAAGTAAACTGAAACCTACTATAGAAGATTGGAAAGCAAACGTTTTCTGGATTTTTTTTATAAAAAACATATATACTCTGGCAGAGTATCTGATAGGTATTGGAAGACCACACACTGTGTTAAAAATAATAATTATTGAAATTGAGTTTCAAACTTTCTGAAAGTTCTCGTGTCACTCCAAATATTTTATTTCATGTTCATCGTCATCATTATCATCATTGTCCGTGTTTCGGATGGACCCGTTAAGCGTCGGTCCCGGCTACCTAAAAAGCAGTCGTTAGGTCATGTCAGAGGCCCTGAAATTATTCAGTTGCAGCCTGAAAACTGTGACACCACACCTGATCCAGCCAGGTTACTCTATATTATTATCATTTATTTATAAATATTGTCAATGTATTCAACTGATAAACAATAATATACTATAGTATGATTTACACCACATGATTGACAGTATGTATGCGTATGATTTACAGTTATATGAGTTATCAGTCACATAGATTGATAATAATTGACCGAACGAAGTGAGGTCTAAGATTCAAGTCGACGGTTTGGCATTTCTCTTAATGTTCAAATGTTTATATGTTGCGCATTTACGGCGAAACGCGGTAATAGATTTTCATGAAATTTGACAGGTATGTCCCTTTTTTAATTGCGCGTCGACGTATTCAATTCAATTCAATTCAATTCTTTTTATTTGCCATCAATACAATTTACAATAAATTATTCAAGAAATTCATAGATATATATACAGGGTTTTTGGAAATTTCGCATCTCAAGGATAATATAGAAGGAAAAAGGAGCCTCCTCCATACGCCAATATTGGAGTAAAAATCAGACTACAGAATTATTCATCATAAATCAGCTGACAAGTGATTACACAGATGTGTGGAGAAGCCAGTCTATTGCTGTATTTCCATAAGGTCTATAGTTTCAATCAGGTACTTGTGGATGAGAATATTGCGTGAGGTCTACTGTTCACAGTACTACTAGTGATTGTTAATTACATTGATTCCAGAGATGCATCCAACCAACCAAATCTTTGAAGAGTGCCGTGACATAACTGAGTAACCTTGCCTGCATTAGGTCTCTTTTCTATTCACTCAACTCAGAAGAAATCTCTCACGTCAGAAGCCGAACTAATCTCTGAACAAACGATGCTCGGCTCGTGTCTTCGGCGAAAAAAACCCTCCAAGAACATTTTGAGATCACCAGACCGTGACGACGACCAAGCATCACTTTCCCTTTCCCTCTTGTACACTATTATTGACTGTGAGAGATAGTCATGTGGTAACTCTTCAACCTACAAACTAAAAAAGGTTGAACCGTTCTAAGGCCGTGTTGTTCACACTGAACAAATGTTCGACATTCATTTTTTTTATTATTCCAATTTATTAAAAACACACAAAACAAGACAAAACAAAATTACAAAGATTTACGAAACAAATAAAACACAATAAAATGTTACAAAAATAAAAAACCATGGGCTTAGTGTTTGGGTGTGAAATACCTGCTTGGCAAACATGTTTCTTGAGGGGCTCAGGGACAAACATTTTTAAAAGTTTGGACAATCATTGTTTGTCAATCAAAAAACTACTGGTTTTCCAAATATTTTCAGGGTTTGCTGTAAAACATAAAACCTGTTCTCTCCACTTACAAATATTTTGTTTGGTGACGCGTCTACAGTGGTCACGGGCAAACATTTTTTGAAAAAAAAATGAAAAAAATTGTTTTACATAATAACATTTTAAATAAAAATGTTGTTGTGATAAAATAATTTGAAAGGGTACTGAGATTTGTACTTCTATTTATATTACAAATATCCCTAAAGACAAAAGACAATAATAAAATTTGCCCAAACTGTTTCAACAAACATGTTTGCCGAAAATTTGTTCAGTATAGACCCGGCTTTAGTTTTTGAGTACCCCACATCAAGGAGTATAAGAAGGCAAGGTTGATAATGATTTATTTCGCCAGAAAAACGTGAGAAGAATAATGTACTGACTGATTTGCGTTTTTCAATATATTCAAGTGGCCAAATCCCCTGAACAGGACGGAATTTTCCTAATCCATTTGCAGATTCGAGTTCCTCGCATCAAAGGCAATAAGAAGACAGATTTGATAATGATTTTATTGCTCCCGAAAAAATAAGAAAAATTATGTACTGATCAATTTGCGTTTTTAAATATATTTAAGTGGTCATATATATCTCCTGAACGGAACGGAATTTTCCTAATCCGTTTGCAGATTCAAGTTCCTCGCATTAAGGAGCATAAGAAGTGAAGGTTGATAATGATTTTATTTCTCCCGGAAAAATGAGAAGAATAATGTACTGACTAATTTGCGTTTCCCAAATTATTTAATTTTGTATGATCAATATATATTTTTTTTTGGGTGGAGTAAAATCATTATCAGCTCTGCCTCCTTGATGCAAGAAACTCGAATCTTCTGCAAACGGATTAGTTAAATTCTCTCCCGTTCAGCAGATAATATCGGGGCACCGAGCTTCGCTCGTTATTTATTTATTGATAAACAGAACTCAATTCTTTAAAATGATTGGGGAAGGACTAACAGGCACAGCCCACAACTGTTTCTTCCGCGAACTTTGATTTATACACTATAAATATTCCAAAAAGTAGGTTATGTTCCATACACTTGAATTCAGGTCAAATTTCAGTCCAAATATTTGAAAACATAAAAGTTCTAATTTAGATGCATGTTTACATACCAAATTGAATAACAAAATAACACTCACTAATCACTTAGAACTGTAAAATAATGATCATCTTTGAATATTATTATATATACCATCTCATGTCAACAAATCAGATTATTTTGATCGAGTCAATTAAAATTTCTAGGTTTCTCGAGAAATACGGTAAGTTAATTGATTACACAGCTGATCTCCTACACAGGCACACACATCTTCTGTTATCGACAGACGACGAAATTATCATCTGTTTTTCCAAGGATGAATTACCCTTTTCATGTCCTTCAGCGAGTTTTCCCAGGGATGAGACCTAGTGCAATCGAATTTTTGTATCATAAACCCACTATGTTCCAAATTTCGTGAAAATCTTTGGATCCGTTTTCGAGATCCGTTGAACTTAAATAACCAGATATAAAATACAGGAATTGTTCGCTTAATATAATAGGATGACCACTTAAATATATTGAGAAACGCAATTTGGTTAGTACATTATTTTTCTCATTCTTACTTTCTTTGCCCTACTACCATAGGTAAGGAAAGTATTGCTTTCCAAAAAAAATTAAAGTACCCTAATTTCAAGTTTTCTATACGTTTCAAGGTCCCCTAAGTCCAAAAACATGATTTGTGTGTGTGTGTGTGTGTGTGTGTGTGTGTGTGTGTGTGTGTGTGTGTGTGTGTGTGTGTGTGTCTGTGAACACGATAACTCCATTCCTAATCAACCGATTGACTTGAAATTTTAAACTTAAGGTCCTTATACCATGAGGATCCGACAATAAGAAATTCAATTCTAAATGGCGGAAAAAAAGGCGGATAATTACTAAAAAACCATGTTTTTAACTGTTTTCTCGAAAATGGCTCTAACGATTCTCTTCAAATTTATGCCATGGATAGCTATTTATATGCCCTATCAACTGACATGATTCTCATTTCTGGGAAAATTGCAGAAGGTCCTTAATATTCTTAAGAAAAATGGCGATTAATTAATAAAAAACCATGTTTTTCATGATTTTCTCAAAAATGACTTAACCGATTTTTTTCAAACTCATACCCTGTATAGTTATATATCAGCTATATTAACTTGCATGGGTCTCCTCCATGAGAAACTAACAGGGGGTCCACCGCATCCTAGAGAAATAGTCTTTGTAACCTCCCTCTCGTGCATGAGGTAGGTAGGTAGAGCAATTTATTCAAAAGATCACATGTCGATATTTTATTTTTAGAACAGCTCTTTTGACAACTTTTAAAAAATCTTCAAATTTCATAATTCAAACAAAGGAAAATGTACTCTGAACACAATCGCAATAGTATAATCGTAGTTTTAATTATTTAGCCGCCAATCGGCATAATGTTATTCCCTAAATTATCCTCGCTAAGGAAAGTTGGAAAGTTGTGTGAGTGTACCACACCAGATATTCTATTATTATTGTCTTCACACCAAACATCAAACCATATTGGAAGATCCAAACAGAACTGCACTGCTACGGTACTCATTTCAGACCTACAATAACAGAACAAACGTTACAACCGCTGTTGTAAAAGTATTGTAAAAGTGAAGCAAAGTGAAACCGCTCCAAAGGAAAGGACGGACAATGTTGTTGTCGCAGTGAGAGGACCAAATTGATAATGAAAAATCGCCCGTGGCGAATTAATAACAATTTCCACTTCACTTTCGGTGCTTTGGTCCGGAGACCTTTGTTTAGTTCAGATTTCTGCCACTAGAGTAGCGCAGCGCATCAGCTGGGCAAGGTCGAGGTGACGGCCTCTGTCGTGAGGTCCATGTTATAACGGCAGTGGAGAAAGATAGGAGAAAAACGTTGCCGATCCTCTGTCTTGTCAATGCCTTCTATAGACGGTAGCTGAGAGAAAGGTAGGAGAAAAACGTCGCCGATCCTCTGTCTTGTCAATGTCTTCTATAGACAGTAGCTGATACAGGTTTATTGATGTAATATTAACTGTTCATTCTCGTTTAAAGTAATCTATCATATTTTATTAAGCAAGAAATTATATTTTTCAATAATTTCATATTTAATTTTCATAACTAAGATGGAATATTTTGTTAATTAATATCAAATATCGAGGCATCGAACTTTGCTCGTTATTTTTATTTATTGATAAACAGAACACAATTCTCTAAAATGATCGTGTTTATATTTTACAGCTGGCTATTCGTCAGCTTATGAATTATTTCGGGGATGCGATATTTTGATTTTTCACATACTCACTTTTTTACTATCCACAGCTGTTTTAGCCAAGGATGAATGATCCTTTTAATGTCGTTCAGCGAGTTTTCCCAAGGATGAGACCTAGCGCAATCAAATCTTCATATCATAAACCTACTATGTTCCAAATTTCGTGAAAATCGTTGGAGCCGTTTTCGAGATCCGTTTAACATAAATAACCAGATATAAAAATAGCCAGATATAAAATAACCAGATATAAAAATTGTCAGATATATGAATAACCAGATATAAAAAATAACCAGAAATACAGAAATTGCTCGCTTAATATAATAGGATTCTTTATTGTTAAAAGACGATCTGGCAACAGACCAAGCGAGAAAGAGATAGCGCTATCCGCTTTGTTGAGTGATAGACAAGGATAGCAATACAATTGCTAATAAAACACTGCCATTATAACGTGGACCTCACTATACTAAGATTCACCTCATATTGTCACCATTGGTTGGATTGTAAGCATGGATGTTATACACGAGGCTTACTGACACATTAAGGTGAATGCACCGAAACACCACGGGTCTTTCCTCTGTCACTATTGGTTAGATTTGAAGCAATGATGTGTTTTACAGGAAATTATGACTGTTTTAGGTGAATCCACTGCAATACAACGGTTCTCCCCTTTGTCACTATTGGTTAGATTTGAAGCAATGATATTATTTACGGGGAATTATGACAGTATATGGTGAATCCACTGCAATACAACGGTTCTTCCCTTTGTCACTATTGGTTAGATTTGAAGCAATGATATTATTTACGGGGAATTATGACAGTATATGGTGAATCCACTGCAATACAACGGTTCTTCCCTTTGTCACTATTGGTTAGATTTGAAGCAATGATATTATTTACGGGGAATTATGACAGTATATGGTGAATCCACTGCAACTCAACGTTCTTTTCCTCTGTCAGCATTTATTAGATTGCAAGATTTGACGATTTTTACCAGGAATACTGCCATATTGGATTGAATACAGGCAGCAAACGGTTCTGTCACCAACACTGTTTTTCACCAAACGATTACAAACACTTTCTAACCGAACATAATCGCAAGAAAAAACGCTCCTGCGTTTCTTTTCCTCTGCAAATTCAGACCGGAAATCTTGTTTGGGAATTTCTCATCTATACTTTTCTAAGAATGCATATTTAGGACCACTGATAAGAAAGTGAGTGACTTCTTTATTTGTTGGAATAGAATGACTTCTTTATCTGTTGATGTGGCGAAGTTTGGACAGTGTTTGTTGGACCCTCATGTAATAATTACATCATCAATTAATTATTGATTTGCAATAATCGTTGGATATCATTTATTCTGTTGATATCAGGTAACAGTTATCATGGATATCGAAGAAGCACCAACGTAGGACTAAGAATTTAACTTCAATATCATGAACTGATACAGCTTATTAATTTACATCATCATCATCATCATCATCGTCGTCATCATCATCATCATCATCATCTTCACTTCAGGGATTAGTTTTATCCTATTAGATTAAGCGAGCAATTTCTGTATTTATATATCTGGTTATTTTTATATCTGGCTATTCTTATATCTGGTTATTTATGTTTTACGGATCTCGAAAACGGCTCTAACGATTTTCACGAAATTTGGAACATAGTAGGTTTATGATATAAAGATTCGATTGCTCTAGGTCTCATTCTTTGGAAAATTCGCTGAACGACTATTAGGATTATTCATCCTTGGAAAACAGATGATAATTTCGTCGTCTCTCGATAACAGAAGATGCGTGTGCCTGTGTGGGAGAGAGACAGAATTATTTCCAGCTGTGTGTAATCATAATCAATCAGCGAGAAATTTTATGTAGCTAGACAATTCAATCGATTAGATCAAGATAATCTGATTTGTTGACATGACATGGTAATCCTCCTAAACTAGAGTATATCATAATTTTCAAAGTTGATCATTATTTGACAATTTCAAATGATTAGTGAGTGCTATTTTGTTATTCAATTTGGTTTGTATATAATCTAAATTATAATTTTTTTTTGTTTTCAAAAATGTTTGAACAGAAAATTGAACCTGAATTAAGTGTATGGGACATAACCTACTTTCTGGATAAATGAAAAGTGTATAAATAAAAATTCGGTAAAAAACAGTTTTGGGCTGTGCCTGTTAGTACTTGCCCAATCATTTTGAAGAATTGTGTTCGTTTTATCAAAAGTCAATAAATTAATAAAAATAACGAGCGAAGCTCGGTGCCCCGATATTTAAAAGAGTGAAGAGGTACACTATGTATGGTACACTATGTATGGTGCACTATGTTGAGTATGTTATAATTCATGTAGCATGCATAGCGAAAGGAGAACATATGTCTGGCGGCTCCGACTCGTGCAAATGTTGTGTGGGCGGAGCATTACGATATTTTTCGCTTGTGTCCATCAGACATTCTGTTTCGCTTGCTGCAAATTCGGCGTTACATCTTTATTCTCTTATCATTTTTTGTGGCATCTAGGGTCTGTATGAATGAGAGAGAAAAAGACAGATAGATGAATGAAAACAGGAGAAGCAAGAGAGAGTGAGAAAATTATCTGGCGCTGAAATCGAGCATTGAAAGATTCTAAGGAAACCTATTTTGCTTGCTCAGGTCTTCTTGAGAATATCTTGGGGGCTTGAAGAGTTGAATACGGGTTGAGCTTTCAATCTAGAAATCTCATTTTGAATATATCATTCCTCAAGTTCCAACCAACTTTTCGATAATATTTCAAGTAAATGAAGAATAGCCGACGATCTGGAGATGACGTTCCTGCCGAACGATTTAATTGAGAATATTATTGAAGTTTTTAATCAAATTCTCAAATATGAACAAGCAGTATTAATGTACGGTATATTGTGAGGTCCACTTTATGATTGCAGTGTTTAATTAGCAATGGTTAAATCATAGTATGATGGTAGATAGATAGATATATATAATAAGTCTGGTTGGCCTCAACGGCGTCTGACAAGTCAAAGTGCTAGCAAAAGCGAGACACCATTAATTTTTCATTAAATTTATATCTAGTATATAATTACTATTTGTCTTTGACTCTATTACAGTAGTCAAAATAGTCCTTCAGACTATAAAAGCATTCCTCCTTTAGAAATAATTTCAAACTTCGTTTAAACTTTTTATCGTTAATATTTCCCGCAACCGAATTGGTAGTACTTGGTAAATCTTTCTACCAATATAACTGGGTTTTTCTTCATACAAAGTTAATCTATGATATTCCGAGAAGGTACTCTTATGCCGTGTATTATATTCATGCGTCTTATTAATAGTATGTAGTGAACACTTCTAATATCATACACACATTTCCAAATGTACCATACAATCAAATTGAGTTCAAATGCCTAATAGAAGAAATAAAATTATTTAGGCCAAAAAAAAGAAAGAAACCAAGATGAGAATAATATTAGGAACAAGTAAGAAAAGGAGGTAAATGTATTTTCTACTTTGTAAAAATATTTAAGGAGAGAAAATTTTGTGAAGTGAAGATTTACAAGAATTAACCTATTTCGGACTATATGTGACCTTATCTAAATTTGGGAGAGGAATAGCACAAGGTTATATCATTCTTCAATTACAATAAAAATGAGTGACTGAATAATTTTTAATCACAAAATCAGTGAGTTCGAATGAATTGAACTATAGTGAGGTCCACGTTATAATGTCAGTGGAGAAAGATAGGAGAAGAACGTTTCCGATCCTCTGTCTTGTCAATGCCTTCTATAGATGCTAGCTGATACAGGTTTATTTATGTAATATTGCCAATTAATTCTCGTTTGAAATAATTCATCATATTTTTCAATAATTTCATGATTAATTTCCAATTTATTTGGAGATTATAATCTCCAATGATTTCATGGTGAATTTCCATAATTAAGATGAAATATTTTGATAATTATTCATTCCACATTGTTAAAAGACGATCTGGTAACAGAGCAAAGCGAGAAAGAGATAGCGCTATCCGCTTTGTTGAATGATAGAAAAGGATAGCAATACCATTGTTTTGTTTTCTATCCAGTTTCTCAACCTTCAAAATTTTTAGTTTCTGTTGTTTTTGAGTTAAAAAGGACTAAATTCCAGAAAAGTGGAATCATAACCTCATTTCGAACTTTTGAAATAATATTATCTAAATTTGGGAGAGAAATAGTAGAAGAAGTATCCTTAGTTTTTCTCTCTCATTCACTGCTTTCATGTAGAAATTAGAATAATAAATAAATAATAATGAATAATAATTAAACACTGCCTTTATAACGTGGACCAGACTATAGATCAATGTTCACAAAAAAAAACAGTAAATACTTCAAAAATGGTATTTTCCAGCTAAGACAAGAAAGACATCTAGCACGACTGTGAAGATACTATCACAATCCTCTGCACCTTGAAATTGAAGTAGAAAATAGAGAAACTCAATAAATTCATTATTCCTCGACTATTTAAGTCTGATGATACTTCACGAGCTGATCAATAACAAAATCATGTCTCCATCTTTCGTTTCTCGTTTCCCCATCTCCTCACAGGATCCCCTACTCTCATTCACACTCACCCTCTCTCTCTCTGTCTCAATCTCTTTCTCTCTTGTTTTCTACTTCTCTTTCTCATATCCCAATTCCAACTCAATTTAAGAGAAAGATGTGGAGAAATAACAGGAAAGTCTGCCGTTAGATGAGCAATGGATGCTTCAATTGCCCCAATTAATTATCTGTAGACACGATTTCCAGCATTCCGCAGTTGCAACAAGCATAATGATAATCTCCTAGTTTGAGTGCCGGTTGCACAAAAGCTGGTTAAATTTTGACCGTAATTAATTCTACGAGAACCAATCAGAATTAGAATTATTGTTCTATCCATCTATAGAGATTTGGATTACCCCACTGTTTAACCTTACTTTGTTTCAAATTAAACTAAATTAAAAGCCTTTTCAAACACGCCTTCTCTGATAGGTTCTCGTGAAATTAATCACGGTTAAAATTCAACCGGCTTTTGTGCAACCAAGCCTCCGTTTATATCGTAGTTATTGAGATTGGAAATTCCTGGAAGAACATGTAAGATTTCAGGAACACTGGGGGGATATTCTCCCATTTCCATAATTGGAAAGGTTTATATTGCAGGCCGATTCCCTGGGGTCATAGAGGATTTTTTCGGACCCCTACACTGCATTTGATAGTTAGAAAGACCGGTTTCGGTTGCTACACCATTATCAATCTCTGATAGACAAAAACTTAATCTCTTTAAAAACTCTTTCAGCCTATCAGAGATTGACAATGGTGTAACAATTGAGACCGGTCTTTCTAACTATCAATAAAATTTGTGGTTTTTGACAATTTCTTAGTCTTCTTTTTAAAAATTATTATTTCATCAGATATACCGGTATCAGCTAGCCTCTATAGAAGGCAGAGAATCGGCAACACTGTTCTCTTATCTTTCTCCACTTCCATTATAACGTGGAAATCACTATAGGGTGCTGCTCCACTACTTACCACAAGGTCTTTCATTGCAATATTAAATCTATTAGCAGAGTACTCCACTATTAATCTATTGTAGGGGCGGGAGAGGTAGGGCGTATACAAGGTCTTTAGGGAACTTGGGCATATAGTTACTAACTGTCTAGAGGAGAAAGCATGCTAAGCTAAAATGGCGCAAAAAAGGCCTGGAGCAATTTCTGTTCAGTGGGACAGTACTTCCTAACAACTTTTAAGTTGGCGCAAAAAAGGCCTGGAGCACACTGCACAATTAAATAGCAACTTTTAAGTTGCCGGTCTATGGCAACCTGTGTATAGTGGTGGCTGAATTATAATCGTTCAATTATGTTACAGATTGTTATCAATTGGGTGAAACGCTAGTAACTCATGTGCTCGACACATTAGAAACAGTTACCACCAGTTACTATCTGCTAATTATCTTTGTGAGATCTGTAATTTACTAGCTTCCTCCTAATACGTTCTGATTAGGATTTCGGATATAGGCTACTTCGATTAAATCAAGGGTGGAATACATTTTGAATTTATTTGTTATGGAACAATCAATGAATTAATTATTCTAATGAGTTGATAATTTGAGAAGCACTAAACGCCTTCGAAGTATGGTGTTGGAGACGGATGCTAAAGTTGAAATGGACTGATAGAATCACTAATGAGGAAGTATTTCAAAGGATTGAGGAAAATCGATCTATTTTTCGTTTTTTAAATGATAGACGGCATTCTTGTCTTGTCCATGTATTTAGACACAACAAATTCACGTTAAGAATACTGGAAGGTATAATAATTGGTCAAAAGGCACGTGGAAGACCCCGGCTACAATATCTGAAGCAAGTTACCAAAGATCTAGGGATCCAGAGCTACATCAAACTGAAAAGTAAAGCTCTGGACAGAAAACTATGGAAAGCTGCCAACCAATCGAATGATTGGAGCTGAAGAAGAATACAATCTCCAATATTAGCCATAATCTCTCCTTATAACTAGCATGTCCAGTCTCGGCCAATGACAGTAGAGCTCAACCTTCATTGGTCAACAGCTATTGGCCAATCGTAGAGCTTCACCCATGTGCCTTCTATTATTATATTCTGCTGCTCGTGGATTCATAACAGATCACTGTTTCTCATATACTCTCTTTTCAATAATCACGAAAATCTTAGTATTATTGTCAAAGTAACCATAGTTTATATTGCAAACATGTAGACCTAGTTATCTATACTATGATAAAGTGAAGAACTGGCCTATACATGTACGGGATAGGAAAATTATGTTTGACGCATCATCATCACGTCTGAACTACTGGACTGATCAACTTGAAGATTCGCATATAGATTCTTAATCAACCGAGGATGGTTATAGGCTTATTTTCAACACTTCAAGATTTCATTAAGTCAAGCTTTCAGTTTGTCATGGTTCAAAATAGACCCTTTCGGAGCCCAGGTTTCCTGCTAGTCTCTTATAATACGAGAGTATTCTCGTAGTTATCTTTAATCAGTCGTTGAAAACAGAATTCCCCCTTTAAGTATACTTAATAAACTATGGTTGGTTGAAATAATTATTCGTTGTCAATTGAGTTGAATCATTCAATTCTGAAAACTCCACTTTCATTGTGGCTATAATAAATTCAATAATTGAAAACTATCCAGCCACTATTCAATAAAATCGACCTCGTTTTCCACCTCACTAGAATTTCAAAGATCTTTGGGAAATTTTTCGCGATTAATTCATCTGTAAAAATCTGGTGTGGCGCACTCACACAACTTTCCTTGCCGTTATGAGAATTGATCACCTGACGCTAGTGCTCACGCGCATCTCAAGTCAACTTAAAAACAAAGATCTGAGTCAGCTGGTGACAGGACAATAACGCTGAAGACATACGAGGTCTGCTATCTCTTCATAGTGAATCATTCAATAGAATCAACAGTTGCCAACAGTATGCAATTAGATAATCACATTTTCTAAAATTTCAAGCTTATTTTAAATTTTAGGTGAATATGTTACTGAACATTAATTGTAGAAATTTTCATTCTCAATCTTTTCCACTTGAAATTTTTTGTTTTAATTGTATCTGAAGCCTGTTAATTGGAAATCGAAAATCAAACTTTACGTAGATGGGGCAGAGCTCCTGAGATTTTTACAGACATGGGACTTGTGGCTGTTGATAGAGCTTATCGATTACTATTTTAGGTTTAACTTTAATCAAAATCGTTGCAGCCGTTTTCGAAAAAACCGCGAAAAGCCTTGTTTTCGACAACATTTTCTCCATTTTAGCCGCCATCTTGAATTGCATTTGATCGAAATTGTTCGTGTCGGATTCTTATATTGTAAGGACCTTAAGTTTCAAATTTCAAGTCATTCCGTTAATTGGGAGATGAGATATCGTGTACACAGACGAACATACACTCATACACACACACATACACAGACCAATACCCAAAAATCTGGTGTGGCGCACTCACACAACTTTCCTTGCCGTTATGAAAATTGATCACCTGACGCTAGTGTTCCCGCGCATCTCAAGTCTACTATTTAAAGATCTGCCAGCTGGTGACAGGACAATAACGCTGGAGACACACGAAGTCTGCTATCTCTTCACAGTGAATGATTTAATAGAATCAACAGTTGCCAACAGTTTGCATTATTGAATAATCACATTTTCTCGAATTTCAAGCTTATTTCCAATTTTAGGTGAAAATGTCACTGAACATTAATTGTAGAGATTTTTATGCTCAATCTTCTCCACTCGAAATTTTCTGTTCAAATTGTATCTAAAGCCTGATAATTGAGAATCTAAAATCAAACTCTGCGTGGATGGGGCAGAGCTCCTGAAATTTTTACAGGCATGGGACTTGTGGCTGTTGATAGAGCTTATCAATGACTATTTTAGGTATAACTTCAATCAAAATCGTTGCAGCCGTTTTCGAAAAAACCGCGAAAACACTTGTTTTCGACAACATTTTCTCCATTTTAGCCGCCATCTTGAATTGGATTTGTTCGAAAATGTTCGTGTCGGATCCTTATAGGGGAAGGACCTCAAGTTCCAAATCTCAAGTCATTCCGTTAATTGGGAGATGAGATATCGTGTACACAGACGCACATACACTCATACACACTCACACATACAGACCAATACCCAAAAATCATGTTTTTGGACTCAGGGGACCTTGAAACGTATAGAAAACTTGAAATAAGGGTACCTCAATTTTTTTGGGAAAGCAATACTTTCCTTATCTATGGTAATAGGGCAAGGAAAGTAAAAACCACTTTTTTGGACTCAGGGGACCTTGAAAGGTATAGAAATTGGGGTACCTCAATTTTTCTCGGAAAGCAATACTTTCCTTACCTATGGTAATAGGACAAGGAAAGTAAAAACTCCACTATTTTATTAGAATCCTAATGAATCCAATTCAATAAGTGATAACTATCCAATCAACATCCAATAAAATCGACCTCGTTTTCCAATCATCAGAATTTTACTACAATTTAAATTAATCTCCCAAAAAATAGTCTCCGGTTGGTGAGTTTAACAACTTCTTCTTGAAGGGGAAAAACTCGAAATTAATTGTTATTTAACAATTAAAATGGAAAGGAAAGGTGGCGGTACCAATAAAGGTGTACGTCTCTATATAGATAGAGCATTTGGTAGATATAATATAGATAATATAAATGGATATAATAGTGATGGTGTCCCAAGGACAATAGGAAAGTGCGGGTTTGGTTTGTGGTAACTACTTTCTATTGTCGGCATTTCTCTCCCATTGCAATTAATTGCAGTCAATAAAGTGAGTAATAAAAGTGAAATGACCAGTGATCTCTCTCACTCTCTCTCTCTCTCTCCACCATTGCATCGCTCCATCGCCCTATGAGTCGTCACGGCTCATCAATCATTTAAGTTCTGCTCAATAGATGAACAAGTACAGTATTATGGCACTCCTTTTCAATAGAAGGTGCAGTATTTCTTGGCCTCATACAGCTCTAAAATCTAACTATTTCTATTGATGAATGTATTATAGGATGGTTGTTTTGATGGATAATAGAATGAAGGATTATAGTCCGGAGAAATTATAGTTTGGTGAATAATAAATCTGAGAAATTATAGTTCGTGGATAATAGTTTGGAATTGAAGTCATTTATTGATATTTGAATGCTAACCAGAATAATAAGATAATAGTTCGGAGAAATTATAGTTTGGCGAATAATAAATCGGAGAAATTATAGTTTGTGGATAATAGTTTGGAACTGATGTCATTGATTGATTTTTGAAGGCTAACCAGAATAATAAGATAATAGTTCGGGGAAATTATAGTTTGGCGAATAATAAATCGGAGAAATTATAGTTTGTGGATTATAGTTTGGAACTGATGTCAATGATTGATATTTTTGAAGGCTGACCAGAATAAGGTTCGACTCACACCTACGCGACTCAAGTCGAGAAGAGAATCGACTCTATTATATGAATGAAGAACTCTAATCTGATCTAATCAAATTAGGACAGAAAATGTGAAAAGGTTATTGTTGTCCATCATGTGCTCATTATAGTTTCATCAATATTCAGTCATATCCAAATTACATATCTAATATTCCTTACTTTACTTACATGGGCTACTTTTTGCAAATTAATAAAAACAATATAAAAACCTTGTAGTACCCTTTATTATAAAAAGCTTTAAAATATTTTAAAGACTAGTTTCAAGTTGAAAATGACCTAAGTTAGGGTCGAGACTAGTCGCTGAAATATTTTTAAGCTTTTTATAATAAAGGGTACTACAAGGTTTTTATATTGTTTTTATTGACCAGTATTAGATATATTTTTCATATACTGTAACGAAATATGGAGGAGTTTAAACTATAGCATGTTAGTTTCTAATTTATCAGTTCAACAGCTCATCAAATTAAAACTGGAATGCATGTAATAAAAATTAAACTAACTCACCGTTCAAAATCTGTGATGATTGAATTGGATTGAGTTGCTGCCTCCATTATAATCCTAGGAGTATACTACTGTATATTGTAGACTACCAAAATCAAATCCACAATTGATCTTCTTGATTTACCTGCAACATGGGAGAGAAACACTTATGAGTCAAAGCAGTCACAAACACTCAGATTATATGCATAGCCTACTTGAATTAGTATAAGCACGTAATCTGGAAAAACCTTGTTCAATACTTCAAGGTTTAGAAGAGATTTCAGGATAGAACGGATAAGAATGGATAGCCTACTAGAATTAGTATAAGCACGGAATAAGGAAATACTTTGTTCAATACTTCGTGGTTTAGGAGAAGAAATTTCAGGATAGAATAAAAAAAGAGTAGATCAGAAGTTGAAGATTATGCCTGGGATCACAGACTGCAGGGGGCGAAAATAACCAGCTCAATATGTGGATTATGAAGATTAATTAAATCTTATTCACTACCCATCTATACTTCATATCCTTCATTCTTCTGTGAGATAGAATTGAAATAACACACAATAAGTAAGAGACTTTTACTTGTGAACAATTTATCCATGAATTTACAAGCTTATTTAGGACATATAAATCTAATCTTATAATTCATGTGTTGAGAGAAGCTACTATAGTGCTCTGAGAAAAGGTGCCCATAATTACATGCAAAACGCATGGAAAATAGAGAGCTTGAAAGATTTTGTCTATTTTTCGTGCGTTTTGCAAGTAATTGAGGATTATTTTAAGGTTGCATTTGTCTAATATAGACTTTTTCCACATCTTTCTCTTCAAAATTGAACTTTCTAAAAGGTCCGTGGAAAAATATTTTCTGTTTATTGTGCATTTAACATAGTAAATCTGCTTCAAACCTTAAAGGAACTTGTTTTTCGGGACAAAGTTTCGCTTATTTCGTCACATATCTTTCAAAATTACTGTAGCTACAGGTCTGGAAACGGTTTTATTCAATTTTTCAGTTCATTTTACATAAAGTACGCTAAATTGTACATTTTAATTAACAGCCAACAAATATGCTATGGTGAAAGTGATAATTTCGAGCTCAAAATTTAAGTGATTTTATTCTATATTTTGTGAATATTTGAAGTTTGGTTTTTGTTTTAACGGAAGTTTGATTATCAATTTATCTAAATTTGAAATTCTTTGTTTTATTCTGATTCATAGTTTCAGATTGAAGATTTGGTGTTGAAATTGAAGTGAACATAACCTACATAATATTTGGACGAATTGTGACAAAATCAGGAAATTGAAGAAGTTTTGGGCAATAGCCTGTTTTTTCTTTTCCGACTATTGTATTGTTCGCTCTATCTAATAAATAAATAAATACCCGTAGGGCTTCGTTTCAGCAGGGGAACTGAAATTCAGACGAAATCTTCCACCTTGTATAACTTGGTAACCAAGCATTTTCGGGCCAATGTTAATTAGAACTTCTTTTCTTCTTTTGATGTGAGAAATCACACCCTGACTTATGGGCACCTTTTTTCAGAACACACTGTATAGTCTGAATGAACAAATAGACGGCAACCTGACGAGTGATCTGATCTCAACGACTCTTGTTAATAAGTTTATTTTTATTTTGTGACAATAAGTCAGAGTATGACAATAATAGTTTTTGTTTTAATTCCTCGATCTATCAAGAAACGTCTCAACTCATTGATGTAATTATTAGAAATCATGTAAAATTATGCTACGATACAAAATAATCACATCCTTGAGATTGTTCTTGGAAATATAACTGATTGATTCATCTCATTATTCATGTGTTCTGCATGCTGCTATCTGATAAGAATAGTTTCAACAGCAAATTTCCTCGGTGAAGTTGATGAACGGACATCTTGCAACAACGTGAAAGTGCACAACTTATTTTTGATCCCCGAGTCAATCGCAGAAAACAGGAAATACTTGTTCCATCGGCTGTCAACAGCACACCTTACATTGTTTGTCACAAATTCGCTCAATATTTGTGGTGGGTAGACTTCAACTATGTTTGCAAAGGCAATTACAAGGTAAACAAACAGATGCATTCGAACTCTGAGACGACAGACAAGCGACAAGAGTTTGTCAAATAAGTACAGTCACCAGAAACAACTGAGAGGCAACCAGTTGTAGACGAAACAACAATCCTCGATCCTCGATCCTCGATCCGCGATCCAGTTCTTGTCAGAGAAATAAAGCCGTTTGAGGTCAATGCATCAACTCTCCGCCAATAAATGCCGTCGACTTATACTACTTGCTATAGTGAGGTCCACGTTATAATGGCAGTGTTTGATTAGCGATGGTATTGCTATCCTTGTCTATCATTCAACAAAGCAAATAGCACTATTTCTTTCTCGCTTTGCTCTGTTGCCAGATCGTCTCTTAACAAAGTAGAATTATTAATTAATAAACAAAATATTTCATCTTAACCCTTCTACTACCAAGCGGGGTAATTGAACTACCCCAACCCACATTTTATCCATTTTTTAGATAATGTTGATGTATTTCATTGAAACCTTGAGTACTTGTTAAAAACATATCACTTTATTTTTTTTTTCTCATAAATTATTCCATTCCTTTTATTTTTGAAATTATCAGCAGATTAAGCTTGGAGTAACTCTATTACCCTGCTTGGTAGTCAATGTCATGCAATTTTTTGGTATATCTCATCCATTATCGGAATACATAAGATATAAATTTAATGTTCAATTTTCATTTTTTTTCCAAACCTGATTCATAATAATTAATTATCACTTAAAATCAAAATTTGAAAAAATTGCTTCTCTATAGCCATAATTTAATTATTTGACAACATTTCCCCTACATCTATATGATAGAATACTCAATTTTTTTGTCCTGTCAGTTTTTGATTGAAAACATATTTTTCAACAAAGAAATTCATTTTTAATTATATTCATAGCTTTTTCCTACAGTTACGTTGAAAAGTGGCCATTGCTGCACTGATTATAGAACGCAAAGAATCACTTTTCCGCTCTAGTGCGGGAAAAATTTTTCTGCACTCCAGATTTGCAACATGGCAACGCAAAATACTTAGTAGGTTATATGGAGCAACAGTGCAGCAAAATCAAAATGAAGTTGGTAACAGTGACTGCTGTGGCTGCTATAGTGAGCAGAGGTGCAACCAAGCACAACGCGCTAATTATTATTCATTATATATTATAACCAAGGACAACGAGGACTTTAGGATTTTAGGATTAAGGTTTTTATCAATAATAAAATTACACAGAAAAACATTTGATGCATTTCAGGCAATTTTACCCATAATTATCCACTTTTCATATTCAATGGTAACTGTAGGAAAAACTTAATGTGAAATAAGTGCGCAAAGTTCCTCTGCTGCACTCAAGAAACCATTCCGCCCTCGCCTACGGCTCGGGCGTAAACGTTTCTTTCGGTGCAGCAAACTGTCACTTTGCGCACTAGTTGCACAAATAACTATTTTCATGCATTTTATAGATGAATTAATGGAAAAGAATATAGAATAATGATATAAAACAGAAATCGTGTTGGGGTAACCCAGTTACCCCACTTGGTATTTCGTGTATGTGAAAAACGTTGGTAGTAGAAGGGTTAATCATGAAAATTCATTATGAAATTATTGAAAAATATAATTGTTGCTTGATAAAATATTGATTATGTTAAAAGAGAATGAACAGTTGATATTGCATTAATAAGCCTCTATCATCTACCGTCTATAGAAGGCATTGGCAAGACAGAGGATCGGCAACATTGTTCTGCTATCTTTCTCCACTGCCATTATAACGTGGACCTCACTATAGGGACACACTTTAAACTGTCAGGATCTCTTGAATGGAAATCATCGTTCTATAACTCTAATAAATACTGTCAGTTCAAAGTGAAATAATGACGGACTGAATCACTTAAAATTGTCAGCATTCGTTGAAAGGGAAGCATCGATCTTTAGCTCTAAGAATTACTGTCAGGTAGAAGTGAAATGGTGATGGACTGAGTCACTTGAAACTGACAGAATGTCTCATTAATAACATCTCGGCTTCCCGTTAAAACCATGCTGACAGGTGGTTATAGTGGATATCACACTATTGACGGGACACTTGCATTTCCTTCCTTTCCAAGAGGATATTTGATACACTGCTATCGTATTTGATACACTGTGTATGAGGACGTGATACACTGTTCCACCTCATGATACACAGTAGACTGTCCCGTTCAACCCATGCTGATAGCTGGTTATAGTGGATATCACACTCTTGACGGGACACATGCATTTCCTTCCTTTCCAAGAGGATATTTGATACATTGCTATTGTATTTGATACACTGTATATGAGGACGTGATACACTGTTCCACCTCATGATACACAGTAGACAGTCCCGTTCAACCCATGCTGATAGCTGGTTATAGTGGATATCACACTATTGACGGGACACATGCATTTCCTTCCTTTCCAAGAGGATATTTGATACACTGCTATCGAATTTGATACACTGTATATGAGGATGTGATACACTGTTCCACCTGATGATACACAGTAGACTGTCCCGTTCAACCCATGCTGATAGCTGGTTATAGTGGATATCACACTATTGACGGGTCACTTCCATTTCCTTCCTTTCCAAGAGGATATTTGATACACTGCTATTGTATTTGATACACTGTGTATGAGGACGTGATACACTGTTCCACCACATGATACACAGTAGACTGTCCCGTTCGATCCATGCTGATAGCTGGTTATAGTGGATATCACACTATTGACGGGTCACTTCCATTTCCTTCCTTTGCAAGAGGATATTTGATACACTGCTATCGAATTTGATACACTGTATATGAGGATGTGATACACTGTTCCACCTCATGATACACAGTAGACTGTCCCGTTCAACCCATGCTGATAGCTGGTTATAGTGGATATCACACTATTGACGGGACACTTCCATTTCCTTCCTTTCCAAGAGGATATTTGATACACTGCTATTGTATTTGATACACTGTGTATGAGGACGTGATACACTGTTCCACCTCATGATACACAGTAGACTGTCCCGTTCAACCCATGCTGACAGCTGGTTATAGTGGATATCACACTATTGACGGGTCACTTCCATTTCCTTCCTTTGCAAGAGGATATTTGATACACTGCTATTGTATTTGATACACTGTGTATGAGGACGTGATACACTGTTCCACCACATGATACACAGTAGACTGTCCCGTTCAACCCATGCTGATAGCTGGTTATAGTGGATATCACACTATTGACGGGTCACTTCCATTTCCTTCCTTTCCAAAAGGATATTTGATACACTGCTATTGTATTTGATACACTGTGTATGAGGACGTGATACACTGTTACACCTCATGATACACAGTAGACTGTCCCGTTCAACCCATGCTGATAGTCGGCTATAATGAATACTAGAAGTACTTTAAACAGTAGACCTCGCGCAGTATAAACCACAGCCTCCTCTTATATTGTCCATTAGAGTAAATGGATATACTCTCTAAAATACTCTCTAAAATAATATCTATATTAAATAGAGTTAATACTGTCCATTATCAGAGTAAATCCTGTCTATATGTCGTGTCGGCGAGATATCGGTGTGGAAACGGCTAGTGGCTGTTGGGGTTGGTGTATCAAAAATGCTAACATCAAAAGCTAATCTCCTTCAAGACATAGTGGCAACAGGTCAGCCCGAGTTGAAAGCAGAGGAAGGTCGAGAGAAAATACTATATTACTTTCAATTATTGATTGCATGCGTCATTGCATGCAATGAATAGTCCACACGACAGTTGATTTTTACTAAGTTAATATTAATTGCATGCGTCATTGCATGCAATTAATAATCCAGTCGACAGCTGACTTATGATGAATAGTTCTATAGACTGTTTTCAACGGTAATATTGGCGTTCGAAGGAGACTCCTTTTCCTTTTGTATTATCCTTAAAATACAAAATTTCAAAAAACCTTTTATATACGTGGACGCAAAATTCAAAAAGGAACAAACCTGTCAAATTTCATGAAAATATTTTTCCGCGTTTCGCCGTGAATCCGGAACATAAATATAAACATATAAACATAAAGAGAAATGCAAAACTGTCGACAATCTTAAGGTGCGTACAGATATATGCGCCGCGAACATGAGCAATTCACTTTTAATCAGCTGATGTCAAGCTTTTTATATCTGTATCTTACCGTTTCTGTAAAAATACAGATATCACCTGATTAAAAGTGAATTGCTCATGTTCGCGGCGCATATATCTGTACGCACCTTTAGGCTCAACTCACACTTAAGCGACTCAGGTCGAGAAGATACTCGACTCCAGTCGAGAGCATGTGTTTTCAAATGGTGACGTCGCGGAGACTAGAATCGACTGGTCTGAGTGTCATCATTTGGAAACACATGCTCTCGACTAGAGTCGAGTCTCCTATCGACCTGAGTCGCGTAAGTGTGAGTCGAGCCTTAGACCTCACTTCGCTCGGTCAGGATTCAATTCTCACAATCATTATTCTCAGTGAAATCGTGGCCTGAGAGCTTCAATTTCTTCTCCCACTCAATGTTCTCTCGCAGTTTACGATATTCTCTTCCCCTAACAGACAACAAAATAGAGACGCTAGCGTTTCTTTTTTTCTCTTCTTCCAAGCTGAGTTCCTAGATGCTCTATTATTTCTTGTAAAGCGCACAGTGGGTTGGGATATTGTAGAGCAATAAATACCCGGTTAAAACGAAACAAAGAGCGAAAAAAGAGAGAAAAATATCGACGGCAAGTGAAGCAATAGATGGATAGAGGGGTTCGGGGCAATGAGCAGTAGAACGATAGAGTGGTCTGCAGCAATGAGCAGTAGACCGATAGAGTGGTCCAGCGTCTGCGCCCCTTTTGAATAATAGTTGGCTGTTTGGATGCCAATTACCGTTGAGAACATCGTAAAGTTCAATGTCTGGTTACTGGCAGTTCGATAAAGTTATTTTGTTACTCTAGTTGTCGAGTACTATGAAGGAATAAGCAAGCATTGAGCTGGAGAAGTCTGTAGCTACGGCTCGGCCAAACGCTGATTTCAATCTTGGATTGTTTCAACAAACGGTTCTCGAAAGATTCCATTGGGGAATGCATCAAACGTTTTGTATAGTTGCAGAAATCGGGGGAAAATCCTAGCTGAAGTGATGCTTACATCAACACTGGTACAGATGAACTACCGCATGCTTTTTATAAGTGTGAAACTATTATCTGGAGATAAGTAAACAGAAGATAATCTAGTCTGTGATTTTGTAATATCCGACTTGAATCTTCATATCCAGGATCGAAGTTTTCATAAATCTACTAATGATGGATGAAAATTCCATAGAAGAATTCAACAGATGGAAACTTTGAAAGAAGTTCAAAATTAGACAGGACTGGAAGCGGATAGTAAACTAGAAGAATGAGAATGGAATAACGAGTTATATAAATGAGGAGATAGGAGAAGGAAATGAAGAGATGAGGGCCTGGAAAAGAACAAAAGAATATGGCAATGGTGAACAATTGAAGACAATAATTTAAAATATTGTACAAATATATGAGATCCTAGATAGAGAAAATATGGGTGAAAAACAATATGTAGAATGGAAGTGAATACCGCAAACTAGAGTCTCACGAACTTTTTTCAAAAAGGAAGGAAACTAATTATGAATGCTACCGGGATACATGGTAAGAATCATATTTGGGATCTCTCCACACTTGCATTTATTTCATTTATTCATTTATTGTATAAAACACTATAATCATAATACAATTATTAACAAGGAAAAACAAGGCTAAGCCTGTATTATTTCTCTCCAAAAATTTTGATGAAATGTTAATGTTGCCCAAAAGTTAAGGACTTAGCTACGCTATGCTGAAATACGTCCTATCTCACAATGTTAAATCCAAAACTGTCCTTTTCACATCCGTAGCTCTTAGATTTCAGGGAGATAGGATGAATTTAAGCGAATCTTAGCAAAGTGTGAAGGAACGAGGGTGAGAAGATAGTGGAGCAACGAAGGTAGCTTGAAGCTTGAAAGTGTTTCAAATGTATTCAAATGGTAGCGCACACATTGGAGCAGTATGTTCGGACTCATACAATACATGCAATATTTTCAACACTGTAAAGCTTGCAGATACCTCCGCCACTCTTATATGTGGTGAAAACAGGGGAGTGAAAAGTAGTGGATACATATAGTAGACTCAGTAAAGTAGCCGAAGATGGATTACGGTAGTGGTGATAGTCGGATAATTTCTTTATCAGGAAGGGAAAAAAAGCAGAAGAAATAGGAAGAAATCGTGAGAGTATAATCGTTAAAGAGAGTTCAACGAGTTCAAGCGTTCATATGAATGAGTTACTACATAAAAATCTGGTGTGCCGCACTCACACAACTTTCCTTGCCGTTATGAAAATTGATCACCTGACGCTAGTGTTCCCGCGCATCTCAAGTCTACTATTCTAAGATTTGATTGCCAGCTGGTGACAGAGCAATAACGCTGGAGACACACGAGGTCTGCTATCACTTCATAGTGAATGATTAAATAGACTCAACAATAATTTGCAATTGAATAATCACATTTTCTCGAATGTAGAGCTTATTTTCAATTTTAGGCGGAAATGTTACTGAATATTAATTGTAGAGATTTTCAAGCTCAATCTTTTCCATTTGATTTTTTTTGTTTAAATTGTATCTGAAGCCTGATAATTGGAAATCTAGAATCAAACTTTGCATAGATAGGGTGGCGCTCCTGGAATTTTCACAGATATGAGACTTGTGGCAGTTGATATAGCTTATCAATGACTATTCTAGGTATAAATTTGATCAAAATCGTTGGAGCCGTTTTCGAGAAAATCACGAAAAACCCTGTTTTTGACAACATTTTCGCCATTTTAGCCGCATCTTGAATTGCATTTGATCGAAATTGTTCGTGTCGGATCCTAATAGTGTAAGGACCTTAAGTTCCAAATTTCACACACACACACACACACACACACACACATACACACATACACACATACAGACCAATACCCAAACACATACACACAAACACACATACAGACCAATACCCAAAAACCACTTTTTTGTTTTGTTTTGGACCTTGAAACGTATGGAAATTTGGATATCGGGGTACCTTAATTTTTTTCGGAAAGCAATACTTTCCTTACCTATGGTAATAGGGCAAGGAAAGTAATAACAACATAGTAACTACAAAACGGAGATCATACTACATTGAGAAGTTAGAACATAGATAAAATATATCATAAGAAGATATCCCATGTTATAGGGCGTTTATGTTCCAATTTTCACTTACAACTCAAGCCGATAGTCCTATTAGTTGAAAGAATAAGACTTTGATATTGTCAAGACCACTGTTCAATATCTATATATATGAAAGCGAAATGGCACTCACTCACTGACTGACTGACTGACTGACTCACTCACTCACTCACTCGCATAACTAAAAATCTACTGGACCAAAAACGTTCAAATTTGGAAGGTATGTTCAGTTGGCCCTTTAGAGGCGCACTAAAAAATCTTTTGGCAATATTTTAACTCTAAGGGTTGATTTTAAGGGTTTAAAGTTCGTCTTTCAGCATGTATATTCTTCTTCTCCCAATCTATTAATTATAATTGAAATTTCCATATCATATGTTACTATAGAACTATAATCTAGATAGAGTACCTCTTCAAAACAGTTGTTAACTGGCAACTAAATTAATAATTTTGTCAGGTTGGCATTAAGTTGAGTTGACTTTGTTAGGTTGGCACCAAGTTGAAGATTTAAATGCATTTATCGCGGAAAAATTGATTAGGCACTGCTACTTCAATCCTGGGAATATTATATTACTAGCAGTCAGGCTCGCTTCGCTTGCCATATCCGTTTAGCCAGCCGTTTAGTCTGGACCCCCGACTGGATTGTTCTAACATATGATAAAAATGCCCAAATGAAAAATGCAGGCGAGCGAAGCAGGCCTGCTGATCTCATTCTTGGACGATCCAGTCGGATATGGACGGATATGGATAGACGGATATGTCGAGCGAAGCGAGCCTGACGGCTAGTCACTAATAAAATATAAACATAATACCACCTGTCCTAGTAGTTGTTTTTCGTGAAGCTATATGTGATGCTGGAAGTCTCTCATGCGGTGTCGTTCTTACATTCACACCCCAACAAAACATTAATAAAAGACAGTATTCGACAGTAATAACAATTTTCTGGCCAAAACAGTAATAATAGACAGTAGTCGACAGTAAACGGTCTGGAATTTGGAACATAAACGACCTATAGGCTACCACCTCTTCTTTATGGTTATTCTCAGTTTGTATTGTTTGAACAGACTGTAGACCTACGTTTTGGTACACTGCGATATCACTAATCATAAACATGCTACTAATGATTCCATATCATTCTCAGGTTGTGTGGTAGAGAGGAATCAAAAGTCCTAACTCCGCCAAATAAAGGACTTTTTAATTTTCATTTTTCCATATCATCCAAATATCCCAGCATCTTTGAAGAAGGAATCTTTTTGAAGGAAGTGAATGCTGATAATAGGCCTACTATTATCCCATGTAAGAAACACCTATAACCACCATTCCTTCGAGTTATCCTCAAGCTAGCTCAGTACTTCCACATGAACTTCAGAACCGTCCGCAGCCTTTTTTGGATTTCCTTTTTCCGCCGGGATCGATCCACGTTGCGTAACTGCACTGAGAAGTTACGCCCAAAGACAGACGCAACGCATAGCAATGCATAGCATATCCTATTTTATGGTCGGTAGACATAACGCACATAGAGTGAGAGAGAGAGTGTGTGTGTGTGTGAGAGAGAGAGACTGAGAGAGAGTGAGTGCATCGTCCTTTTTGTTGATACCGCCAACAACCTGTAATTATTTCCTAGTCCAGCACACTCCATGTCCGTCCTATAAAAAAAGAAGCTATACACTTATTCCTCTTCATAACTTCTTCTTCTTTATATTTATCTTCATACCTTCTTTTTCTATTTCTCTTCATAACCTTTTGCATATCCTATACTATTAAATGAGCAACTTCTGTTTATATGTCTATATGTTTAGATATATCAAATGGGAATGTAGTATCACACATCAAAATACCTTGGAATGACTCTTGACGCCAAGTTGAAATGGAAAGAGCATATCAAGATGAAAAGGAGTGAGCTGGGACTCAAATACAGTAAAATCTATTGGCTGTTGGGCAGACAATCACAACTCTCATTGGACAACAAAATATTGATTCATAAACAAATTCTAAAACCTGTCTGGACGTATGGAATTCAGCTTTGGGGCTGCTCTAACATCAATCAGATTCAAACATTCCAAAACAAAGTTCTGCAGAACATGGTGAATGCGCCCTGGTACATAAGGAACAGCGATTTGCATCGAAATCTGCACATCCCCTATGTGACCAGTGAAATAAAACGATTGGCAGCCCATCATGAGTCACGTCTTCATCAACACGACAACACCGAAGTTATCCAACTACTAGACAGCACTGAACTCACAAGGAGGTTGAAGAGAACAAAGCCCTTCGAGTTGTTGTAGTGCTAGTGAAATGAAAAAAGTATAAATTAAATAAATGTGTAGCGAAAGAATTTAAAGTAGAAAAATTATAGATTAGAACAATAGGCTTCACTGGAAGACTGTAGCAATAAAAATTAATATTTTAGGATAAGAAATAAGAGAACAAAATTAATGGTTAGTCCTAGTGACTAGTTTTAATGGAAGTAATAATAAAAAAATAATTAAAAATAAATTTTGTGGATCTACCGCCGTATTCTCCGTATATCTTGGACAGATACAGTCACAAATGAGGAAGTTCTCAGACGTATGGGTAAACAACTGGATATTGTGCGTGAAATTGAGATCAGGAAGTTGAAATACTTTGGGCACATTATGAGAGGACCTAAGTATGTAATTCTGCACCTCATAATACAAGGTAAACTTGTTGGTAAGGTTCAGTGTGACGTAGAAGAATGTGTTGGTTGAGTAACCTGAGGGAGGCATTCAACTGCTCGTCACAGGACCTCTACCGAGCCGCAGTAAACAAAGTGAGAATTTCCATGATGGTAGCCAACCTCCGTAATGGAGAAGGTACCTGAAGAAGAAGATGTTTTTATTTCACTTGATCTCGAAAACGGCTCTAACGATTCTCATGAAATTCAGAACACAGTAGGTTTATAATATAAAGATTCGATTGCACTAGGTCTCATCCCTGGGAAAACTCGCTGAAGGACATTGAAAGGATAATTTTCATTCATCCTTGGAAAAACAGCTGATAATAATTATTTCGTCGTCTGTTGGTGATGGAAGTGAGTGAGCGAGTTCATGTGTGTGGGACTGTTTCAAAATTAAGACTCAGCTGTTGAACTTTTGTAATCATTCAATCAGGTACTTGGTGCCGGTTGCAAAAAAGCCTGATTAATTCCAGTAGATCCATCTTTTTGAAATAGTCTTCTCCGATTTGGTTCACGTGAAGTTAATCAGAATTAAAATTTAACCGGCTTTTTTGCAACTGGGCCTTTGTAAGGGGAATTTTTGTATTCCTCTGGGAATCAATATCAATTTACTGTGATTAGATAGAACATTTCAGTATGAATGTTATTATAATTTCTTCTTTCGTAATGAATTTTTTATGCTTTTGTACTCCAGAGCGAAGCTCGGTCCCCGATATTCCTTGATTAACTGGGGATGGTTAAAGGCCTATTTTCAAAGTTCATGATGATTTCATCACGTCAAGTTTTCAGTTTGTCAAGTTTTAAAATACCTGACAGTCAACAATAATTCTCGTACAACATTTTTCAGAATGCTTTCAATGATATTCACAGAATTTCAAGACAAAACATTTCCACCAGCTTTCTTGAAATAGCCCGGCTTTTTTGCAACCGGCACCAAGTACCTGATTGAATGATTACAAAAGTTCAACAGCTGAGTCATAATTTTGACACAGTCCCACACACATGAGCTCGCTCACTCACTTCCATCACCAACAGAAGAACGAAATAATTATAATCAGCTGTTTTTCCATAAACCTACTATGTTCTGAACTTTGTGAGAATCGTTAAAGCCGTTTTCGAGATCCAGTGAAATACAAACATTTAAACATCTAAACATCTAAACATATAGACATATAAACGGAAGTTGCTCGTTTAATAGTATAGGATATGGTCAAATTTTAATTCTGATTAACTTCACGTGAACCAAATTAGAGAAGACCACTTCAAAAAGATGGATCTACTGGAATTAATCAGGATTGAAATAGCCCGGCTTTTTTGCAACCGGCAACAAGTACCTGATTGAATGATTACAAAAGTTCAACAGCTTAGATCCAGATACAGTGAAATACAAACATATGAACGCATAAACATCTAAACATCCAAACATCTAAACAAAAAGACATCTAAACATACAAACATCTAAACCTTATTAATCTCTTTTCTGTATAGGGCTATACTTTTTATAGAAATAGAAAGAAAAAGAAAAATCTCAGTACCCTTTATGAATTATTTAATCACTGAAAAATTTAAAGATTAAATAATTCATAAAGTTAAGTTTCAACCGTGATTGATTCCACGAGAACCAATCAGTTCAAAAAGTCCTTCTCTGATTGGTTCTCATGGAATTAACCGCGGTTAAAATTCAACCGGCAGTTGTGCAACCGGGCTGTAGAGTATTAACTTTAAAAAACCAAAACTAAAACATCTTTCAACTATAGTAAGTAATTGTTCAGACCTTAGCTACTCACTAGGATCGGGCTGCACTTCAGTACTTCTAGCATAAGAACTTCTAGCATCAGAACTTCTAGCATAAAAACTTCAGTCCGTAATAACACTTAAACGGCTACTAAAGAAATCCAAGAGATGACTGACCACTTTTACTTGAAACGTTGCACTCTTAATAGAGGGAGAGGGTGATTACTATTTTCAAGCCCTTCCACAAAAAAACTCCTCAACTTTCTAACAATCAATCTATCAGTTTCCTAGTTCCACTCTAAAAATATAATAAAAACCTGTCGTAAACTGGTCACAAGTTTGAATTTTTTTGAGTACCCACTCACTCTTCTTCAACTTGCCCATTCTATTATCGTCATCAGAAATAGTAAAAAGTAGCCTATTGTATCCAGCAGCTGCGAATTCATCTCTCCAAGTATTTATTTCTTCATTTATTGAATAGAGGGTACTATCATAGAGAAACAATAGCATAAGTAGATATCCCATGGTATAGGGCTAATTCTTTCCAGTGAAGCTGTGTGACACTGGTAGTCTCTCATATCGTGCCGTTCATACACTCTCACCCCAACAAAACAGTAAAATTTTACAATAATCGACAGTAATCGGCTTGAGATAACAGTAAAAGTTGCGACATGAACGCCCTATACCATGGGATATCTACTTACGCTATTGTTTCTCTATGGTACTATACAATAAAAAAGGAAAAACAGGTTATTGCCTAAAATTTTTCCGTTTTTTAATTTTGCCGTTAATTCTTACAAATATCATGTGCAATTTCTATGATGTCGTAGAAATGATAGTAGAGTTCATTAGAGATTTTTTCCATTATAGAAAATGAGGTACTGAATGCTGTAAATCACCCCGAAGACTTCTGCTACTGCAGACATTGACAACAGGGTTAACAGCTAGATGGAAATTCGATGAGAACTACTATCCAAAAATTATTTGCCAGCCCGGGAATCGAACCCGGTACCTCCCAATTGCCAGTCAGGAATGCTTACCCTTACACCAAACTGGCAAACTCTGGATAGCAGCGCTCATTTTATACGAAGCCATAGCGGCCAACCAGTTACAGATGGAATTAAATGGAGAATGCATTTATTCAAATGCTAATTTTACTTTCCTTGCCTTATTACCATAGGTAAGGAAGTATTGCTTTCCGAAAAAAATTAAGGTACCCCGATTTCTAAATTTCTATACGTTTCAAGGTCCCTGAATCCAAAAAAGTGGTTTTTGGATATTGGTCTGTGTGTGTGTGTGTGTGTGTGTGTGTGTACACGATATCTCATCTCCCAATTAACGGAATGACTTGAAATTTGAAACTTAAGGTCCTTTCCCTATAAGGATCCGACACGAACGATTTCGAACAAATCCAATTCAAGATGGCGGCTAAAATGGCGAAAATGTTGTCAAAAACAGGGTTTATCGCGATTTTCTCAAAACCGGCTCCAACGATGTCGATCAAATTTCTACCTAAAATAGTCATTCATAAGCTCTATCAACTGCCACAAGTCCCATATCTGTAAAAATTTCAGGAGCTCCGCCCCATCAATGCAAAGTGTGACTTTGGATTCCCAATTATCAGGCTACAGATACAATTTAAACAAAAAAATTCAAGTCTGAAAGATTGAGCATAAAAATCTCTACGATTAATGTTCAGTGACAGTTTCACCTAAAATTGGAAATAAGCTCGAAATTCGAGTAAATGTGTTTATTCAATAATGCAAACGGTTGACAACTGTTGATTCTATTATCATTCACTATGAAGAGATAGCAGACTCCGTAAGTGTCCAGCGAATTGTCCTGTCACCAGCTGGCATATCTTTGAATAGTAGACTTGAGATGCGCGTGTACACTAGCGTCAGGTGATAAATTTTCATAACGACAAGGAAAGTAGTGTGAGTGCGCCACACCAGATTTTTTAATTTGCGTGTAATGTGTAAATTTACAGCATTTATTTAGGATTTTCGTTGAATAATAATTTATTATATATTAATTAGCATTTGAATAAATGCATTCTCTATTTAATTCCATCTGTAATGAGGTACTGAATGTGAAAATGAACTAATAGTAATTTCCAACACCATGTTCAATCGATAGCATTACGAATAGCAATATTGTAATAGCATCTTTCCCAAAGCAATATCAATAGAATTACAAAGTCAAATTAGACATGAAACTGGGTACAGCCGCACTCTTTTCGAATCTCCAGGACTACCACGCACCATTTAAAAAATCCTCTTACCGAACAATTTTCAAGTCACTTACAAAGGCAAACTTTACAACTCTTACACAATTTGTAACACTCTAACCGACACTTAAAACTGTAAGGGGGAGTCGAGAAGTAAAGCGCGCGTTTATTTCGTCCCACGTGAGAATTTCAACGTTTTTACGACTGGCAACCACTTAGAGAGCTGCAGAGGGGTTGGTTTATGCATTTCGAATTGCCTCTAATAACATTTTCAACGGCAATTCTCGTCCTAATGCTCATATTAGTGCACGTGAGATGTGTGTGGAGACCGGAGAAGAGGCAACAATGTGTAGTTGTAAGCCCTCGACTTCTTTTGTTCACGCCCGGAGGCATTCATTTCCGACCCGGGAAGAACTCGCTCCACGCGTCAAAGGCTACCTTACGACTTACGACAATGGCCTGAGTGCGACCTCACACAGAGTGCAGTAATAATTGTACTAACTTGAGCTTCTATCATTTTCGATGCCGGTTTATAGCCGATGCTTTTTGGAGATGTGGTTCCAATCGGGGATAATTTGGATCTGGATGCAACAAAGTGCTTGGCATCTGGTTTGCCAATCATATTTTTGGACACACAATTCTCAAGTATGTTAGGCAGCATAAAATCAACGATTACCTCAATTTCTTTCATCTTATACTTGATATTTTTGAAGTGTCATAATATATTTTTCCTACAGATACCTTGAAAAGTGACCATTTCTGCACTGATTGCAGGCCGCAAAGAATCACTTTTCCGCACTAGTGCGCAAAGTGAGTACTTTGTGTACTCCAGATTTGCAGCATGACAACGCAAAATAGTTAATAGGTTATATGGAGCACCAATGCAGGAAAATCAAAATTAAGTTGGTATCACTCATAGTGAGGCCCACATTATAATGGCAGTGGAGAACAGCGTTGCCTTGCCATTATGTGCCTTGATTATAGTCATTTCAATGCTTACATAACATAAACCCCCTTAAAGCAGTCACATAAATTTTCAATTGAATAACTAATCATTATAATTCAATTATTATTATTCAATTTTTAATAAATTAAGGTTTTTATTAATAATAAAATTACACAGAAGAACATTTGATGGATTTCAGGGAATTTTACCCATAATTACCCACTTTTCATATTCAATGGTAACTGTAGGAAAAATTTAATGTGAAATACGTGCGCAAAGTTCATTTGCTGCACTCAAGACACCATTCCGCCCTCGCCTACGGCTCGGGCGTGAACGTTTCTTTCGGTGCAGCAAACTGTCACTTTGTGCACTAGTTGCACAAATAACTATATATTGTCTAAGTTTGTTTAACTTTTGTAACTTGTTTTTTCTTGTAACTGGGCACCCGCCGAAAAACCTTCGGTTTGGCAGGACGCTCAATTGTTTGAGTTGTAAGTAAAAATTTCCATTGATTTGATTGACCGAGCGAAGTGAGGTCTAAGATTCAAGTCGACGGTTTGGCATTTGATATTTAAATGTTTGAATGTTTAAATGTTTATATGTTGCGCATTTACGGCGAAACGCGGTAATAGATTTTCATGAAATTTGACAGGTATGTTCCTTTTTAAATTGCGCGTCGACGTATATACAAGGTTTTGGAAATTTTGCATTTCAAGGATAATATAAAAGGAAGAAGGAGCCTCTTTCATACGCCAATATTAGAGTAAAAATCAGACTATAGAATTATTCATCTTAAAAATCAGACTATAGAATTAATTATTCATCATAAATCAGCTGACAAGTGATTATACAGATGTGTGGAGAAGCCAGTCTATTGCTGTATTTCCATAAGTTCTATAGTTTCAATCAGGTACTTGTGGATGAGAATACTGCGTGAGGTCAACTGTTCACAGAGCTACTAGTATTCAATGAACAGAAAACAGAGTTTCATTCAAGACTAGCTGGTTACCCGTGCTCCGCGAGGTTCTCTTTTAAAACTTGACGTATGGAATCTTGAAGAATTGAAAACAAGCCTATAAGCATCCTCGGTTAATTAAGAGTCTATAAGCAAAATTTCAAGCTAATCAGCCAGTAGTTCAGACGTGATGATGCGTCAAACATTATTTTCCTATCCCGTACGTGCGTAAGCTAGTTCTTCCCTTTTTTATAGTAAAGATGTATTCAATACTGTAGGCCTATTCAATAATGTTTCTCAATACTGTAGGCCTGTTTCTGATGCAGCTGCTGAATTCTGACTCTGAGTTATTCTTCCTTTAAGTTACAGTATATGAAATATATCTAATAAAAAGAGTTTTATCCAAAATCCATCCAGTTTTTCAATGACTCTGTTTCAAATTTGGTACATGGCACCATAGAGAAAAGATAGGAAAGGAAGATATCCCTTATGGTATAGGGCGTTTATGTTCCAATTTCGAATATTAAATCAAGCCAATAGTCCTAGTAGTTGTTTTTGGTGAAGCTATGTGACGCTGGTAGTCTCTCATATTGTGCCGTTCTCACACTTTCACCCCAACAAAACAGCATTAATAGACAATAGTAGACAGTTACCGGGTTGAGTTAACAAGAAATTTCCTTGAAATTTTGAACATAAACTACCTATACGATGGGATATCTACTAATGCTATATTTTATCTATGATGGCAAATAGAACAAGGCACTTGGCACTTGGAATCAGAGAGTATGGAATGTTACATTGGTCTGGCTAGGCCAATGTCAGGCGTTCATGCCCTTGACCAATAGCAATACTTGCCTACTAGTATGAATTCTGCTGCTATTGTATTTAGTTTTAGTTTTTCAGATATTGACAATGGTGTAACAACCAAAACCGGTCTTTCTCACTTTCAATAAATAATGTGTTTTTTGACAATGTTTTAGTCTTTTCATTTAATTCTGTACATTATTGTTACATTTTGCAATGGTGTGACAACCGAAACCGATCTTTCTAACTTTCAATAAAATCTGTGATTCATGAAATTTCTTAGCCTTTTTATTCAATTCTGTACATCTGTTACATTCTACTCTCTGCTTGGAAGTTTAGCACTTGCTCAACTGCTGAGAGTAAATATCTGTAACCTTTTCAGAAGTAAGCAGAAGTCTATTGAAAAATACAAAGAAAACTTGTTTCATTTATCAGAAGATTAGCGGAGGACTTCTTAATTTACGGCAAATTGCATAGTGCACATTCGAACGCTGGTTCCTTGTGCTAAATTTATGAACCTACCAGCTCGGCTGTACACCCGCTATTTTATCCCATTGCTGCCGTGATTATTTTCTCAAACTTTCCAAGTGCTCAATTATGAAAGATTGGGTGATTTATAATCATCCAAGATCACTTCCTAATACGAGGAAGTTGAAAATATGTATTGGGTGGGTGAAAAGTCCGTGAACGGCTTAATATCTCATACACAATAGTTATTTGTATATCTAGAGTGAAAAGTACGACTTTTTCTCCCTGTGGGAAAAAGTTTGAAGCCCGAGGCGAAGCCGAGGGCAACAATTTTCCTGAGGGAGAAAAGTATTTTTCGCTCGTGATGTACACAACATTTTTCCTCCATCTACATTTTTTTATAGAAACTGCAAATTAAATCATTCTAATAACTTACGTATTGGTCACAATGTTTCATAACAACATAACCTAAAATCTAAAACCTAAAAACCGGCCGTCTGATTGGCACTGCCGATTGCGCTATCTATCGGCAAAAGTTGTAACAATTATATCAGCTAGGTGTCTACAAAAAATGGCTGACTCCAGATCACGCGATTCAGATTTGAATTGCAGAAGAAAAATATTTGTTGGCTGGTATTTTGAATAGAATAAGATATTTTAAAAATTGTATAAATTTTTATCGTCTACTAATATTAAGAATATAATAATTATCATACAAACATATATTTCATGAGTTGATCAAATTTCTGGTTGTGGTATTGAATTCAGTTGACTCAATGACAGACACCTCTATATGCTTTCTCATCTGAGCTTAGACCTTCTGACCTATTCCAAATGTACGTTTTCAAAATAGAGATGCTTCCCATGTTATTTAAATGGAGTCACTTTTACTCCCTAGGGAGTTTTTCTGTTTTTTAGTACCGAGAGCGAAAAAGTGACACTTTAGTATCATGTTTCAGGGAGTAAAGTAAGTACTTTTTACAGTAGGTGGAGGAAAAGGTAATTTGACGGTGAGTGTGATTGGGGATCCTACTCAATTTGAAAATACTACTTTATTATGACTTTAAAAATCTGGTCCGCAATATTGAATGCAACTTTATTTTTTTAAATAGGAAAGTGGTCATGTGATACATGATTTCCATACGGAATTTCAAGAAAAAAACAATGGCGAAAACCGCTCATCGATATCTCAAACCGTTTGGAAGTTATTCACATTATTGATCAATACCATTCAAAGCACCGGCTTCTGTGTAACCGGGCCCTTGTGTGATAACTCCCAAAGCACAAATGAACCACTTAGGTGGATGTTAAGTCCAGAATGAAAAAAAATTGTTAAATAATCCTAATACTACATTGTTACTGAATTACATTGTTATTGTTAATGCCAGATACTAGGATACCAAAGGCTGTCATGAAATATAAACCCTACGGTAGAAGGGATATTGGCAGACCTCTGAAAAGATGGTAGAATAAATAGTTATATCCTATGAAACCGGAACAGGTGTGTACGCCTAATCCTTGAAAGAAGAAGAAGACTACATTGTTTAAAGACGATCTGGCAACGTTGTGGAGCTTGAAAATGATAGCTCTAGCTGCTATGTCAATTGATAGACAAGGATAGAAATCCCAAAATTGATCAAACACTGCCATATTAACGTATACCTCACTACAGTCACAGTGTTCACCAAAAAACTGGTTTCAATCTTTATTCGATATAATTTGATTGATTATAATAGTGGATATCAACCAATCATTGGGTCGGTTCCATACTGGTATAACAGGTGTAAAAAATTACTCTTCCTTAAAAATCCAGGTATTTCTTTTAGGTTTAATGACTTGCTCACGTTTCGGGGAAGACTGTTAATATCAAGTTCAACGTATTCCGAATTTCTCCGGTTGAGAGTTAAATGTGATTTATAAGTCACTCAAGACAAATTTTACATTCGTGCTCAGCAAAGAACTTTTCTCTATAAATCTATTTAAAGAAGAAACCGAAATGAAAATACACGTTATTAAATGAATGTGTTCTGTTAATGGACACCTGGTGATCCAAAAACCTTCTCAAGCTGCGTACAGACTTGAGCGCATTTCCCTTCTCATCAGCTGATTATATATGTATATATACAGAGACAGTTATGTACAGATTATAATGATCAGCTGATTGTTAAATCCCTAAGAAATCAGCTGATTGTCAAACTCTCCACCATTCAAAGCCATACGCTAATAATAATAATGATCAGCTTATAAAGAGTGAAATGTGTGTGTTTGTGACGCTCACGTCTGTACGCACCTTTAGATAAATAGGTCCATGATCGCATAGTTATCATGAACAAAATAAGAGGTTGTGCAAACTATATCATGTTAGTTTTCGATTAAATTGTATTTCATTTCTCAGGGAATTATATTTTGTAATGATAAAATAATGAATTTTCATCTTTCATCTTTTTGTGTGGTTGAGAAGCTGATATTGTCGTAATTATTCATATTGAATGAAAAAGACTAAGAAATTGTCAAAAACCACACATTTTTTAATACTTGAAAGACCGGTTTCGGTTATTACACCATTGTCAATCTCTGATAAACTGATATCAGAGATTGACAATGGTGTAATAACCAAATTTATTTCCAAGTATAAATAAATGTGTGGTTTTTGACAACTTCATAATCTAGATAGAATTTTTGCAATTCATCAAATTTTCACACGGTCTAGAAACAATCTGGAAACGGTGCAGAGGTTGGAAAGATCCTTTCCTTATCCTCTGATAAACTGATATCAGAGATTGACATTGGTGTAATAACTGAAACCGGTCTTTCTAAGTGTCAATAAATGTGTGGTTTTTGACAATTTCATAATCCAGATAGAATTTTTGCAATACATCAAATTTTCACACGGTCTAGAAACAATCTGGAAACGGTGCAGAGGTTGGAAAGGATAAAGCTATCTGGTTTGTCCAATGACAGACAAGGATAGCAACAACAATTAGTTTTGTCCAATAACAGACAAGGATAACAAAACCATCAGAAAGCAACACCAATCAGACTTGTCCAATGACAGACAAGGATAACAACAACATTCGATAGCAACACCAAAGTTAGGCAGGTGTCGACTTTATAACGTGAGTCCCAATTTACACTCTCCGTTTTCCTGACCACCACCGGATCGAACAATCATCTAATCGAAAGCCGAAATTTATAATGAGCGCATAATTGCTCGAACATTAATCGACGAATGTCATGTATTCGAGATACATGTATACGACGTATGTATATAATTATGTGGGTGCAAGCGAGAGAGAACATCTCCTGAGGAAGCGTGCTAAACTAAGCAATATAATGCAGGAGTGAAACGAATTATTGTAATATCACGAGTGTACCGTTACCTCGGCCACACTCTACTCTGTTTTATTTCGCGTGTGTGCAGCTCTGAATTTATGCATGAATTAAGCGCGCAAAACGACCGCGCGTATTTATCTTACGAGACGACCGCTCGCTACACAAGAACGCAAAGCTATCATTCACAATTCGACTTACTGTCGGGAGTCCAGTGACTGATCGTCCTCTCTTTTCTTTCTCTGTTCTCTCTCTGTTATTTCTGAATGATATTTCTCTCTCTCAGTTCTTTCTCTTACTCTCTCGCTCTGGTTTCCTGTGACAGCCGGGCATATTAATGCCGAAATATTGTCCACACATTCCATAAGTTCACCCTTTTCACGGCTACAAGTCATTGCACGTTAAATGAATGCAGTAGAGTATACTCTCTTGAAACTGACCTTTGTCGGGTGACTTACAACTTCTTCAACACGGTGAATTCGAAACAGGTACACTCTGAGTGGATGTTTGTGTTATGATTAGTACATGGTGGAATGTTTTTTCTATGAGTAGTACCAGATAATACTTATACGATTAAGAAAATATGGAATCTTTAAGAAAACTTAAGACAGTTTTATTCCATGGTGGTATTGATAAGCCGGGCTCAAACTTTATATTATCACTAGCCGTCAGGCTCGCTTCGCTCGCCATATCCGTCCCTGTACCCCCGTCTCGATTGTCCAAGAATGAGATCAGCGGGCTCGCTTCGCTCGCCTGCATTTTTCATTTGAGCATTTTTATCATAATATGTTGGGACGATCCAGTCGGGGGTCCAGACTAAACGTCTGGCTAAACGGATATGACGAGCGAAGCGAGCTGGACGGCTAGTAATATAATATTCCCAGGAATAGCTTTGATTGAAGTAGCAGTACCCGATCAATTTTACCGCGATAAATGCAATTCAATCTTCAATTTGGTGCCAACCTGACAAAGTCAACTCAACTTAACGCCAACCTGACAAAACTATTAATTCAGGTACCAGTTAACAACTGTTTCGAAGAGGTACTCTCTCTATCTCTAGATTATAGTTCTATATTAACATATGGTATGGACATTTCTCAATTATAATTAAGAGAATAAGAAGAAGAATATACATGCTAAAAGACGAACTTTAAACCCTTAAAAACCACCCTTGGAGTTAAAATATTGCCAAAAGATTTCTTAGTGCGCCTCTAAAGGGCCAACTGAACATACCTACCAAATTTGAACGTTTTTGGTCCGGTATATTTTTAGTTCTTCGAGTAAGTGAGTGAGTGAGTGAGTGAGTCAGTCAGTCAGTCAGTGAGTGAGTGCCATTCCGCTTTTATATATATATATATATATAATATATATATATATATATATATATAGATGAATTGATACATTCCAATTCTTGAAAAAAACCCTAACTCTCTCAAATTCATGATTACAGATTCATCATCATCTTCACTTCAAGGATTAGGTTTGACAATCAACCTGTTCTGGCACCCATCTTTTTCAAGACCTTCCTATATATCTTTTTCCTTAGTTTCCTATAGTTTTGAAAATCAAGTGGCATTCTTCCTGGTGGCATTCTATACAAATGATTATAGTGAAGTCCACCTTATAATGGGAGTGTTTGATTAGCAATGGTATTGCTATCCTTGTCTATCATTCAACCAGGCAAATTGCGCCATCTCTTTCTCGCTCTGCTCTGTTGCCAGATCGTCTCCTAACAATGTAGAATTGATAAATAATTAACAAAATATTCCATCTTAATTATGAAATTATTGAAAATATATTTTCTTGCTTAATAAAATATTATTGTTTATTTCAAAGGAGAATGAACCGTTAATATTACATCAATAAACCTGTATCAGATACCGTCTATAATAGAAGGCATTGACAAGACAGAGGATCGGCAACGACTTTCTCTTATCTTTCTCCACTGCCAATACAACGTGGATCTCACTATAGAAAATAAGACTGCTCTGATTAGATATCTGGCATTATGATGTTCACTGTACAACAGTAGCAAACTTACAGAAACATTCCACAGTTCCAAAATTGAACAACAAAATCTGGAGTGGCCGTAGTCGAGTGGATCAGATGCTGGATTTATGATTCAGATGCCCGGGTTCAAATCCCGGCCCGGGCAAGATATTTATCTCGGGCCGCTCCCGTGTTTCGGATTGACACGTTAAGCCGTCGGTCCCGGCTGCCTAAAAAGCAGTCGTTAGGTCATGTCAGTGGCCCTAAAATTGATCAGTTGCGACCTGAAAACTCTGACACCGGACCTGAGCCAGCCAGGTCACACGATATTATTATTATTACAACGAAATCGGTAATAATTTGGCCATAAACTCACATAACACTCTCAGTGCAATCAGGAGATGATCAAAGTTCATCTAAATTCCAAACCCGAAGTTTTGTTCTCGACACTGAATGATTCGGGATAAAGCTACGTGCGCTCAGAACAAGACCATTCAATTCCAAAAACAAAAACTTGTTCTCTCGAATGAGTGGTTTGTTGTGGTTCTTCGAGCCCTACCATCCAATTTCAAACCCAGAAATTTGGGACCCTGAAGACCTTTTTCCCGAAAATGGATAATTCAAAATAAATGCAGAGAGAATGCATCAGAAGCGCACTGCAACCGTTATTACCGAGCTTACATCTCCGCATGCGCGGAAAGTGTGATTGTTATTATTGGAATCGTGAAGGTAATGGGAGAAAAGGCGGAGAAGCACATGGAAGTATTTGAAAGTTTCCATCAGAACAAGAGTAGAGCAATAATTTTCGATGGGATGAAATGCGATGTTGGTCGGCGTCGTGATCAGAAATCGAAACAAAATAAGAAGAAACTAGGTAAACCCGGCTCGCCAAAGACATGGATTCCAGATTATAATGGCAGTGGAGGAAGATGGGAGTGTTACCGATTCTCTGCCTTGCCACTGCCTTCTAACATAGAGGACAGCTGATACCGGTATATCTGATGTAATATTATCTGTTCATTCTTGTTAACACTAATCAATTATGTTTTATTTGTTAAGAAAAATATTTGTTAATGATTGAATAATGAATTTCTATTATTGACATTGAATATGTTGTTAATCTATACTATAACTAGTAGTTCTGTGAACAGTAGACCTCCCGTAGTATTCTCATCCACAAGTACCTACCTGATTGAAACTATAGACCTTATGGAATACAGCAATAGACTGGCTTCTCCACACATCTGTGTAATCACTTGTCAGCTGATTTATGATGAATAATTCTATAGTCTGATTTTTACTCCAATATTGGCGTATGAAGGAGGCTCCTTTTTCCTTCTATATTATCATTGAAATGCAATATTTCCAAAAACCTTGAATATACGTCGACGCGCAATTAAAAAAGGAACATACCTTTCTATGAAAATCTATTATCGCGTTTCGCCGTGAATGTGCAACATAGAAACATATAAACATTTAAACATTAAGAGAAATTCCAAACCGTCGACTTGAATCTTAGACCACACTTCGCTCGGTCAATAAAGGAAAGAGCTGGCTTAACA